>NC_044982.1:83841750-84168243 GCF_008728515.1 Papio anubis
GTTAAATGTAAATTCCAGATTTAAATAAAGCAAATAATTTTTTAGAGTAAGTATGGGCCATGCAGTATTTAGGACATAAGTAGGCATCCTGTATTTTCTCTGGAAACCTAAACCTATATGACATCTGCAAAAATGGGCATATCTCTGCTCTGGAGTTGAATGTGACCCCAACCTATTTTCCAGTGAAAACACAGCTCAACTCCAGGTCACCCTCAGTTTGGAGGATAACAGTTGAAGGACTCACCTAGGTCTGCTTTAGGTATGTAAGTGTGGGGACAGGGAGATAAGGCTGGCTTGGCCCAAGGTCCTGAGCACACTTCAGTTTGCTCAGCACAGGAGCTAAATCTTGAGGCTGGCTGCAGAATTTGCTCGCACTGGTAAACAGGGCCTGACCTCCCTGGAACTGTCAGATTTCAGATCGCCTTCTTAGTTAAAACCAGACTAGGGGTATGGCGCGGTGGCTCACGCCTGTAATCCCTGCACCTTGGGAGGCCAAGGTGGGTGGATCACTTGCAGTCAGGAGTTCGAGACCAGCCTGGCCAACATGGTGAAACCCCATCTCTACTAAAAATACAAAAAATTAGCCGGGTGTGGTGGCAGGCACCTGTAATCCTAGCTACTGGGGAGGTTGCGACAGGAGAATTGCTCGAATCCAGGAGGCAGAGGTTGCAGTGAGCCAAGATTGTGCCACTGCACTCCAGTCTGGGTGATAGAGTGAAACTCCGTCTCAAAAAACAAAAACAAAAGCAAACAAGCAAGCAAGCAAACAAACAAACAAACCAGGCTGGGGAGTGGTGGAGGATGGGTGAGAGAATGCTGGTGCACAGGGGTTTATCAAGGCAGTTTTCTTTAGCCTTCCTGCAGGACCCAGATGATTCTGAGATTTCTTCTTTGTTGCAACACAGTGTTAAGCTGATCATTATAAAGACTTAACGTTTAGGAGAACCAGCATTTATAGAGTTTAGGGGCTTAGGAATTTGCCAGATGTGGTGCAAAGCAGTACAACTAGCAGAGGACTTGTCTCTTTCATGCAACCTTTTTTTTTTTTTTTTTTTTTTGAGACCGATTCTCACTGTTGCCCAAACAGGAATGCAGTGCCATGATCATGGCTCACTGAAGCCTTGAACTCCTGGGCTCAAGGGTCCTCTTGCCTTAGCCTTCTAAGCAACTAGGACTACAGGTGCCCAGCTAATTTTTGTTTTTTCAGTTTTTGTAAAGATGCGGTCTTGTTGTTTTGCCCAGGCTGGTCTCAAACTCCTTGGCTCAAGTTATCCTTCTGCCTTGGGCTCTCAAAGTGCTGGGATTACAGGGGTGAGCCAACAAACTTGGCTTCATTCAACCTTTCAACAAAGCACAGTGGTTCTAAACTTCAGTATGCATAAGAATCGTCTGGTGGATTTATCAGAAACTCAGATTTCTGGGCTGGGTGCTGTGGCTCACGCCCGTAATCCCAGCACTTTGGGAGACCGAGGCAGGCAGATCACGAGGTCAAGAGTTTGAGACCAGCCTTGCCAACATGGTGAAACCCCATCTCTACTAAGAATACAAAAATTAGCCAGGTGTGGTGGCACATGCCTGGAATCCCAGCTACTCAGGAGGCTGAGGCAGGAGAATTGCTTGAACCCAGGAAGAGGAGGTTGCAGTGAGCTGAGATCATGCCATTGCACTCCAGCCTGGGGGACACAGCAACATTCCATCTTAGAAAAAAAAAATTCAGATTTCTAGTCCCTACTCTCTGAGATTCGGATTCAGTTGTCTGGTTTGATGCTAGAAAGCTGCATTATTAGGAAGCACCGCAGATACTGGTGTTCAGTGAGACTCACTTGTTAGTTAGAAGTATAGATTCTGGAGTCAGAAGCCTAGTTAAGGTCAGTATTTGCTTTGCCACTTATCCATTGTAAATCCTTGGCCAAGTTATTTAGCATCTCTTAATTTCTTCCTCTGGCTTATATCTTGTGAGAACTAACCAAGATAATTCAAATAAACACGTGGTACACTTACTTGTGCTACGAATATTACTTATTTTTATTGTTGCTATTATTCAATGCCAAGAATTATGTTGAGCACTAAAAATAGTTATCCAGCCTGTGCATCATAGTAAGACTCTGTCTCTACAAAAATGAAAAAAATTAGCTGGGCATGGCAATGCATGCCAATAGTAACAGCTACTCGGAAGGGTGAGGCAGGAGGATCACTTGAGTCTAGGAATTAGAGGTTACAGTGAGCTATGATCCCACCACTGCACTCCAGCCTAGGTGAGAGTCAGACTCTGTCTCTTAAAAAAGGAAAGAAAAAAGCAGTTATCAAAAGGAAATAAACAACCTGCTCTAGTGGTGAACACAGACTTTCTAGCTGTTGCTACCCTAGGCTGTTCTTGGCTTTGCAGAGCTGATAACTTTATATTCAGAGCTCAGCTCAAACTTGCCCTCATCTGAGGCATTTCTTGACCACAGGATCTAAAGAGAGCCCCCCATCACTCTGTCACATTACCCTACTTTTATTTTCTTCATAACACATAACATTATCTGACTGAAATTATCTTGCATTGTTTTTACTCATTTATTATCAGTTTCCCTCCACTAGAGACTAAATTTCCTGAGGGACCCTCTCTGTCTTGTAATCTGCTGTGCTCCCAACACCTAGAACAAGGTGTGGCAGAGTAGGCACTCAATATTTGTTGGGTAAATGAAGAAAAGTCTAGTGAAGAGGCAGAAGCATATACAATTACCTATGAAACAATATGCTAAGTGTCAAAGGCTTTGGGAGCTGCATTCTAAATTGTAGCAAATAGGAAATTCCATACTGTATCACTCCTAGACAGGACAATAAAATCTCCCACTTTTCTGAAAACCTGTAAGTTGTGAGATTTTTTTGAGGCAAGGACAACTGCACATGAACTGGTATTAGAGCTCTCTAGACCATTTCTCAGGAGGCAGTGCAGAGAAGTGTTCGTATTTTGTTTTCATGTGTGAAATCAGCTTTAAAGTAGAGGTTTCTTGGAAGTAGGAAACTTGAATGGATGGAAAATGCCTTTAATAACCAAAGTTACTACAGTTTTTAAGGTATCCCCAGTGCTGATATATCTCAAGATTGGGATGGATCTGCTAGAATTATACAGAGTAAAGAGGACTCTCGGAGCCTATTCTAGGCAGGCCTCTGGGGAGAAAATGAAGTTATTTTTTTTCTCCTTATCATCAGGACAAAGCACACCATGAGCAAGTATGAGACTCCAACAAGTGTGGATGGAAATTAATTTGACAAATCTGAAACCAGCTTTGCAAAATTATGACTGAGACAGTGAAAGAGATCTAACTTAACCGACTCCATCTCGCTTCTAACCAGGCTGTCCTTATTCATTCCCGGGCATAGGCTGAACTAACTTTGGAGAAACTTATAGTTTGTGGTTTGTGACAGATAACAGCCCTTTCCCAGGGCAGACATCCTTGTTGCCTGGGGACTGGATTGCCTTTGTAGGACTAACATAAGCCATAAGATTGGAAATTACGGTTTGGGAGTCATGCAGCTGGAGACTACAAGATTCTGACCCTCCCTGGACTGCTCCTAAGATCAGTGCTTGAGATATTTTGCGGCCCCTGCACTTGATGGATCGCTGGTACCATTCAGATCGATGAACTGGCTCATCTGATCTTGTGGCGCTCCCATCCAGGAACTCAGTGCAAGAAGACAGCCTTGACTCCTTATTATTTCATCCCTGACCATCAGGACTCCTGGTTCACTGGCTTCCCCCAACCAAGTTGTCCTTAAAAACTCTGATCCCGGCCGGGCGCGGTGGCTCAAGCCTGTAATCCCAGCACTTTGGGAGGCCGAGACGGGCGGATCACGAGGTCAGGAGATCGAGACCATCCTGGCGAACACGGTGAAACCCCGTCTCTACTAAAAAATACAAAAAAACTAGCCGGGCGAGGTGGCGGGCGCCTGTAGTCCCAGCTACTCCGGAGGCTGAGGCAGGAGAATGGCGGGAACCCGGGAGGCGGAGCTTGCAGTGAGCTGAGATCCGGCCACAGCACTCCAGCCTGGGTGACAGAGCAAGACTCCGTCTCAAAAAAAAAAAAACAAAAAACAAAAAACAAAAACTCTGATCCCAAAACGCTTGGGGAGACTGATTTGAGTAATAATAAAATTCCAGTCTCCTGCACAGCTGGCTCTGCATGAATTACTCTTTTTTCATTCTAATTGCCCAGTCTTGATGAACCGGCTCTGTCTAGGCAGCGGGCAAGGTGAACTCCTTGGGAGGTTGCAAACCCTCTTTCTATGACTGGAAGTCATCATTAAGTATTCCAAACATAGGTGGGGCTGATAAACTCATAGCTCAGGCCTGGCAGCCATAGATTATTCTTTTGTTTCAAATGGGTATCACTGCCATTTAAATGAACTATGAACAATAGTTCAATTGATTGAACCTAGAAATGCATGGAATAGCTCATAAGTTGCTCTGTCCAATGACAGCCACTAGCCACAAGTGGCTACTTAGATTTAAATAAAAGCCAAATAAAATTTCCTTAGTCACTTTGTAACCAAGTATCCCCATTTTTCTAAGAGATAGTTTAATGAATTTTTAAAAAATCTCTCTTCTTTTCCCCCTTCTCCTCACTTCTTCCTTAGCTCTTTAGAAATGCAACTGTAGCCTTTTACCTCCTCTTTACCAGACACTCCCTATGGGGCAGGTTCATCTAACTATGTACTTAGAAGCTCCAGAGAGGAACTCTCACCCACTGGGAGGTTGCCTTGAGAGACAACAGTCCATCTACAACCCAAAGTATGCCTGCTACAAAGCTTCCTCTTACCTGGAGAGTTTTGGCCACTTTTACAACCAAGTCCTGCCCACAAAAGGCACCAGCAGTCACCGTCCAGTAGATAAGGCACTGAAGGTAGTATGCAGACCCCTCAACCACTTGCTTCCTCCCCTGTGTGCCATTCATGCCAGTATTCCAGGCCCTATTTCAAAAGCACCCTCTTTCTGCTCCAAAAGTGAAGTGGTACCCTTAAGGCAGAAAACCTATACTTCCTCCCCTAAGGTAGCTTTGGAATAAAATATCATTTTCTTTACACCAGATCTCACTCTTGTTAAGTGGACTCTGCAAGCAGCGAGAGACTGAACCTGCATTTGAGTTACAACACTAACTGTAGTTTAAGTGCTCAATAGCCACATATGTCTAGCAGTTACTATACTGGGCAGTGCAGAGACATTATCACAGAAAATTCCATTGCACAGTGTTGCTCAGGAACTGACGATTTTAGCCCCATGTTGTGGTGAGTGATCTGTTCTTGGAAAGGACAATGTGGTGGACTCGCTTTTGGGTGCCAGCAAGGGGGCAAAACTGAGGTTTTTGTGAGACTCCCAAACAGCTAGGAGGGAGGGAAACCAGACAAAGGAGCTGAAAATTTGTTCCACTTCATCAGAAACTGAAAGGATGAAGGGATATGGGTTCACTGAAGATACTTACTGCTTTACTAGGACTTGATCAGAAATTCGATACTTCAAAAATTTGACTTTGTGCTGTTTGCAACTTGATTCTCCTTACATTTTTATTTTTGAAAATAATAACCTGTTTTATCTGTTCTATTAGGCAACAAGGAGAGGGGGTTTTGGTCACGCTGGGGCCAAAGTTTAAAAGGTAGAGGTGATATATGCAATAGTAGTAAACAGAAGCAAAGGGGGGAATCTTAAGGCAAAAGTGACAACACAAGGGAAAGGAATTGGAAAAGACATGCTTTTCCACGCGGAGATTTCCTTTAGAAGAGTCATTTTCTACTTACACTTTGGAGAATTTGTGTTTCTTTTGGTAAATAATGTGGTTTCTTTTTGTAGAGAGATGAATGATGTAAAATCACGGACTTTGCCCTTAAGGGAACCCTCTTGTTCCTCCACTCTTCCATTGTTTTATGATATTGAGTATTTTAGTAATGAAACCCCTAAAGTATACTCTGACTTCAGTTTCAGCTTATAAATTAGATCTGCCCTTTAAGAGCCATTTGAGTTGCAGTCCCTCCAGTGCTATCTTTTGCATACCCAAATTATTGGCGGCACTGTAGTTTGGCCAACTTTTAATCATTCAGAGAAATAGGAGAAGCAGACATGGCTAATTACTAGGATTAATGATAGTTAATAAGAGCAAACATTTACTGAACATTTACTGTCTGCCAAACACTATGCGAAGTGCTTAATGCTTAACATTATCTCATTTAATCCTCACATCATTTCAATGAGACAGGTATTATTTCTGTTTTATAGAAAAGGAAAATGAGACTGTGAGACTGAATAACTTATTCCAGATTAGACAACTAGTAAACAGCAGAATCAAGGTTCAAACCTAGGATTGTCTGATTCTAGAGCTTGCACTCTTATCCGCTACTCTGGACAAGAATTTTTAACTATATTAATATTCCTATTTAAACTAATTAAAATCAACACTAGTGTTAGCAATTTCCTATTGAAATTAAAATCAGTTAAAAATGTTTCAATGATTATAGAATCATAAACCGAATAGGCCTTTTCTTGCTGTTTTAAGTAGTTCAGAAAAGCCCTAGTGTAGTATATTGGTGTGACTAGCAGGTCTCAGAAACAAATGCATTCGATAAGTGCATTTGATGTTTTTCATCTCTTCTTCTTTCCTGTGAGAGTTCCTGGGGAGATCTTAATGATGATAGTTGACATAGATCAAAGGCAGACAAAACATTAAGGGAGAAACCGCTGGAAGGAGCCTGGCTGATGGAACAGAAACTCCCTGAAGAATCCACACCTGAATGATTAAAAAGCATCAGCCTAGCCTGTAAACTTTGAAGTTGAATATTCGTGAGGAAGCTACCCTCCTACTTGTTGATGAGGCAGAGAGAAAGGTTCAACTTGTCAGAGAAATTTATGCTTCCTGCCATATTACATTGAAATAGGAATCAGCTTGTTATCTACTCTTTTTTTTTTTTTTCCTTCTCAGCAACATAGGTTTAGGCTGAACTTATGTTCAAATAGCTGCACAAATCTCCATGGGTATGAATATAAATCTATCTCTTCAAATAGACTGTAAAGGTTTCTTAGGTTATTTCTCTTATTTCTAGAACTTAAGTAAGGCTTTGCTAACCACTGATAATACATTTGTTAGTTAATGCGTATACAGTTTCCAGTTTAAAGGCAAATAAAAAGTGAAAAGGGGCTGGCACGGTGGCTCACTCCTGTAATCCCAGCACTTTGGGAGGCTGAAGCAGGCAGATCACCTGAGGTCAGGAGTTTGAGACCAGCCTGGCCAACATGGCGAAACCCCTGTTTCTACTAAAAATACAAAAATTAGCCGGGCGTGGTGGCAGGTGCCTGTAATCCCAGCTACTCGGGAGGCTGAGGCAGGAGAATGGCTTGAACCCAGGAGGTGGAGGTTGCAGTGAGCCGAGATCGTGCCATTCATCGCACTCTAGTCTGGGTGACAAGAGCAAAACCCCATCTGAAAAAAAACAAGTGAAAAGGTTGGAATGCTGTTGTTCACTTGCTGTTTTAGGAATTTTGCTCACGTACAGTTCAAATTATTTAGAAGCTGAAAATAAAGTACCTGGTTATGTATAGAAAAACTTACAGCTAAAAGGTGAGATGAACTAGTTCTACAAGGTTGGATTGATGTGAAATTAAAAGGGCGACGAAAGCCAGAACTTAAGTTTTTTTAAAAAAAAGTTAAAACGGGCCAGGTGCGGTGGCTCATGCCTGTAATCCCAGCACCTTGGAAGGCTGAGGCAGGCGGATCACAAGGTCAGGAGTTCGAGACCAGCCTGGCCAATATGGTGAAACCCCGTCTGTACTGAAAATACAAAAATTAGCCGGGCGTGGTGGCGCGCGCCTGTAGTCCCAGCTACTAGGGAGGCGGAGCCAAGTAGTGAGCCAAGATCGCGCCACTGCACTCCAGCCTGGGCGACAGAGCAAGACTAAAAAAAAAAAAAAAATTAAAACGCTCAAACTAATCCCACTTGTTAAAATACAAAACCTGAAACTATTTCAGTTTCTTCTGTAAACTGAGTTGGAGACAGTAGGGTTTAACCAGGAATGCTCTTTTGGGCCTTTCGGCGCTGAAGTCCTGGAATATTACACCAGGTTCAAGATACCAGCTTGTGGAAAGAGAGCTGCTAAACTTGGCCATATGCTTTTTGCACGATATTCGACCACTATCCCTCACTTCACCAGTTCTTTTAAGGCTGCAAATATATCTGACTCACGTGAGAGTCCCTACAAGTGAGTACAACGTCAGGCCCCAAGGAGGCGCCCAATAAATATTGGCACTGCAGGGCCAAATCCCGAGTTCCAGTTCAGAACCCTGCAGAGGTCAGGCTTCCTCCCTGCCCCCGCCCCTCACCACACCCACTCACTCCCCCAAGTAATTAAGTCTAAACTGGGGCCTGCACAGTTATTGGCCGCGCTGGGTCTCACTGCGGATGAACTTGATTTGTTCCAATGATCTGTGACAGACATCTGCAGACAGCACCCTTAACAGAATTAGGGTCAGGCTGTTATCAAACCCCAGGAACGCCAGGCATTGCCTCAAAGTAGATGCAAACCGTTAAATCTTCCAGGACTCAGGACCAGAGAGAGCCGGAACCCCCCGGTTAGCTACGCCGTCCGCAGTGAAGCCTACTCCCCTCTTCCTCCCACTGTGTCTTGTTGCCAGAGCAACTGTGGGCGTCACCAATCTGACGGGCGGAAACAGAACAAAAAGAGTACACGTCCCCAGCTCATTGATAGGGCCGTTGCGCAGACGCAATAACTTTTCCGAGTTGTAGTTGGGGCTATTGACGCAGTCCACGTCTGCGCAGTAGTTGTTACGCGCCCTGGCCTGCCTCAGCGCCTGCGCAAATTGGCACCCCGGGGGCGCGGAGTTAGGTCACGACGGGGTGCGCAAGCGCAAACAGCACATCCGGTGTGGTCGGCTGGTCCTCTAGGAGTTTTGGGCGCGCGGACCGGAGTACCTTGCGTGTAGTTATGTCGGCGTCGGTAGTGTCTGTCATTTCGCGGTTCTTAGAAGAGTACTTGAGCTCCACTCCGCAGCGTCTGAAGTTGCTGGACGCGTACCTGCTGTATATACTGCTGACCGGAGCGCTGCAATTCGGTTACTGTCTCCTCGTGGGAACCTTCCCCTTCAACTCTTTTCTCTCGGGCTTCATCTCTTGTGTGGGGAGTTTCATCCTAGCGGGTAATGGTTCTATAAGTGATCATAACAATAATGTGTTACTTTGGTGTGTTGCTTTTGTTTTCATAGTACTCTATATCAGACCACCGCCCCTTGAAGTTATGAGAAGAGCCTGCATTGCCCTTTTTTTGTGAATGGGGAAATTGAGGCCCAGAAAGCTTAGATCACATGCCTAATAACAAACGGCTGTGTAGGAGTTGGACTTAAATGTCTAAAGAAACCACCTTCGTGCTGCTACTCCACCTGGTGATCCACTCCACTTAATATTGGTCCGGGGAAAACCCTATTCCAACTTTAACTTAGGTTTAACACAAGTCTAAAATTAGTAGACTTTTCAAATGAAAAACCCAACCTTGAATCATCTCTGTCATCTTGACCTAATCACTACCAATCTCCGGTAAAACGTTTCAATGAAAGTGCAAAGAATATAAATGCTGGTGCTTTTCTTGTTGAATCATCCTTTACTTGATTTTGCCTTTTAGCTGCTACTACTTTTTTTCTTGTAGAGGAAGTTGTTATTTCACTGTCCTAAACCCAATTTTTGTTCACATAATTCTATTTTAGCCTTATTTTTCCTTTTGATTCCAGGATTTGGTAACCTTGTGGACTGCTATATTTAGCGAGAACTGTCTCCATCAATTTTTGTCAAAATCTGACTTTTCTTGCCCAACGGGGATTCAGTGAATACTGAAAACAGGCGTGGCCTCTATCGCTGGTATCACCTGCTACTTTGACTTTGAAAACATGCCAGCATTCATGGTTTCTTTTCAGTGTGATCATCAGTCAGGTCATCAGTTATATTTTCAGTCCAATATGAGGCATTATGGTAAAAGCTTTGGGGATACATCAGGCACATGTTCTTTGTCCTTAAAGAGTTTATGGTTTAGTTGGGATACAGACAAAATACAGCACTGGAATTGTCTAGAGGCCTGGCACAGTGGCTCATGCCTGTAATCCCAGCACTTTGGGAGGCCGAGGTAGGCAGATCACTTGAGGTCAGGAGTTCAAGACCAACCTGGCCAACATGGTGAAACCCCATCTCTGCTGAAAATACATAAATTAGCTGGGCATGGTGGCGCACGCCTGTAATCCCTTGAATCACTTGAACCCGGGAGGTGGAGGTTGTAGTGAGCCGAGATAGTTCCATTGCACTTCAGCTTGGGTGACAGAGCGAGAGACTCAGCCTCAAAAAAAAAAGAAGTCTGGAGACAGTGGTGCTGTGCTTAAAGTTAGAGACCTATAGAATGCTTTTTATACATTTGCATTGCTAGTTCTGACACACCAGAGATACTTCTCAGAATTTAAAACAGGCCTGAGGATCTGATGACTTGTGTACTGAAGTTGCAGATTAACCTTTTGATTGGATATTTATTTACCATCTTTGACTTTTGTCCTAGATGACCAAGACCTGGTTGTCTGTGGCGGCATCCTTGCCTTCAGGATGTGTTAACCATCATCAGACCAGATACATTACCCTCTGCTCTAAGTATTCTCCATCACCCACCCACCACCTTCTACTACAGTACTAAAGGTTTTTATTAGCCAGCCTGGAGAAGGAACCTTGATGAGAACTTCTGATTAATTTTGTTTGATGTTTTTGTTTCCAGGTCTGGAAGAGTAGGAGCAAGGCAGGGTCTGAAAGCTGAGTTTAAAAAGATGCCTTCTCCATGTAGAAGTCACCCTGCCTTCATAAGCCTCTAGGGTTAAGAATGATTTTTCATGGATGCATTGAAGAATGTGGTTTGCTGAAGAGTGGGCATGGACTCAAGTTACAGATTATCAGTGTAATAAAGCCAGAAGGTTTTTTGAGCAAATGACTTTTGCTTATGCTAAGACCTGTTTTTGAGCCCCTTGTGGCTGAAATTGAATTGGCAGACTGCACTGCCTTTCTCCTCTCCAACAGGAACTAGGTGGCTTGTCATTGAAGAAAAACCTAGTAAAAGGGCATGTTAATAATGGGGCCAATAAGGGGGATTAGAATTTCCAGATCTATTAGATAACAGGTAATAGAGCCAGAGAAATAAAGCAACTTCAGGAAAAGAAGGGATTCATGATAATTCTTATTTGCCACAGAAGGGGGTATGATTTATACTTCTTTTGACAGCACTGACTTTCCTAAATCCTGCCTCTTCTGCTGTTTGTTAGCCTAGATTGTCAACTGGAGACTGGTTTTAATCTGCCATTTGTTAGCCTAGATCATCAACTGGAGACTGATTTTAATGGGAAATTTGGATGCTTATCCTTTGTTTTGATTGTTGGCAAAGGTAGCCTTGTTCCTTTTTATGGTGCTGGGGTTTCTAACTTTCCTGTGGAGTTTCCTGTTGCAAGAGAATGGAGGAGTCCAGTGAGCTGGGAGAGGGAAATGTAGGAGATACTGTTGAAGGATTAGATAGTGCTGGCTATTAGATGTTTGAATGCCAGGCCAAGGAATTTGGACTTTTTTTTTTTCCCCCCACGTTGGATTTTCACTCTTTTTTCCCAGGCTAGAGTGCAATGGCACGTTCTCGGTTCACTGCAACCTCTGTCTCCCAGGTTTAAGCAATTCTCCTGCCTCAGCCTCCCAAGTAGCTGGGATTACAGGCCTGTGCCACCACGCCTGGCTAATTTTGTATTTTTAGTAGAGACGGGATTTCTCCATGTTGGGCAGGCTGGTCTCAAACTCCTGACCTCAGGTGATCTGCCTGCCTCGGCCTCCCAAAGTGCTAGGATTACAGATGTGAGCCACCACGCCCAGCCAGGAGTTTGGACTTTATCCTGTAGGTAACAGTAAAGCTTCTGAGGATGCTTTTTTAAAGGGAGAGATTTAAAATTGGTGTTAGCATGTAGGATGAATTGGAGGGAAATGTTCTTTAATCTTCCCTAATTTTTTTTTTTTTTTTTTGGCAGTCTATTCTATTCCCTCTGCATGTGTTAGTTTAGCATACGCTCTTTGGAAATTGGCCAGTACATTTTAAACCAATTCAGAATGCTACCAAACCTTTAAAAACCTGTTGTTATTGGGCCTAATGGTATGAAAATGGTCTGTTTTCTTCTATTCCCTCATAGCTGAGAGACTTACCCATGGTTTCAAGAGGGAACCAGAGGTGGAAAGTTGCCATTGAGAGAGCCTTTTTTTTTTTTTCTTTGATCATCAGAGTATAATATATTGACTTTAAAAGGACCTCAGAGGTGGAATATTTTTCTTATTTCAGACAGATTTCAAACATCCTCAGTTAGCTGTTTATCTTGTAGTTAGATATCTCTAGAAGAGGACATCTGTCCCTTTTTTAGAGTTAGGTTCCAGTGTTGGCAGCCCTTTAGTTTCCTTGTTTGCCCAACTGAAAGCTGTGCTCATTTAAAGTGCTATTTCGAAGGGATAAGTGGAAAACATTGACTGTCCTCAAAAGAAATCTTTGGTCTTGAAACAAGTTTTTAAGTCATTTCCCAACTATCATCTGTTCTGTTCTCTAATCTATATGAGGTAATTTTGTCTTAAAAAGTAGTGTTGTTTTTCCTAGTTTACAAATTCAAAACCAGTTTGAATCTGTAAGGCAAGGAGGCCTAGTCCAGAGTTTTCTGTCTCATGGGAGCTATTGGGCTGTTGTGGATTGGGGCCCAGCATTTACTTTGGAACTATCCATCAGATCTGTGGATCCTAATATTATCTGCCGTAACTGTTATCCAAGAGATTAGAAGTTTGCCACCCTTGTGCCTGATAGTCTTGTTTCTAAATATCTTTCATATCATTGCTACTTTTTCATCCTCTGTTTTAGCCTCTCAGTATCTCTTATATAGACTACTGTAATCCTCCTTACTGGTCTTCTGGCCTCTGGTTTCCAGTCCATCTTCTACTATGTTTGCAGGCTTGATTTGACTTGCAAATCTGATTGTGTCGCTCCCATGTACAATTTGTGTTTCCCAAAGTAAAATTAAAAATGTTTTTTTGACATACAGGGTCTTTCATGATCTGGCTTCCTCTCTGTCTGCAGCTTCATCTCTTGCCTCTGCCTCCTCTATACTCTATGCTCCAACAGTATTGAACTACTTGTCATTCTCTGAACACTCTCAAGTGTCAAACTATTTGCCTTTGCTTGACTGCCTTCAAAATTCTTTCACTTTTTAGACTTCTCAGCTCAGTGAAATTTCCTTTTTTTGTTACTGTTTTTAAAGAGAACAAGGTCTTGCTGTGTTGCCCAGACTGGCCTCAAACTCCTTGACTCAAGCAGTCCTCCTGCCTCAGCCTCCTGAGTAGCTAGGACTATAGGCATACACCCCTATGCCTGGCTTATTGCCCTTTGGAGCCCTTCCCTGACTCTGTAGCAGATTGAGGTCTTTCCATTTTATTCCTTTTTCACCTTGTATGTGTGTGTGAGAGAGATAAGGCACTGTGCTGTATTTGGGTGTCTGCCTTCCCTCTGGAAGGTGAGCCCTTGAGGGCAGGGGCTGTCTTCTCATCTCTTCATCCTCAGTGCTGAACACTGTACATGTTAAATGGTGAGCAGGCATATAGTCAAGTCAGGAATACTGAGCAATGATATGCTAGGTTCTCTGCCAAGGTGCTGGGAATTCAACTTGTGAAGCACACAGATATGGCTTCCATTGTCACAGAGTTTGTATTGTAGTGGGAAATACAGACGAGTAAATATGGATATGGTGCTGATGGAGAATTATTGGTGAGAATGGGAACACAATGTGCACCCAGCCCTGCCAGTAGTCCTGCAATAATGTTTCTCTTATATATTCGCCTTCCCAAAATAGGCTTCATAAATCACTATATTTTTCCTCTTTTCCTTTATTCTTAGTTGATGATCTTACTTTTATTTTTTCACTAAAAAAATAGAAGTGGGTAAGAATTCCTTCATCTTTTCACCACTGAATCATAACAGATCACCTGCTTTTATACCCATACTCTCTGACTTCTCATGATGGGTGATGTGTCTCTTTCCTGTGAAAGCTTCACCTGTGCAGAGGATCCAGTCTTCCCTTGCTCACTCAGGGGCTCCACTTCTGCAATTATTCCTCCATTCTGTGTCATTAATTTCTGTTTCTCTCCTGGATCATTCCCATCATATAAACATGTTCTAATATTGTCCATTTTTAAAAAATCCGTTTGACTACAGATATTCTTCTAGCTACCATCCCATTTCCTTTCCATCATTACAGAATTTTTGAAAGAATAATTAATGTTCCTACTTCCTTAACTATTCATTCCTTAACCACTCTTGGTATTGGTCTGTCCTCACTACTTTACTGAAACTACTCTTGCCATGTTTAGCATTTAACTTAGGCATCAGCTTCTGTGTAAAAGGAAAGTTTCTTCTTGAATATAAGACTCTCCTGCTTGTTCTGTCTCACCTCACTGCTTTTTCCTTTCTGCTGTTTTGTGCTGGGCACGTCTCTGACTGAGAGCAGGGTTGTAGATACCTTCACTTTGTATTTTTTTTTAAATAGATAAACTTAAATAACACCTGTATACCTACAACTACTGCTTTATATTTTTAGTTTTGAACTGTCCCCTGAATTCCAAATTAGTAAATCCAGTTGCCAACTTGATGTCTTCACTTGATGTCTGATATGTACCTTGAACTTAACATGTCCAAGATCAAACCTGCTCATCCAGCCATCTGCCTCTTCACCAGTTAGTACATGGTGTCAATGTCAGTTGCGGTTTTTTTTTTTTTTTTTTGAGACATAGTCTCGCTCTGTCACCCAGGCTGGAGTGCAGTGGTACAATCTCAGCTCACTGCAACCTCCATCTCCCGGGTTTAAGCTATTCTCCTGCCTCAGCCTCCTGAGTAGCTAGGATTACAGGCAAGCGCCACCATGCCTGGCTAATTTTTGTATTTTTAGTAGAGACGAGGTTTTGCCATGTTGGCCAGACTGGTCACTAACTCCTGACCTCAGGTGATTCACCTGCTTCAGCCTCCCAAAATGCTGGGATTACAGGTGTGAGCCATCACGCCTGGCTGGTTGTGATTTTAAGTGAAGAGATTTAAGTTTCCCAGATCCCTTGATTTTTCTTATCTCCTGCATCGGTTTCATCAGCAAGCTCTGTCTTCTCCAAAATATAGCCTGTATGTCTTCATTTCTGTCCATTTTTATTACCATTACCCTGAGCTCTTTGCGTCCTAAGTAATTCTGCTTTTTAACCTTGTAAACCATTATACTGTTCCATTGCTCTTATAACTGAATCCATACTATTTTCTAAGGCTTACCATGCCCCTCAGGATTTGGCCCTCATCCCTTTCCCCTTGATCACCATAGTCTTGTTAGTCTGTCCTTGATTTTTTTTTTTTTTTTTTTTTTTTGAGATGGAGTTTTGCTCTTGTTGCCCAGGCTGGAGTGCAATGGCATGATCTCAGCTTACTGCAACTTCTGCTTCCTAGGTTCAAGCGATTCTTCTGCCTCAGCCTCCCAAGTAGCTGGGATTACAGGCTTGTACCACTACACCCAGCTAATTTTTTGTGTTTTTAGTAGAGACGGGATTTCTCCATGTTGGTCAGGCTGGTCTCCAACTCCCGATCTCAGGTGATCCACCCGCCTCGGCCTCCCAAAGTGCTGGGATTACAGGTGTGAGCCACCGTGCCTGGCGTTTGTCCTTGTTGTATTTATAACATGCCAAGATTGTTCTTACTGTCTAGAATGCTCTGCCCCCAAATTTTTGCATGGTTGGTTCCTTATCTTTCAAATATTGGTCTTAAATAGCAACCTCTTAAAGAGACCTTCTGTTATGATTGAGTTTAAGAAAAGGTTCCCAGTCACTCTTTATTATCCTGTTTTATTTTCTTCATAGTACATATCTCTATCTAGTAGTTCCTGGTTTATTTGTTAACTTATTGATTATATGTTTCTCTCCATAGGAGTGGAAGTTCCTTGAGAGCCAGACTGTTTTGTTCTGTGCCATATTCCTAGCACCTGAAATGATGCATATCATGTAGTAGATGTTTAGTAAATATTTCTTGGAATAAATGGTCATTTAAGGGGACAGAGTAAATCAGAATTGCTAAAATGGAACAGGCTGCTTGAAGAGGTAGTGAATTTCCATCTTTGGAAGTGCCTAGGGAGAGACTGAAGGATCATTTGTAGTGGAGCATTTTGAACAGGCTTTTCTTTTTTTGCTGTTTTTGTTTCCAATGCATCTGAGAGATGTGATACCCTTATCAGTAACACAGGCTCTGGAAAGTTGATAATTCTCCATCTGGAGGTAGCTTACCAGATTCTGTACATGGTGAGTATACTTTGGAAAGCTTCCTGTGTGGTTAGTACAGCCTCCCCCAGCATGCCCACCCCAACACCTCTTGGGCATTGTATGCATCAAATGGGGTGTTGGTGTTTATGACCTCTGAGGCCCTTTCCATCTTTGTGGGACTCTGATTCGTATATTTTCATTGAAATAATCTGGCTACCATGATCATGATAATGATAACATCAATGTATTACCTTATCCACCTTCATGGATAATTTTTCTTTTTTTCTCTCGTATTTCCTCAAAACTCAACACCGTGTTCTCTACCCCAATAACCAGTATTAATAGTTTTCTATTTCTTCAGATTTTTTTTCTAGATTCTAACTGAAATGACAAGATAATTATGCATATCATATATAAATAAAATATTTTACTTTTTTTTTTGAGACTAGGTCTTGCTTTGTCTCCCAGACTGGAGTGCAGTGGCATGACCGTGGCTCACTGCAGCCTGCAACCTCTACCTCCTGGACTCAAGCAGTCTTCCCATGTCAGCCTTCCCAGTAGCTGGGGCCATAGGTGTGTGCTACCACACATGGCTAATTAGAACATTTTTTTTTTTTGTAGAGACGGGGGTCTCCCTATCTTTCGCAGGCTGTTCTCAAACTCTTGGGCTCAAGCAATCCTCCCACCTTGGTTTCACAACATGTTGGGGTTACAGTTGCGAGCTACCATGCCCTAGGAATGGGCTGGGTGTGGGGGCTTACATCTGTAATCCCTGCCCTTAGGCAAGCAGAGGCGGGAGGATTGCTGGGCAACGTAGGGAGACCTTGTCTTTACCCAAAACAAACAAAAAAATTAGCTAGGCATGGTGGTGCATGACTGTTGTCTCAGCTACTCGGGGCGCTGAGGTGGGAGGATTGTTTGAGCCTAGGAGGTGGAGGCTGCAGAGAGGCATGATTGCACCACTGCATTCCAGCCTGGGCGATAGAGTGAGACCCTGTCTCCAAAGAAAAGAAAAAGATTGGCTTTTTTTCATTTAATAAATCTTAGATATGTTTGCTGTCAATGTACAGAGAATTTACCTTATTCTTTTGAATAATTGCATGGGATTTCATTGCATGTCAGTAGTATATGATGTTTAGACTGTTTTAATTTTTTTCGACTTTACAGACATACTTTCAGAATGTCTTTGTTCTGTAAGATAAATTCCTTTGTCAAAAGGTAAAATCATTTGAAATATTAATGGATATTGCTAATTGCTCTCCCAAATGGATGAACGAATCTATACTTTCTACAGCAGGGGTTTACTTGGTACCCTTGCTTCAGTCATTGTCTTTAATATTTTTAAGGGTCTGGATACCTGAAAAGATCAATGGTGCTTCCATGGTGTTTACATGTTTAAGCATAATGAAAACTGTTGCCATGGTGACAGGCTCTGGAGAACTAGTCTGATAGTTTTCTGGCCTTTGGATTAGATTTGTTTGTTGCTTTTTCTTAGTTAATGATGGGATGATGCTAGCCTGAAGCGAGTTTAGGTTTTCTTAAGCAGTGTAATAATTTATCACAGGCATGAAGATACTTTGGAAGAGTGTATTCCTGGAACTACCTTTTTTTTTTTTTTTTTTGGTCAATGGTGACTGTAAGAATCTTCAAGGGCACAGAGTGTGGCAGTGGAGAGTTCTCATGAATTATATTGCTTAGGTCTTCTGCCTTTTTTGAGACAAATAAGCAGCTGCTGGAACTTCGAGATCAAAGATAGTTTATCGACAACTGTGAGGTCCTTGTGAATGAGTGTGCTGTCTTTATAAACTCTGCTACCCATTAAGTGAATATTCTATTAGAAAATAATTCACATTTTTGTAACTTTGTATCATTCAGCCCAGACCCTTTGTTGTTGCCTCAAGTGCATCCCCATCTAGGTATAATTAGAAACCTTTAAATCAGGAGATAAGAGAGCTTTGTGGGTTTTTTGCTTATACTTTTTTTTTTTCTCTCTGAGAAAGCCTCTAGATTTCAGTATAACTCTGAGAGTCATATTTTTTCTTCCTTTAACAGAGTACAAAATTTAATTGTACAACTTGATGAATTTTTAAATTTACCTATCTAACCACTATCCAGATCAAGATACAGGACATTATCAGCACCATAGAAGCCTCCTTGCATCTTCCCAGTCATCTTCTCCCTGTGAAAGATAAAAACCACTGTCTTACCATAGATTGGTTTTACCAAGTTTTAAGCTTTTTGTGCATGGAATCATATGGCATACACTTGTTTTGTTTTGTTTTGTTTTGAGATGGAGTCCCTGTTGCCCAGGCTGGAGTGCAGTGGCATAGTCTCGGCACACTGCAACCTCCATCTCCTGAATTTAAGCAAATTCTCCTGCCTGAGCCTCCTGAGTAGCTAGGATTACAGGTGCGTACCACCATGCCCAGCTAATTTCTGTAGTTTTTATTAGAGATGGGATTTCACCATGTTGGCCAGGCTGGTGTTGAACTCTTGACCTCAGATGATCCGCCCACCTCGGCCTCCCAAAGCGCTGGGATTACAGGAGTGAGCCACGTGCCTGGCCCTTGTTTTTTATTTTTGTTTTTTTATTTTTTATTTTTTTAGATGGAGTTTCGCTCTTGTTGCCCAGGCGGGAGTGCAATGGCACAATCTTGACTCACCAAAACCTCCACCTCCTGGGTTCAAGTGATTCTCCTGCCTCAGCCTCCTAAGCAGCTGGGATCACAGGCATGCACTACCATGCCCGGCTAATTTTGTATTTTTAGTAGAGATGGGGTTTCTCCATGTTGGTCAGGCTGGTCTTGAGCTCCCGACCTCCTTGGCCTCCCAGAGTGCTGTGATTACAGGCGTGAGCCACCGCCCCTGGCCTTTTTTTTGGTTTTTTTTTTTTTTTTTTTAGACGGCGGCGCCCTCCGCCGCCCCCCCGGGAGGGCAGTGGCCGGATCTCAGCTCACTGCAAGCTCCGCCTCCCGGGTTCACGCCATTCTCCTGCCTCAGCCTCCCGAGTAGCTGGGACTACAGGCGCCCGCCATCTCGCCCGGCTAGTTTTTTGTATTTTTTAGTAGAGACGGGGTTTCACCGTGTTCGCCAGGATGGTCTTGATCTCCTGACCTCGTGATCCACCCGTCTCGGCCTCCCAAAGTGCTGGGATTTGTTTGTTTTTAATCAAGATAAAACATGACAAAATTCACCATTTTAACTATTTTAAGTGTATAGTTCTGTCGCATTAAGTACATGTACATTGCTGTAAAATCATCATCACTATCCATATCCAGAACTTTTTTGTCTTCTGCAACTGAAATTCAGTCCCCATTAAACAATAACTCCTCATCCTCCTCTCTGTCAGTCCCTGGCATCTACCGTTGCACGTTCTGTTTCTAGGAGTTTGACTACTCTTGATGTCATATAAGTGAAACCATGTAGTATTTGTCTGTTTGTGATGGCTTATGTCACTTAAAATAATGCTCTCAAGATTCAGCCATGTTGTAGCAGGTGTCAGAATTTCCTTCCTTTTAAGGCTGAGTATTCCATTGTATGTATATATCATACTTTGCTTATTCATTCTTCTGCTGACACTTGGGTTACTCTCACCTTTTGGGTATTTTGACTAATGCTGCTATGAACATGGGTATGCAAATATCGCTTGAGAGCCTGGTTCCACCCTCCACCCTCCCAGCTCCCCAGGATGGAGTTTCCCTCTTGTCACCTAGGCTGGAGTGCAATGGCATGATCTCGCCTCACTGCAGCCTCCACCTCCTGGGTTCAAGCGATTCTGCTGCCTCAGCCTCCCGAGTAGCTGGGATTATAGGCACCTGCCCACCTCGCCCAGCTAATTTTTGTATTTTTAGTAGAGATGGGGTTTCACCGTGTTGGCCAGGCTGGCCTTGAACTCCTGACTTCAGGTGATCCGCCTGGTTCAGCCTCCCAAAGTGCTGGGATTGCAGGCGTGAACCACTGTGCCTGTCCGAGATGCTGCTTTCAGTTCTTTTGGATATGTACGCAGAAGTGGAATTGCTGGATCATATGGTAATTCTGTTTTTAATTTTTTTGAGGAGACTCCATACTGTTTTTCACAGTGCTACCCCATTTAATTTTCCCACTCGTTAGTGCACAAGGGTTTCAGATTCTCTGCATTCTTGCCAACTCTTGTTTTTTTGATATTAGACATCCTAATAGCTGAGAGGTGATATCTCATTGTAATTTTGATTTGTATTTCCCTAGTGATTAGGGATGTTGAGCATCTTTTCATATGCTTGTTGGCCATTCCTATATCTTCTTTGGGGAAATGTCTATTCGAGTCCTTTGCCCATTTTAAAATCTGGTTATGATTTTGTTGTTATTGCATTGTAGGGGTACTTTAATATATTCTGATATTAACCCTTTATCAGATATGTGATTTGCAAATATTTTTTCCCATTCCATAGGTTGCCTTTTCACTATTGTGCTCTTTATTGTACCTTTATTGTGCACAGAAGTTTTAAATTTTGATATAGTCCAATTTATTTTTACTTTTGTTGACTGTATTTTTGGTGTCATGTCCAATAAATCATTACCAAATACAATGCCATAAAATTTTTGCTCTGTTTTCTTCTAAGAGTTTTTTAGTTTTTGGTGTTACATTTAGGTCTTTGATCCGTTTCGAGTTAATTTTTGTAGTATATGGTATAAAGTAAGGGTCCAGCTTCATTCTTTTGCCTGTGGATATCCAGTTTTCCCAACATCATTAGTTGAAAAGACTTGTTTCCCCATTGAGTGGTTTTGTCACTTTGGTTGAAAATCATTTGATTTTGTATACGAGGGTTTTTGTGCATTTCTTAAAAAACAAAGTAATTAAATTGATTCATTTTTTAACTGTAGTAAATGTACTTTTAAAATAAACTTATAATGGAGAACCTGAATCATTATCCATAAATAGAAGGTCACACTAAAAATACCATGGAGCTGGGCAGACGTGTTCACCCATGCCTGTGGTCCCAGCTGCTCGGGAGGCTGAGGTGGGAGGATTGCTTGGGTTCCAGTCCAGCCTGGGCAGCATAACCAGACCCTGTCTCCTACCGAGTTCACAGTGGCTCCGTGTGGCTGTGTCCCAGAATATTCCTCATCTAATTGAGGGGGTACATTTGTTCCCCCAACATATTTACTTAGGTTCTGCCCTGTGGTCTCTATGTGGGAGCTGGGCTCTTCTGGCTTTGGCTTCCTCTGGGTGACCTGCTGGGTTCCAGCTGGTTTGGCCGGCCAGTGTGTATAAAGTCTTTGGCCGGGCGCAGTGGCTCACACCTGTAATCCCAGCACTTTGGGAAGCCGAGGTGGGTGGATCACAAGGTCAGGAGTTCGAGACCAGCCTGGCCAGTATGGTGAAACCCCGTCTCTACTAAAAATACAAAAATTAGCCGGGCATGGTGGCGCATGCCTGTAGTCCCAGCTACTTGGGAGGCTGAGGCAGGAGAATGGCTTGAATCCGGCAGGTGGAGGTTGCAGTGAGCTGAGATTGTGCCACTGCATTCCAGCCTGGGCAACAGAGCAAGACTCTGTCCCTGCCTTCCAAAAAGATAAAGTTTTGATTGTGTTGCCCCACTTACTTGTGCAATTCATCCATTTTTGTGTATAGCAGAAGTTCTTCATTGCAGTATAATATTCTATTGTTTGCATATGCCGTAATTTATCCATTTTACTGTTGATAGACATTTAGATTGCTTCCAGTTTGGGGCTATCTGGGTATCATTTGTGTATATGCGCTTTGATCTATGTATGCATTCATTTCTGTTAGAGTAGAATTGTTGGGTCCTAGGGTATGTCTGTATTCATTAGCAGTCATATTTATTTCATACTTCCATATAATCATTTTTTGTGTTTTGCTTCTTGTGCAGTTTGCCTGAGAATACAGATCAACCCACAGAACAAAGCGGATTTCCAAGGCATCTCCCCAGAGCGAGCCTTTGCTGATTTTCTCTTTGCCAGCACCATCCTGCACCTTGTTGTCATGAACTTTGTTGGCTGAATCATTCCCATTTACGTAATTGAGGAGTAGGAGACTAAAAGAATGTAAGTGATGATCATAGTCCTTGTCCTGTAATGTTGATTTTAGGAAGAGAAATTGGATGGGACTGGTTTCGATCGTGGTTGGCAAGCCTCCCATACTGCTGTTGACGTTTGCAGAATTTTCCATTGGTCTGCAAAGTATGCATTAATATCATAATCAGTGCTACCACTCGTGGTCATTGCCTTGTCTTATTCTTCAAATCATTAAGATAACAGGAAATTAGTGTTTGTAGCTAGTACAATAATGTCTGCACCAATAACTCCATGAAAATAACTCAGAAATTTTGGAAGAGACATAAATGGTAGGTTTTGCCTTTAGATTTGTTAGTTATTTTTTTTCTGATTTTGATCTCAGATGACTTTAAATGCTGGACCATTGTTTTCATAGCACTTAAATCTGATAGCATCCAGTGTATGTTGAATGAATGACTGTGGGCATTTGCTAATATGTGCCTTAAAGTAGAAATAAATGGGGAAATTGGGTTAACTTGGGAGAAGACTTTAAAATGTAAGATGGGATGCTGCTTGGTTCATTTGCCATTTTCCATTTTTTAGCAGTAGAGTTCTTTCTCCCTTCTCCCAAACAAACTCTTACAAAAAGAATCTTGGTATATAAAGCAGAAGTGGAATTGGAGTTTTTTTGATGGACAGAAATTGAAAAGCCCTCTCTGCTTGGCCTTTCCCTTCACGTATGGTATGCCCTCCCCTGCATCACTCCCTCCCAAGCAGAGTTCTAATGCTTTAATAAATACATGGCTATTTCCATACCGTATGTCAACACTGTTACTTTATATATGAGACAACAGAGGCCTAGAACAATCCATGGACCTTCCCTGGCCGCATAGTTAAGTGTTTGCAGTGAAGTGCCCTAGTCTAGCGGTGTTCTTGGCCCAGTACTCCTTCCGGTATCCCATGTAGCTTACTGATGAATGCATGCAATATTTGCCTTTGCATTGCAAAGTTTAATGTTCTGGGTGGTAGAGAAAAGAGAACCTTAGGAAATCTCATCCTATTTGGGGGAAGGATATCCTAGGACCAGCCTCTTCCTCACCACTTGGAAAGCTGTCATTTTTATACCAATCAGCAGAAATCTAGTACAAGAGTTTTAGAGCATCTATGTGCAAAGTGGATGCAATAATGTGACAGTGACTATACTTCATTTTCTGACGTGAATTAGTCATTTAGTTATAATATGTTACATAAATCCTTTCCTTTGATATTGCCTCAAAAACAGTTCTGTTAGTTCAGGGAGAAGGTATCATTTTGGTAGTGGTAAGTTGACAGAGAGGTTTATTTCAGTGAAAAACTTTAAGAACCACTTTGTTCTGTTATTTTAATACAGTTTAACTCCTTAGAGACCTGATTAAGACTTGAGTTGTCCTCTTCCCTCCCTTCCTCCCTCCCCTTCTATGTACCAGCCAATGTCTTGTTGTTGGGAATATAAACAATATTGTTGGCTGGGCGTGGTGGCTCATGCCTATAATCCCAGCACTTTGGGAAGCCGAGGTGGACAGATTGCTTGAGCTCAAGAATTTGAGGCTAGCATGGGCAAAATAGCAAGACCTTACCTTAATTTAAAAAAAACCCCAAACTGGCTTCTGTTTTCAAGACATGTACAGTAGGGGAGAATATGTAAACATAACAGTTAAAATACAGCCCTGTTAGGGCCTCACTAAAGGTCTGAACAAAGTGCTGCAATAAATCCAGAGAAGAGAGCAGCTGTACCATCTGGGAGCTGGGGCAGCAGATGAGTTATCTGACCAATGGATAACAACTATTGCCAGTTACAATTAACTGTTACCAGTGGATAACCTTGAATGCAAGTAGAAAACTGACCCTCCAACATTGACCTTCTCACGCTTGCAACTATGAGTAACCCTTGGGCTTCCTGATAGAGCCTTCTGGAAAGGTCATAAGTCTTCTGATTGCTTACTCTAGATTTCTGAAGTTCTTTTTTTCTAGATGAGTCATGGTGTGTACTTAGGAAGGGGACAGAGCAAACATTTCAAGGATGTTTTCTAGGCTCAGGGAGATACCAAATCATGGAAAATTATTTCCTAGGGCTGTCATGATTGGAGGAGGACTTTACTGCAGAGAGCTTAGTATTTCAAAATTACGACAAAAGCAGAGACAAAAAAGCAGTCTCAGCAGAAACTGTGTACTGCAGACCATATTAACAACCTAGGACCACCTGTTCAGCTGGGAATTATGGGCCCAAAGCATAGCAAAATCCTCAATCCCAGATTGCAGTGTTAAATCATTCTATGGAGAGTATGTTCATAGAAAAATCCTTCTCTCTGGGGGATTGCCCAGACTATTTTTCATGGAGATCCTTCATTTGACATACACTACACTGTCCTACTCTCAGTTTTTAAAAATATACTTTTATTTGCTCCTTTTATGTGCTTTTAACTCAGCTATATGTGCAGTGTGCCACAGCACTTTAAAAACATTTCCAAGTAAATTCTCAATATTTATACCAGCTCAGAAGGTAGAACAAAACAGATGGAACATCTTCATATTTTCCAACTAAGTTGAGAGTTTGATATTAAAAAACAAACATCTGTAATATAGCTGATCTTACATGAATTTGGGGATGACAAACTCTGAACTACTCTGAAAGAGGAAGATCAAAAGAAAATGGCATTGGGTTAAAAAAATAATTCAAGGGGAAGTAAGGAAGTTAACAGATAATGAGTGCTCAGTGTGTGCTATGCTTTAAGTACTTCTTATTCTATATCATTTTATTTTCGGAATAATTTCACTTAGATAGGTTTGCTGTTCTCACTTACAGATGAGGAACTGAAGTTGAGAGAGCCTTGCTAGAACGGCCGGGCGTGGTGGCTCATGCCTGTAATCCCAGCACTTTGTGAGGCCGAGGCAGGTAGATCACCTGAGGTCAGGAGTTCGAGACCAGCTTGGCCAATATGGTGAAACCTCGTCTCTACTAAAAATACAAAAATTAGCTGGGCGTGGTGGCCGGTGCCTGTAATCCCATCTACTTGGGAGACTGAGGCAGGAGAATTGCTTGAACCCAGGAGGCAGAGGTTGCAGTGAGCCAAAATTGCGCCATTGCACTCCAGCCTGGCAGGAGTAAGACTCTGTCTTTAAAAAAAAAAAAAGAGAGCCTTGCTAGAAATCTTATAACTAATGTTTCTATCCAGGTCATCAATCATCAAGAAAGATTCAGTAGTTTTTAGACTATACAAATGAAAATACAAAAGCAAAAATGCTCCCAGTGGGCTTCTGACCCCCAGAAATCCATGCACACCTGAAATGATGATCAGTTTTTGGTGTGTAGGCGGCAGCATATTTTTGAATGAATGCATGACAGAAAGAAGCTCAGTGGATTTCAGTATTTAAAAATTTATATGCTTTAGTTTTTTCCATGTTTGTTTTTCTGTGTTTCTTTCTGAAAATCTTTTTTTTTTTTTTTTTTTTTTGAGACAGAGTCTTACTCTCTTGCCCAGGCTAGAGTGCAGTGGTGTAATCTTGGCTCACTGCAACCCTGCCACCCGGGTTCAAGCAATTCTCCTGCCTCAGCCTCCCCGAGTAGCTGGGACTACAGGCACTTGCCATCATGCCCGGCTAATTTTTGTATTTTTAGTAGAGATGGGGTTTCACTATGTTGGCCAGGCTGGTCTCGAACTCCTGACCTCGTGATCCGCCCGGTTTGGCCTCCCAAAGTGCTGGGATTACAGGCATGAGCCACTGCACCTGGCCTGTGAAATTCTTTTTTTAAAAAAAATCTCAGTCCATCTCAGGTGTTCTGAAGGGTAATGAGGAAAAGAAGGACAGAACTGTATTGGATCACAGTTTGAGAATTAAAGTTCCTGATGAATTGGACCCTGGATCAGAAGGAAGGGTGAACTGGGCCCAAAGGGACAAAACCTTGCTTGAAAATGTGCTCAACTCCCAGGGAGATAAGATAGCTGCCAAATGCCTGTGCCTGGTTAGCATGGTTTTGTTTTTATAATGGAGACCATTCTCCCATGTCTTAAAAAATTCAGTGTTTGATCCTAGCTGGAACAAGGGGGCTACAGGGTTGGGCAGAACATTTTAAACTGACTGGCAACACTGTTTACAAACATGCAATTGTGTTGGCTTTTCGAATTCAGTTAAGTATAGTAATCTAGAAAATTACCTCTGGAAGGGGATCTTGATGTTATTCTGTAGGCTTTGCTGCCACCTAGTGGATTGTATGTTTCATGTGTTGAGAGACTACCACAGAACATAAGAGGAGTTGAATTTGGGGGAAGAAGCTACTGATACCTGTGTTATAAAACCTAGTTTCTTTCCAGTCATTGAGGGGCAGCAGAGGTCCAGGTGGGCTTAGATGCTGGGTTGGGGGTTGCTTTACATTCTGGCCAGAAGGGGGCAATGTCGAGTTAGGAACAAAAGGGCATAGAACCCTAAAGTGGCCCTAGATTTTGTTTCATAGGGGAAGACCAAGACTGTGCACATAGACCCTCAGGTTTCCCCTTTGTTTTCTTTTTTTCACCTCGTCAGTTTGAGAGCTTCCTTTTTTGGTTTGTTCTACATCTTTTATACTCAGTAGTGACCTCCTACTGACAATAATCTTTAATTTTTTGTTGGTGGAGGGCCCCATTTAGTTTTTATTTTATTTTCTCTTTGATACTTCCACCTTATGTTGAAGTAGGTCCTGCCACCAAATAAGCTCTCTCCAAGGGAACTGTCCTAAATTTGTAGGAAATCTTCTGAGGTAGTCACATCATAACTTTTTTCAACTCATTTTTCTCTGTTTAGGAGGTGAGATTAATTATATATCTATTTTTATGTGATGGGGTCTTTCTATGTTGCCCAAGCTGGGAACTCCCTGGGGTCAAGTGATCCTCCTGCCTGAGGCTCCCGTGTAGCTGGACCTACAGGTGTGTCACAGTGCCTGGCTCTGAGATTAGTTCTTTACCTTTCATTCTTAAAACTTTGAATCTACTTTTTTATTTGCTAAAAAGTGCTAATTGATGACTCTACTTGTTTATTGAACTCCGTTTTATATTTGGTCTATTTTTTAAGACTACCAAAGAAAAAAAGAATATCGAAATAGAATTGTATTTATGAATATCATTGCTGCCCTAACTCTACTGCCTTATTTTCTCCATCCTCCCAGTTTGGATGACTCCTATCACCCAAGTCATTCCCACCCCTCAGGTTGCATAGGAGCCTCTTCTCCGGGCCCTTAGTCTACTGCATACCTCCAATGCTGCACTTATCACATTGTTATGAAACTATTCATTCACTTTCTTCTCTCTCCCACTGGACTCAATTGTGAACAGTAACAGTGTGTGTTTGTTGAATGAGTGTATGAATGAATAAACCTTTTTTGTTCTTTTTTTTTTTTTTTTTGAGATGGAGTCTCGCTTTGTTGCCCAGGCTGTGGTGCAGTGGCATGATCTCAGCTCACTGCAGCCTCTGCCTCCCGGGTTCAAGCGATTCTTCTGCCTCAGACTCCCAGTAGCTGGGACTACAAGCGTGTGCTACCATGCCTGGCTAATTTTTGTATTTTTAGAAGAGATGTGGTTTTACCATGTTGGCCAGTATGGTCTCCATCTCTTGACTTTGTGATCCGCCCGCCTTAGCCTCCCAAAGTGCTGGAATTACAGGCATGAGCCACCGTGCCCAACCAAATAAACAATTTTTAACTGCAAGAAAAAGTTATGTTATTAAGTTACTTGGATGCTAAAACATGGAAAGTGCTACGAAAGAAAAAAAAAGCCAAGGCAGAGATTCATGGGAGAGGCTGTGGAGTGGGGAAGAGCATGAGACAAGAAGTCAGAGTAGGGGCTGGGTGCGGTGACTTAGGCCTGTAATCCCAGCACTTGGGGAGGCCAAGGTGGGAGGATCGCCTGAGCTCAAGAGTTTGAGACCAGCATGGGCGATGTAGCAAGACCTTGTCTCTTCCAAAAATCAAAAGAATTAGAGGGGCGTGGTGGTGTGTGCCTGTGGTCCCAGCTACTCAGAAGGCTGAGGTGGGAGGATTGCTTGAGCATGGGAGGTCAAGGCTGCAGTGAACTGTGATCATGCCACTGCACTCCAGCCTGAGTGACAGAGTGAGACCTTGTCTCAAAAAAAAAAAAAGAAAATCAGAAGACTTGTATTGTAGCCTTTGCTCTGTTAACTAGTTGAATGGACAAATAAACTTACCTCTGAGCCTCAGTTTCTCTGTCTGCACTATGAGAGGATTGGCCTGGATGTTCATCAAAGTCTCTTGCCACTGTTAATGCCTCTCAGCATAATTCTTGATGGTTCTTTTGTGTTTGAGGAGGATTGTACTGTTTTTGTGGCTCCTCAATTGGGCTTTGCTTTCTGTTTTCTCCTTAATTGTTGCTTTTTCATATTTTCAGATTCCCATTATCAATTTATAGGAGGTAGAAAATTAAATGTGATTATAACTAGATGCACATATTTGTATGAAACCTTTTACAAGAATAAACCTTTGTAAAATGTCTTATAGTTCCCACATTAACAAGCTTGTAGGATTCACATACGTTCCACATATACTTTTACATACATCAGCTCATGTGATTCTTCCTTCCTACCCAGTGATGTGGAGATAGACAAATAGTAGTATTCTCATTTTACACCTAGGTAATTACACCTTGGTGAAACTTAGGTTGATGTATCCAGGCCCTGGAACTAATAAGTGACTGAGGGGGAACTGGATAACAGACATTTGGACTCTGAACCTTTATATTCCTTCCTGTTATGTTTAGGACTTTCAGATGATGGCTTTATATATATGTCATGTTAGAGGGTTTTCATTAAAAATGTTAAATTTGCTTTTCTTTTTAAGAAATTTTTATTTATTTTAAATTTTTATCAGAACCATCAGACTGGATGCTTTTCTTTTTTAAATGGGAAAAATTTGGGAGAGATTGATAGGAAAGGATGAAGGCCGGCTATCTCAAATGTTTCTGCATAGTTGGCCATACTTAATATGGTCCAGGAGAAATGGAGGAGAATGCAGGTCAGGAGACCTGACTTTGGCTACTGAGGGTGATCCTGGACCAGCACTGTCCAATAGAGCGTTCTGCAGTGGGGAAACATTCAGGGTCTGCACTGTGCGTTATGGTAACCACTAGCCACATGTGGTTATTGAACATTTGAAATGTGGCTAACAGACTGAAGAATTGAGTTTTTAATTTAACTTTGACTAAGTTTAAACAGTCACCTGTGGCTAATGGCTGTGGTGTTGGACAGCAGAGCTCTGGACAAATTTGTCAACACTGTCAGGTCACAGTTTTCTCATCTCTGTAATGAAAGGATTAAAGAAGCTGATCGCTAAAGCTCCTTTCATTTTTTAGAAATATACAGTCTGTGCCTTCTAAAACTGATGATTCAAATTGAGCTGTAAACCTAGAATTTCTGCAGAATGGTCTTTGATTCACATTATTTCTAATTTCAGTTTTAATTAGAAAACTGACGAGGATCCAGGATGAGATGAATTTGAAGGAAAATCAGTATTTGAACCTGTCTGCCCATTGCTAGTGTCTGAATAGAGATATTGCTGGAGAAGAATACACATTCCACATAGAAATGACCCTGGCTGGCATTATCTTTTCTATCTCTACAGAGTCATTTTTAACAGTTCTTTGTGTTATGCCTTGCTTTCTTTTAAGATGATTACAACAAACTGATTAAATGGCACTGTCTTTTCTGCGCAGGTGAAATAGACTGAAGCCACGCTAACTTTTCTCAGTAGGTGTCTTCCATTTTGCATGTCTTGATATCAGGGGAGGAGATTTTATTAGTCAGTTTCCTGAAACCTTTATGCCCTGGTTAACAGTTGAAACCATTCTTCTTAGCTGTTGAATAGTCAGTTATGTGAGCTAACATTTCAAAGAATCCTAGAACCTCTGCTTTTAGAATAGTGTCTGGTAAATAGATCTGCTTTAAAAGAGGGGGAGCAGATCTTTGTAAATAGGATTTTCTGAAAACCACTGTCAAAGAGACTTACTCTCATGAGTCAATTTTTGCCTTTCACATGGACTGGCCTCAGCATCTTATATTTAAATGTTTTAATATCATAAAATCTTGAAACTTTGATTTTGTACTAAACTAGGATTTCTTTTATATTTCTAAAAGTGTCAAGGCTTTGTTCCCTGAAAATGGCTTTATGCTCTAGTCCTCTCTCACCTTGGCCATTAGAACTATAATGTAGCCAGGCGCGGTGGCACACGCCTGTAATCCCAGCACTTTGGGAGTCTGGGGCAGGTGGATCACCGGAGGTCAGGAGTTCGAGACCAGCCTGACCAACATGGTGAAACCCCATCTCTACTAAAAATGCAAAAATTAGCTGGGCGTGGTGGTGCACTCCTGTAATCCTAGCTACTCAGCAGGCTGAAGCAGGAGAATCGCCTGAACCCAGGAGGCAGAGGTTGTGGTGAGCCGAGATCGCGCCATTGCACTCCAGCCTGGACAATAAGCACAAAAATCTGTCTTGAAAAAAACTGTAATGTTGCATTGGTTTATAGTCTATTGCCAGAGAGTTTGCTTTAAGAAATTTGATGGAATGAATAGTTGAGTTTGAATAGGTCTGTTTGGTTTTGTTTGGCACTATGAACACCTTTTGCTTCCTGTTACTGCTCGCTCTTTTACACATTTCTTATAATACCACCGATTCAGCAATGTTCTGCAATTATGTAGCATTTCTCTAAATACTATTGTTAGTGAAATAAACGCATTCTGGCTGAAAGTCTAAAATCTCTCCTTTAAGCTCTGATGCCAGAATCTCCAGGTTACTTACTTGACTCAATATACCAAATAAGGTAGTGCCCTTTTACCTCCTGGGGCAGCCCGGTTCTTCTGAAAGGTAGTATTTCCCAGCCTTTTTTGAGTCATGGTACACATAGGAGATTACAGTATTTTTATGGCACACTGGGAAAATCAGTTGCTTATCGCTGGAGACAGTGGAGCCCCTAGGGCCGGAGGTTTTCCAGCCAGACCCGTGCTGGAGTCCAGTAGGTGCGAGGCTGTGCTTTGAGGGACTAAAGGAAGCCTGTATCTTGTGGTGAGGGTTCCACCTCACAACTCACAGATCTCAGTTCCATTTGGCTCTAGCAGCAATGTAGCCACTTCTGTTGGGGTTACTCTTTCTTCACCTTTTTCTTGCCAAAAATAAACTTATCTTTAAATGAAAACTAAATTATTTCTTGTATTTTGGTCCTTTGTTACAGCTGAGATTGGGAATTTTTCTTTCTTTCTTGAATCCTTACTCCCTACCCTGCCTCCCCGCCAATGGAAATCTGTGCTTTATAAGCATTTTAGATTCCGGAAAGCTCTTTAGGTTGAACTACAACCCTCTCACCTCAAAGAATTTGTGGGCCAGGGAAGTCAGAGTGACTTTTGTGAAGTCGTGCGGCTAATGAATGGTAGAGCTGGAGTTAGAACACACGTCTCCCAGCTCCTAGTTGGTTTTGCCTTGGTGTGCTTGAAACTCAGTTTTGAACGTTAATTTTTCTGGATAGTACTCCCATAAAATGTTCTGTGAGAAATACTTGCTGCTTTCTAGTTTTTCTCGCCTGGTTTAAATATTGTCCTGAGTGTAGGAACCCCATAACTGTCTTGTGGGTTAGAATTTAGATGGAAGGATTTGGGGCCCTGTCTCTAGTATCATAAGACATTTAACCTTGCTGCTTTTTTCTTCTAGGTTCACTCTTTGAATTTCCTGGATAAGAGTTCTGGAGATGGCAGCTTGTTGGACACATGGATTTTCTTCAGATTTGCACTAGCTCTGATTTTTATGCAGGAGAAAAGCCCAGAGTTCACTCTGTGTCAGAACAACTTTCTAACAAACATTTATTAATCCAACCTGCCTTTCATTAAATGTAACCTTTTGCCTTCCTAATTAAAGAACTCCATGCCACTCCTCCTTATGCCTCTGGCTCTGTTTTTATTCTTTACCGGTATCAGAATCCTTTTTTTCCCTTCAGTCCTCTGTGCTGAACTCTATGAGTTGGTAACTTACATCTGTGAACCTGCCTCCTTGTTTTCATTAAGTGTATTTGAAGTTAATGGCAAAAGGCAGTGCTGACAACCCTGGGAAATGGCAGTCCTTTGTCTTCTTCCTGGAGCAGGTAATCCTTTACTAATCCTTCGATTATTACAGGTGCTTCCACTCTTATGACAGTGCGTTCCTAGAACTGCATCATTAAGCACTGTGCCAGAAATTGAACTAAGTATGTGCTTCCACATTTACATCTGTTTCAACATGTTTTAGTGGTAAAAGTGAAGTATGTTTTTCTTAGGCAATGTAAACAGAGTGAAAAATGGGGGTTATGTATGTGTTGACTTATAAGATATGATATTCTCCAAAGCACCTTCACAAATATTCTCTCATTTTATTCTTGCAATTACCTTAGGGGTTCCTGTCCTCATTAGTTAGGTGAGTAAATTTAAACTCAGATTTGTGACTTGCTTAAGATCAGAGTTCATGACAAAGCTTGGGTGGAACGTAGGTCTGCTGGCTGAAGTCTGGGCTTATCGATGTGTATCATGCTCGCAGCCCTGTTTTCATCTTGGGTGCTGTCGGGTTGCTATATATGGGGTGCAAGCTATGTTGAGAATGCCACTACTTAAATTTAGCCAACTACCGAGAATGATGAGTTGCGAGCTTCTCCAACTTGGCTGCACGTTAGCATGACTTGGGGAATGTAAAAAGAAAATCCCAACGTCCAGGCCACACCCCAGACCAATTAAGTAAAAATCTCTTGGGGTGGCATCTGTAGTTTGTAAAGCTACCCAGGTGATTCCAGAGCACAGCAAATTGGAGAAACACTGCTCTGGATTCTTGCTACTCAAAATGTAGTCATTGACTACCAGTATTGGCATCACCTGGGAGCACAGGCCTCATTCCCCGCCCCCCCCGCCCCCCGCCAAAGCTAAAGAAGCAAAATCTTCATTTTAACAAGGTCCTCAGGTGATTTATGTGGACAATAAGATTTGAGAAGCCCTGATCTGGAGCAGTGGTTCTCACATTTTGGTGTGTCTCAAGATTACCTAGGAACTTGGTGAAAAAGTTGGGCCTGTATGTTCCTTATTAGCTCTTTGCCTAACTGATAACGCACTGAGTCAGGAGTCAGCAAGCTTTTCCTGAAACAAATGGGCATGGCTATGTTCCGCTGTCACTTGACGAAAATTGGCTGTGGCTATGTGGGTGACGGTTTGCCATTCTTAAGTGATACTAGTTCACCGAGATTATGATTGAGCAGTTTAATCTGCCTTTTTTTTTTTTTTGTATGTGAGACGGAGTTTTGTTCTTGTTGTCCAGGCTGGAGTGTAATGGTGCGATCTTGGCTCACTGCAACCTCTGCCTCCTGGGTTCAAGCAATTCTCCTGCCTCAGCCTCCTCAGTAGCCGGGATTACAGACATGCGCCACCACACCCTACTAATTTTGTATTTTTAGTGGAGAGGGGGTTTCTCCGTGTTGGTCAGGCTGGTCTCAAACTCCCGACCTCAGGTGATTCGCCCGCCTTGGCCTCCCAAAGTGCTGGGATTACAGGTGTGAGCCACCGTGCCTGGCCTAATCTGTTTTATATACAGATGTCATAGACCTTATCAGGAGGCTTCTGGATAATTTTTAGTCTAGAGAAATTGGAATTTTGAATAAGATAAGCATCTGAACTTTGAGACATGGGTTGAAAACTGGGAATAATAGTAATTTTATGAAGGAAGACATTGTAATTGCAGAGTCTTTAATATACAGGTTTTGTTTATTTTTTCATAATGATCTTGAGGTACATGGGACAGGTATTAAATTCCCATTTGCCAGGTCAGCTGTGGTCTCAGAGGTTGTGATTTACCCAAGCCAGTTACCATCAACAGGAAACATTCATCTTTGGTGTGTCTTTTCAATATTCGCTTCAGGGGTAAAACCTACAGACTGCTTTAGAAGTCTTGGGATTAGATTTAGTTAAAGGCTCATTATAGGTAACTCTTGTTTTTATGCTTCTGTTGATTTGCTTTATGGTTCTCAATTTCACACGTACTGAAGAATTAACTGTGGACCTGTGAGTAGCCACTGTACTCCAGCCTGAGCAACAGTGTGAGACCCTGTTCTTAAAAGGCCAAGCATGGTGGTTCATGCCTGTAATCCCAGCACTTTGGGAGGCCGAGGTGGGCAGATCACCTGAGGTCAGGAGACCAGCCTGATCAATATGACGAAACCCCGTCTCTACTAAAAATACAAAAATTAGCCAGGCGTGGTGGCTTGTGCCTGTAATCCCAGCTACTCAGGAGTCTGAGACGGGAGAATCGCTTGAACCTGGTAGGCAGATGTTGTAGGGAGCCAAGATTGTGCCATTGCACTCCAGCCTGGGCAACAAAAGCGAAACTTAGTCACAAAAACAAAAAACAAAAAAAAATGAAACAACACTGAAAAAACGCCAGGTGCAGTGGCTAACACCTGTAATCCCAGAACTTTGGGAGGCCAAGGTGGAAGAACGGCTTGAACCCAGGAGTTCAAGACCAACCTGGGCAACACAGTGAGTCCCTGTCTGTACAAAAACAAAAAAAAAATTAGCTGGGCATGGCGGTGCACCTCTGTAGTCCCAGCTACTCGGGAGGCTGAGTTGGGAGAGTCACTTGAGCCCAGGAGGTAGAGACTACATGATGGCACCACTGTACTTCAGCCTGGGCAACAGAGCGAGACCCTGTCTCGAACTTAAAGACACACCCCCAAGCCCCATTGCGTTTCTGATTCTTTGGTGTTTTTTCAGCTGAAGTATGTTGAAGGAGTTGATTTTGAGTACTACTGCATGGAGAGTGAGGTAGACCCTAGCATTTCCTGCTCCCCCTTGCTTAACACCTCTGTGGGGTGGTTTATTTTTATTTTCTGTGCTCTTTTATGGGGCCGGAAGCCATTCACCACAAACACTGTGGAAAGTCTATTCCCTGCCATTCTTTGCAGTGGTGGGAAGCCCAGCCCTGAGCACCTCCTGCCCACACATTTCCTGGCCCCTATCACATGGAAACCATCTCTCTTGTTTTCTTCTCTTAGCAGCCTTTACCTTCGGCCTCTTGTGATCACATCCTTTCATCTTGGGCTTCAAAACACTTTTGTTGTGATGGCTAGAAAATACTTGGGGAGGTCACAGAGGCGTGCTCCCCGGTGTTGGAGGTTATAGAGGCCAGGGAGCTTGTTTACAAACTTAGCGGGAGACTCTGCTGCTCTCCTGTCTTGTTGGGTTGCAGCTCGGCTCTGGGAGTCTATAATAAAAGTTTGAGTGTGAAATGACTTAGTAACTACAGTTTGTTTAAAAGTTTTTAACAAATATAAAAAATGAATTTCTCCTGTGGGAGAAAACACTTTCTAGAACAAGGATCTTAGAGGAGGGAGTAGGAAAAAAGTGGGAGGAAGCTTTTGAAGGACTAAACAAAGTATTTTATTTGCTTACATTGAATTTATAGGTAGGTCCAAGTTCTGTCAATGGGATTTTAAGAAAGTATTTTCACACCACCAGAGAGGCAGCCTGGTGTTGTGGAAAACACTTTGATCTGAAAGTGTTGATTCAAGGACTTGTTCTGCCACTTACTCTCTGTTGACCTTTTGCCTCTAAAATTTAGCAAATAATTACACACTTAGGCTTTGTGCTAGGTGGTGCATGGCATTAGAAAAGATAAGACACAGCCCTTCCTGTCGAGGAGTGAGAGGAGTGAGTGAGCGTGGGCCACATGTCTGGCAAACTGTTAAGCACCCTCCTGTTACTTACGTTTCCCTATCATTGCATGAAGGAGGTGGGTGGCATTCTTATTTTCCTGATGAGGAGATGGAGACTCAGCAAGTGTTAGGTTTGAATCTTATTTCTGTCTAGCTGAAAGCATTTGGGTTAGGCTTTGAATGAGATAAATCATAAAATAAGCATGGGGATAATAATACTTCATACTGTGGTTATCCCAACAAAACGTACGTGAAAACATGTTAATGTAATTGCTCTACAAATGTGTCATTCATTCCTTTCAGCGCTCACCAGAAGCTCTGAGGATTCCACGACATACTGCTTTTCTCCCTCAGCTACACATCCATTTCACTGACTTTCAGCTAAAGCACTGTGGTGGCCAATGGCAGGCCTGGCTGTCCCTGGGAGAAGGGGAGAGACCTCCCTAGGAGCCCCCTTTGAGGCCTGCTATTCAGGACTGTTAAATCCCAGGGATAAACAACTTTGTTTTTAACTTTTAATTGAAATTTTCCCTCATGTGTGCGTATACACACACGTCAAAAGGCTAGCAAGCTCCCATATGTCTAACAGCTTCAATGATTATCAACATTTAACCCCAATCTAGTGTCAGGGTATAAATAAGAGACATCTGATGGCAGAGCTTATTCTTTCTGTTTTACCCCTTCCTTTCAATTTTTGCTTACCTTGAGTTAAGTGCTACAGAAGTGATCACAACGGACAAGGCGCCTCACTTTCTGAGCCTTAAATTCCAGTAGGGAAGAGAGCCAAATTATTACATAAATGAAATAATTTTGTTGTGAGTGGAGTAAAGGAAAGAAGCAGTAAACAATACAATGTGACAGTAAATGGGGCTGGGGAGGGAGCTGCTTAGAGTGGTTAGGAAGGACCTCTCTGACCAGGTGACCTATAGGCTGAGATCTGACAGCTGAGAAAGAGTCAGCGAAGGGACCAGCCATGGGGAGTGTGTCTGGATATTACTTTAGTTATCCCCATTGGCATATGCTTGAGTAGTGGATAATTTTTTTTTTTTTGTTTTTAGATGGAGTCTTGCTCTGTTGCCCAGGCTGGAGTGCAATGGCGTGATCTCGGCTCACTGCAATCTCCGCCTCCTGGGTTCAAGCAGTTCTCCTGCCTCAGCCTCCCGAGTAGGTGGGATTACAGGCGCCTGCCACCACACCTGGCTAGTTTTTTGTATTTTTAGTAGAGACGGGGTTTCACCGTGTTCACCAGGCTAGTCTTGAACTCCTGACCTCAAGTGATCTGCCCACCTCGGCTTCCCAAAGTGCTGGGATTACAGGCGTGAGCCACCGCGCCTGGCAACTTCAGATATTTGTGAGGGAGTGCCTCCTAAAGGTACAGAACTGTGCTTTGCCATTCTGATCTTATCCTGAAGGGGGATCAAATCCATGCAGGCAGAGTCAGAAAGAGGGAAGGGCCACGGAGGCAGGAAACAAGACACTTAGTCTTCGGGGGCCTCGGAATGCCACTCAGTTCATGCTCCTTCCTCTGATGGCTGAATCTGGAACCACTTGGTATTTCTGAGTCCACGGAGTTTGGTGGAAAGACTGGGATCTGAGTCTGGTGGGGTCAGGGCCTAGTTCACCGTGATCCTGTGCAAGCCGCTTCATGTGCATCTCATTTGTAAAAGGGGAGAGAATACTCTGCCTACCACTTGGGTTTATCATTCTGATCAAAAGAGGTGATGTTTGCTTTGGTGTTGTACAGATGCAGGGTATTGTTAATAAGGAGTCCAGATAAGGATGTTGTTCCACCCATGTCCCTTGGTAAGTCACTGGAATAACTTGGGTCAGCAAGGATAAGGTGGACACCTTAGAGGTTGGTAAAAATAGAATCTTGCAGCCTCCATTGGAAAGAAGTCCCTTTTAAGGTTTACCTGCTTTCCTCCCATCAAGGCTGGAAGCATGAAATGGAGACTAGGTGCTCCCCATTATGTAAACCATATTCCTTCATCTACCTAGACTTAGGTCCTGCCAACCTTGTCTTCTTACGCTTACATGATCTTGCTGTAATATTTTCCTTTTTTGTTGTTGTTGCTAAATTTCATGTGGGCGGTTCAGGGAAAGGGTAGACTTGCACTCTTCCCCACTGCTCAGTGGGATTTTAGGAAGGCTTTGAAAATGGGAATGATCCCCCCCTCGGATCCTGTCGCCTTTGGAATGGGAACATGCCCACGTTTCCAGAGCAAACAGACACTGGACTCCTCTCTTCTCAAAGGTGGCGAAACCCTCCTGGAGTGATGTGGGGTGTTCTGGCCTGCGAGGAGATGGCTACCCACAGAACCTGCCCGCTGGAGGGGGCTGCAGAGGTCTGGCTCCGTGCTTTCAGATGTGCCCTGCCAGGGGCTCCCAGGGGGTCCTTCTGAAAGCAGAGAAGCCCCCAGGGGTTGAGAGGAGAGATAAGACATGAGCCTTTTCAGCTGTGATGTGGTGAGGCGAGTCAGGGAGGCTGTGAGCACTGTGGGGCCAGAAGTGTTGGCTTCTGTCAGAAACTCGACCCTGCCTGACCACTGCCTCCTGGCTCCGTCATTTCTTCTCCATCACGCGCTTCCTTCCGGAAGCCGGAAGCAGGAGGCGGGAAGCTGCAGAGGTAGTGACAAAATCACGGTGTAACAAGAAGCTCCTGGGGCCGAAGTGACTGGAGAGGTGGCCACATACTATGAGAAACACCAGCGCACCGGCAGGGCCTGGGGAGTTCTGAGCCGTCCTGGGCTGCGTGAAGCCGCAGCCAGCCCACTTTTTTCTCAGTATGGCAGTGCCATCTGACCCAGCCCAACCCATCTCACTCAGGTCATGGTTCTGGGCTTTCTGATGCATTCCCACTTCATATTTGCATTGGGATTTCAGTTTACTAAGCATTCCACACCCATGATTGCTTTCAATCCCTTCAACAACACTGAGAATAGGTGGGCAGGTATTTTTATCTCTATGTGAATAATAACACGTGGGGACTCAGAAAAATTAAAGGCCCCAGGAGAGAAGGCTCGTGAGGGGCAGTGACACTTAGGGACAAACAACTGGTTCTCCTGCCTCCCGCCTGAGGACTCCTGCCAGAAGATAGTATAATAACAAAAGCCTCTGTCTTGCGATTGCAGCCGTTAACACATCTCTTTCACACCCACTACTCACTGGACTGTTAGCTCCTTGAAGACAGAAACTCTGTGTTTGTGTGTGTGTGTGTGTGTGTGTGTGTGTATTTAATGGGAGCAGTACTTTTTTGAGGCATAATTTACATAGAAGAAAATGCACTAATGATGTATTTGAGATGTGTGTGTGTGTGTGTGTGTGTGTGTGTGTATATATATATATATCCATCACCCAAGATAAAGATATGGAACATTTCCACCACCCCTGAAGGTTTCCTCATGCCCCTTTTCAATCTATCCTTCTACCCCAGAGGCAAACAGTGCCCTAATTTCTATCACCTGTGATGCGTTTTGCCTGTTCTTGGACTTCATCTGTATGGGGTCATAGTTTGCACAGAGAGTGAATCCCCAGAGCACGACACAGTCTGGCACGTGGCAGGCATACAATGCCAAAGAAAGCCTGGTTCTTAAATTACCCATGAGAGAGAGTTGGGCCCACTGGGAAACTGAGGCGGTGGGCGATTAGTGACCTGCCAAAGGCACAGCTCTATGAAGTGGTGGATTCCGGACGCCAGCCACCCTAATTCCGAATCCAAGGCTTCCTCCGGGCCCCCAGCCCTCCCTCTGCACTTTCTGCAGGGCTCCAGGTGGAGCGGGTCTGACGATCCCGGACGAGCAGCGCCCCCTGCTGCCGGCTCAGCCCCAAGCCCCTCCTCTCTGTGGAGATGTGACAGGATAACATAGGTCTTGCGCCCAGCAAAGTGACGGGCACAGGGCAGGGACTTGTGGGATAAAAGTCACCCGCCCTTTTATTTTCCTCGGAAAAGAGCTTTTCTTAAACCTTGGGGGCTTTCTCTCTCCAGAATTAACAGACTAAGGGAGGAGAGGTCTTTTTGGTGGAGCGCTGCTGCCCCCATGCGGGTGGATGGCGACACTACCAAAGAGCCGGCGATCAAGCCTGGTATTTTTGGGTTTCAGGTTCTGCGGCTCCCGGAGACCTGCAGATTCCTGGTCTCCGGGTCCCTGGGTCCCGGACGTGTCCATCAAGGCGTCCATTAGGGCCATCACCTAATGGACAAACATCAGGGTAAGGGGGGGCTATTGAAGGGGGTCCCTCAGAGAATCAGCCCTAGCTGTGTGTGGGTACAGATACAGCCTCCCCACATCCCTCCCTCCCAGGAGAGCCCTGAGGGTCTGTCCTGTACTAAGTAAGCGCTTAACCAGGTGAGATCGAGGTCTGATCTTGGCTGGTTTGGAGGGGCAGCAGAGGTGCGGTGAGGGAGGCGGCTCAGCAGTGGGGCCAGCAGCACCGCCCCAGCAGGCAGCGGGCCCGGTGCAAGTCACAGAGGGGCCGGCAGCCCCTCCCAGCCTGGCGTGTTGGCCTTGCTGCACCTGCGGCTGGCGGGTGGTGTAACGGCCCAGCCTGCTCCCCTCGGCACGTGGCCTGGGACGATGCTATCTCTAACTCAGTATTTTTAACTCTTCTTTCCAGAGGATGTGGCTTCTGTGGGAGAGCTTCAAAGGGTGCCCTACTTGCCCCTCTTGGTAACCATGACATCATGGAAATGGGAGGGGACCGCCCCAGCCCCCAAACACCTGGAGGGAAGTGGGAGACTTTTTCCACTTCCTGTTCTACTTGTGGCTACTGACTCAATGTCTGACCTGTTTATTAATTGCAAAAGATAGCTCTATGTGTGCTACGCAGAGAGGCCTCAGGCATGTGTGTCTCTGTGTGAAAGGAGGCCTGCACCCCCCACCCCTCACCGCGTTGCCCAGGGGGCCTTGACGCAGACGCAGGGCGCTGATGGTCCTGCAGCCTTCCCGCAGCCAGAATGACAGCACTGGGTCTCCATGTGCTTGCTCCCCCAGACTCATCCCAGTCAGAAGCTCGTCTTCCCACACATGGATCAAGGAGGTAGATGGGTTTTAGAGTAGGACTCATGGAGAAACTGAGGTGAACCCACATAAAGTGACTGTTGGCCCTGGACCTCGGTGTGGTCACACAGTGAGGTCAGACTCCCAGCTACCCTGTGTGCTTTCCCACAGTCCCTGTCCTCCAGGCTTCATTGGATAGATGTGTGCCTGCCTGGGGGCTGCCCTGACCAAGGGGCCACCACTCAGGTTTTGCTTGTTCTGAAGTTCTTGACAAGTTACTTTAGCTCTTGGCAAAACTGTGAAACATTGACTCACCTTACCACTTCCTCTACTAATCCCCACTTTCCTTTCTCCTGTACTCCCCACTCCTCACACTCAGCTCCCCCCACCCAGAGCCTAACTGCAGGAGTCATTCACTTATTTATTTAATGGCATCTGTGGTGTGCCAGGCACTGTTCTAGTTCCTGGGGACACATGGATGACAAGGAACATTCCCGTCCCACAGAGCACACAGGCCAGGGGACTTCCTCACCAGGATGGTACCTGATAATAAGGTACTATAGGTCTGTCTGTATACATGATCCCAGGGGAGTTGAATTTTATGTTTGGACCTAAAAAATAAGCAAACCCTTAAGACTCAGATGGCTGCCCCCAGTAAGGGTAACAGCAGAGGGGTTGCTCTGTCAGAGCCGAAGACCCCACCAGGACGCTCCTGAAACACGTGCTTGCGTAGCCTGCCGTTTCGCCTGAGTGGCTGTGACTCCAGTTGCCCTCAGAGGTCAGGTCTCCGAGTGAAGTTTCAGAGAGTCCTCTAGAATCTTAGGCCTGGGGCCACGAGAGCTCATTTAGTCCATTCTTATGCCTTTGGGACTGGCCTGTGCTTAAGTCTTTTGGGACAGTAGGGCATGTGTCCAGAGAAGTCCCTTCTAAAGCTGGCCTTAGTAACATGTTCCCTGCTGGGATGTTGGCCTGAGGTTGGGTCCAGGCTGGTAGAGCTGCAGCTGCAGCCCATGGCCCTGGCTCGCAGGGTCTGTGGGTCTTCACGTTCGGGCTCTTCATGACTGTGTTTCCAGGTCTCCTCAGCTTCCTATTCCCTCCAGGCCAAGCAATGCCCAGTTCCTTATAGCTGGGCCCTCTGCACTGAGGGTCTTTATTGTGGTGGTGCTAGGCTCAGTGCTGACCTGCCCGGTGGGCACAGGAGCCCTTCTCCTGAGCCTTCTCACAAGACCACTCTAATTCCCTCTGACATCCCCGGTGGGCTCGGAGCCAGACATGCGAGCAGAGCAGTCGGAGATGGATGGAGTCTCTGGCCCCACCCCCAACACTTGCTCAGCCTCAACCCACTTGCTCCTGGTCCACCCCTCTGACCTCTGCCCTAACTGGCTTTAGGTTTAACAGCCTCAGACGTGAGGGAAGGTTCTTGCTGAATAGAGCATCTCCTGGATTTAGATGGAAATTTCTCAGGGGTGGAGCTGAGCCCGCTCTCCAGATGGCTCCCTACCTGCCCTGGCCTTGTCATCTTGCCTCCTTGCTTGGGTGTGGGTGGGTCCATAGCCCCTGCTGCATCACCTTGCACAGATCTGTGGGAGGCCTTGGGGGACCAGTGACTGTCCTTGCTCTCTGAGGGCACTGGGCTGGCAGGCCTCCACAGGCCTCCACAGGCTCCCGCAGGCCTCCTGCAGGTCTCCTGCAGTCTGGGTCGCCTCTAAGATTATTGCAGGGGTCTATCTTTCACCTCTTCACTGCCTTCCAGGCTCCTGTTTCCTTCCCTCAGCCCTATGACCTCCATGTCACTGCAGCCAACTCAAAAGAGCAGACCTGCCTCCCCAGTCACCCACACTTCCCTCGCCTGAATCTTTTTTCTACAAAGCAAAATGAATTACCACTTCAGGGGGAAAAGAAAGAGAAACTAACTGGCCCTCAGTTTTTAATGGTTGATAAAGGCTTGCTCTATTAACCCTCCCAGGGGCATTTTCATTTAATACAGGGAAGAGAATGCTTTAATTATAAGAAATTCCCATTGGTGGAATCTCTGGCATTGTGTCAGACTGGTGAGGAGGTAGAGGGCCCCCAGAGTTCCCCGAAGGTGGCAAACCCCACCTTTGTGAAGGTGCTACAGTCCTACCATGTGTGAGGGTGGCCCTGCTGTGATGGAGTTCTGAGCCCTTTCCCTTTGGTGATCTTTAAGGGGATTGGATGTAGGTGAGAGATGGGGCAGCTTAGAAAGAACTGGGGATTTTGTGACTCCCCTCAGTAGGGCTGACCAGGAGAGGGGACACTGGTTCTTAATTCTACGGGGGGCACAGAATCAGCGGTGCAGGGAGTGGGAGGCAGCCTCCAGTCCTACCCGACATTTCGTAAGTGGCGACACATAAGCCTGTAGAGGGCAGGGGTGTGCTCTAGGTCACCTATTAAAGCTGGTACAGGTTAAGTATCCCTAATTCAAAAATCTGAAATGTGAAATGCTCCAAAATCTGAAGCTTTTTTTTTTTTTTTTTTTTTTTTTTTTGAGACGGAGTCTCGCTCTGTCGCCCAGGCTGGAGTGCAGTGGCCGGATCTCAGCTCACTGCAAGCTCCGCCTCCCGGGTTCACGCCATTCTCCTGCCTCAGCCTCCCAAGTAGCTGGGACTACAGGCGTCCGCCACATCGCCCGGCTAGTTTTTTGTATTTTTTAGTAGAGATGGGGTTTCACCCTGTTAGCCAGGATGGTCTCGATCTCCTGACCTCGTGATCCACCCGTCTCGGCCTCCCAAAGTGCTGAGATTACAGGCTTGAGCCACCACGCCCGGCCCTGAAGCTTTTTAAGTGCCCACATGATGCTCAAAGGAAATGCTCACTGGGGCATCTTGGATTTCAGATTTTTAGATTAGGGATGTCGAATTGGTAAGTATAAGGCTAATATTCTACCTCCGACTCGAAAAGAAATCCAAAACCTGATACACTTCTGGTACCATGCATTTCAGAGAAGGGATACTCAACCTGTAGCTTCTTCCCTATGAAAAAAAGCAGGCCTGAGCTGTAGCTGAGAAGATTTACGTATTTCTGGCTGGGATGGTCAGACGCATAGGGGAACCATGGAGGTATTCAGGGATGGAACCCTCTCCCACCCCCGGGCATTGGTAAGCCTCAGCTTTGGGTCTTGGTAGCTGTGCTTGCTGGGTGGATGGTGGAGTGGTCTCTAAGCTGTGTTCCCCTCGGCATCCCTGACCCTGGGGAAAGGTGCTCTGGCAGCAGGAGTCTCAGGAGGGAGAGCGCAGTGTGCTGTGGACCCCAGGGAGCCTCATGTCTTTTCTTCCAGGGGAGAGCTCAGGGCATCGACTCTCCTCGGTCAAATCTCTGGGCTCGTGGGGAGACAACTCATCTCCTTTTTCCTCATTCTCACATCCGGGATGGTGGGAACATAAAGTCCTGCTGGGGCCACAGCCTCCTCTCAACCCTGCTCCTGCTGTCAGATTGGGCACCTCAAAGGCCTGGCGTGGGGCTGGGCCAGGCAGCAGAGTGGTAGGTGGTCCCCAGCCATGAATTTGTGAGACAATGCAGTTTCAGTGGAAACCCAGTCTGAGAGGAGAGGCAAAGGAAATGCTCCTGAAGGGCAGGAGACGTGGGTGGCATTTTGGGGACACTTGCTGTGTGGTCCCTGTCTGCTGTAGGTCACTGCCACCCATGTGTATGGATGGGCTCCTGTTATGGGTGGTCCCGTGGCGTGACATGAGAGTGGAAGAGAAGGGGCCCAAGCCGGTAGGTGGGTTTTCCTGGCCCTCAAGCATAGCCTGCTAAGCGGAAGCTTTTAGAGGTTATTCCAAGAAGAGGTTGACTTAGGCAGCTTGTTGAATGAGGCTTCCTGGACCGCATCATAGACAAATGCCTTGGTTTTTCTCTGCCCAGCTAGTGATTACCAGCAAGCAGAAAATGACTGCAACCAAACCCAGTCAAACAGAGGCACAGTCTCTGCTCTTCCAAACCATTTTAATGAAGCCATTGGCAGCAGGATATACAACACACCCAGATACACAGCATAGCAGGGCCTCGATAATGAGATAATTTCCCCCCATGTCTTGAGAAGAAGAATAGTATGTATTTCTTTATGAACACTATTTAAAAAATATAAACCCCTCACAACATTCTCCAGGACCTAGAGCCCAAGAGAACTCACTGAGGATCCATCATCTGTGGGGTGGTGGAGGCAGTCTCTGGGGAGTGGGAGGGAATGTGCACAGCCAGGGGCGGCTGCAGCAGCCTTGCCTCTGCCGTGAATGTCAGGCAGTGACAAGCAGCCATAAGGGAACAGAGGGGGTGGCAGCGGTGTTTGGCAGCTCTTCGGCAATCTTAATCACAAATTTGGGTAGGATCCAGTTGGTGGCATTGCCGGGGGGCAGAGAGGTGGTAGCAGCTTTCTCCTCCATGGGGGTGGGAGAGCTCCCTCTGCTTGGAGAGGGAGGGGAGGGGCGATGCAGAGGAAGGAACGAGGGAGCACAGGCTGTCTTACAATCCTGGAGACCTGGAGTGAGGAAGAACAGAAGTCAGGCTGGACACTGAGGAGGACCCAGGACTGTTAGGGGTGTGATGGAGATGGCTCTGTTTGGGGCTGTGTGGTAGAGTTCTAGGAGCAAATGGACCCTGGAGTTTTTATTTTTTTATTTTTTTGAGACAGGATCTTGCTTTGTCTTCCAGGCTGCAGTGCAGTGGCATGATCACAACTCACTGCAGCCTTGATCTTGCAGGGTTCAAGCGATCATCCCATTTCCGCCTCTTAAGTAACTGGGACTACAGGTGTGCACCACCACACCCAGCTAATTTTTTCACTTTTTGTAGAGGCGGGGTCTCCCTATGTTGCCCAGTCTGGTCTCCAGCTCCTGTGCTCCTCCTGTCTCTGCCTCCCAAAGTGGTGGGATTACAGGCGTGAGGCCCCGCACCTAGCCTGGAGTTTTTTTGATGGTGATGGAGCAGGATGCAGTTGTCAGCAAGATGACTGGGGACCCTGGGGGAGGAGGGCGTGGAGACTCTAGCCAGGATTAGGGTATAATATGAGTGTAATGTCTTCTTTCTACTGAGCTAAGAGGGCCATATGGGGAGAGAGGACATGAGGAGCGGCCTTGGGGGTCCCTTTAGGTCACATGGTGAGAGAAGTACAGCACAAGGCATGCGGTGTAAACGGGTGTCTCTCTTCTTCCACTCATTAGCTGTGTGGCCTCAGTTTCTTCATTTCTGTTCTTCCTACCTCATAGGGGAGAAGTTCAACTGAGGTGGCTGAAATGAGCATGTTTTATAGTGTTTCAGGCCATTGTTATTGCACAAGAGGAATTTGTAACAGGAAGAAATAGAAGAGTTTGGTGGGCTCACTCAGGCTTTGGACTTAAAAGCAAGACCCTGCAGGGAGGCTTGCTCTCAGAGCTTAGGGTGCACCCAGAGACCCGCGTGCCTAACCCCCACTCCCCAGCTTCAAGGCCCCTCACCTCAGCTGGACCACAGCCGCAGCGTCATGAGCAGATTAAACCCGGCCACTTTCAGGAGGAGGATTCGGAACCCAATCACTGACAGGTTTTGAAAGTTTAGGTTCATATCTGTAAAACCAAGAGGCCACAGCGGTTATGGGCTTGCATGTCCCAGGCCTGCATGGTCTGCAGGACACACCCATGGTTTTCCCCAAGGCAGAGCAGGCTGGGTGGGGGAGGCCTGCGGCTCCTGCATCGCCTCTCCCTTGCAGCTTCTGTGCATATCCCCTTGCAAACATATTTCGTGCATTCTTCCAGGGCCAACAGTATTTTGTGTTTCAAGACAAAAACACCAACTAGACTTGGCTCTTATTTTATTTCCGAGCCCTTCTGGGGATGGGGTAGCTGCTCAGAATTTATCATTTCAATCCCTGGGGTCCATAGGGGCCCCTTAGTGAGTTCCGCTACCACGGGAGAGATGACTCAGTAAGAACAACTCAAATGGAAATGAATATGGGCCCAGGGTGGGTGTGAGGAGTGGTGGGGGGTTCTTGAGAGACAAGACCATTGCCTAGAGCCTATGTGAAAGAAGGCAAAACCTCTTGGCTGTGAAACTGTCCTCAGGATGATCTGGTTAGTTTAGGGCTATCCCTAAGGGAGTCAGAAATTTCACAGCTGGGCCACCCAGGAGCTCTCTCTGGCTCTCTTGACAGTGGAGCTGTTGTAAGGAATACAGAGGCCTAGGAAAAAGTCCTTGGTCTATTGAAGCTAGAAACTCATCCTCAAACTGCTTAGAATGGAAAGTCAGAGATGGTGAGAGGGATTCAGGAGAGACCCCACCCAGCTCTGGGCAGGTCTCGAACTGCTGTTTCCATTCCTCATCATTCATTCGCACATCTACTCATTTCTTCCCACTCCCTCATCCAGACAGGATTATTGCGGGTTTATCACTTCTGCAACCCTGTGCAAACCCAGGCTAGACCCCTGTCTTACCTGTTTCAAAGCTTTTCTCAACCAGGTTGGCATCACAGACACTTTCTGAAAGGAAAAACACAGACATTCTTTCAGCATCCAGAGTAGGCTGACTCTCCCACCCCAGACCTCCTAGTTCTTGGGCAGGTGAACATCTACAGCCTTTCCATGCTTCCTTGTGGAGAGATCTGGAGGGAACTTACAGCACACAGGCACATGCTAGGGAGAGCCCCTGGCCTTGGCAGGACTGATACCTTGGCTCCTGGACACCATTTCTATTTACTCAATATATACTGTTTGTGCAAAGTACATGTTGCATGACATAGGCCACAGGTGCCATCACACATAGACCCTGCTCTTGCGTGGCTTCATTCTGGAGTCCAATGGAGGCAGTGAGGCATACACAGTGGCAAGGGCCGTAAAGAGTATAAACAGGTACTTTCATGTGTTCCAAAAAGTTTTGATCCTTGTACCCTAAATTTGTTCCTTGGTTTCATCTTAATAAAATGGCACTATCATTGACTTAGCTGCTCAGACTAAAATCCAGCTGCCTTCCTTGATCCCCTCTTGGCTTTCTCATCCCTGCATGGTTCTACCTTTGAAACCTGAATGGTGTTGGTCACCTCCCTGCCACCACCCTGTCCAGGCCTCTATCATCTCTCTGCTGCAACTGCTCCCTTTCTGCTTCTGCTCTTGGCTTACAACCCACTCTCCATACAGCACTCAGATTGATCTTTAAGAAAAGCAGGCTGGGTGTGGTGGCTCGCGCCTGTAATCCCACCACTTTGGGAGGCTGAAGCGGGTGGATCACCTGAGGTCAGGAGTTTGAGACCAGCTTGGCCAGCATAGTGAAACCCTGTCTCTACTAAAAAATACAAAAAATTAGCTGGGTGTGGTGGTGGGAGCCTGTAATCCCAGCTACTCGGGAGGCTGAGGTGGGAGAATCGCTTGAACCTGGGAAGCGGAGGCTACAGTGAGCCGAGATGCGCCATTGCACTCCAGCCTGGGCAACAAGAGCAAAACTCCGTCTTAAAATAAAATAAAATAAAATAAAATAAATAAAATAAGCAAATTAGGTGTCCCTCCCCTGCTTGAAGCTGATCAACAGCTTTCTGGTATACTTAGAATACTGTCTGCCCTCTCATGGCCTAGGAGGCCCTGTGACTTGGCCCTGCCTCCTTCACTCAACTCATGCCTGCTCCTCTTCTCCTTTCTCATTGAGCTCCTGTCCCAGGCCTCTATAGGGTCCTCTCCCTGCCCTTGGTATGCTTGGTACCTTCAAGTAGCATTTCTTCAGAGAGCCCTTCCCTGACTTTTGTCGTGAAGGTGGCTGTTTTCTCAACCCTGAGTTAAAACACATTCCAATCTGAAGTTTTCTGGACTTTTCCCAGCTGACAGATGGGCTCCCCTAACTAGAATGGAGCTTCCTCTGGGCAGACCCCTCATCTGACTTTTATTCCTCCACGTCAGCACCTGGTGCATTCATGTACCGGCACAACCAGTGCTTGGTGGGTTAATGAGTGACTGCATGAGATTGACTTAGTAAGCTGGGAAAGATTTTTTGGCAGACAGGGAGAAATAAGGAGAGGCAACTTGGAGAAGGGCTTTAAAATGAGGCGTAGAAGAGCAGTAAGGGGCAAACAGTCCGAGCAAAGGCAGGCAGGTAGGAACTCAGTTGGAGAGACTGAGGCTGGGCCCAGTGCCCTCTCCTGCCACCTTCTCTTCATCTGCTTTTTTCCCGTATCATTCTCTGGACTGCCAGGACAAGGCTCACTGTTTCTCAGTAAAAAGAGGGTTTTGTGGCAATTGATGAGGCCAAGACTACCAATCTGAGGAGTTTTAGACATCGTTGACCAGAGCTCTGGGCAGAACCAGGCCACTCCTGAAGCAAGGAAACAGCCTGAGAAGGCACCAAAGCCGCCCTTACCTGTGCCGGGGAAGAAGGTGTCTGCTGGAATAACGCTGTCCTTGAAGGCGCTTGTACATGCAAAATCGGATTTGTTGCTCCAGGCCACAGCACCGTTGCTCTTAAAGTCCATAGACCTCATGTCTAGCACAGTTTTGTCTGTGATATGCACGTCAGAATCCTTGCTTTGTGACACATTCATTACAGAATCAAAATCAGTGAATAGGCAGACAGAGGTGTCATTGGATTTCGAGCCTCTCAGCTGGTACACGGCAGGGTCAGGGTTCTGGATATCTGTGGGACAAGAGGATCAGGGTTAGGACATGATCTCATTTCCTTCTTTGCCCCAACCCAGGCTGAAGTCCAGATGCCAGTGATGGACAAGAATGGGGTTCCATGGGGCTGGCAAGTCATGGTCTCATGCTTTATATGGGAAACAGCATTTTAGAAACCAGCTGTTTTTGATGGACTGGGACTCAGGGACAGGCACAAGCTATCAATCTTGGCCAAGAGGCCATGATTTCAGTGAACGTTCCCTGCCAGGCCTGGCCTGCCACTCAAGGAAACCTGAAATGCAGGGCTACTTAATGATATTGCTTATTCTTTTATTTAATAGGATCTTCTTCAAAACCCCAGCAATATAACTCTGGCAGAGCAAAGGCAGGCATGGAAAGAAGGCCGAGCAAAGCAAACTAGTGGTCTCCCCAACTTAAGCTGGGCATTAGCAGAATGGGAGGTTTATGGTATGTTGGCATTAAGTTGGGAAATCTATCACATCACCAGGAGATTTCCCTCTCATTGATAGAGGTTTTGAACTATAAATCAGAACACCTGCGTCTAAGCCCAGCACTACCGTTTACTCGATATAAGGCCTTGAGCAAGTCACAGCAGCTCCTTACGTCTCAGGAATTTCATCTGCAAAATGAATATGTTGCCTCATCCACCTTCCTAGCCAGGCTCTTCTGAGAAAGAAATGAGAGCTTCTCCATATAAAAATCTATTTAATAAACTGTAAAGTACCAAACAAATGTTAGTTGGAGCCATTGACCCTGGCAGAATATAGCTGTGATAAAGTGCTAGTGAGTCATGCAGGGCCACAGCGTCTATCCTTCACCCTCAGAAAGCAGGACCTGCTGGAGGCTTTTCCTTAGTGCTGAGACTCACTCTTTAGTATTTCCGTAGGATTTTGTGTTTTTAATGTGACTCTCATTGTTTATTCTTTCCGACCTCCTGCCTTTTGAGGAGGAAGCAGAGGTTTGTCGGAGGATTAGCATGTTGGGGCCACCCAGAGAGTTTCCAGCAGGGTGGGGATTAGAATTTCCCACCCAGTGGTTCTCTGCTCCCACAGCTCCTCACATGCACACAAGATTTCTCAGACCCTGGTGATTCCCCGAAAGTTGGTGAGCCAACCATGGTGGCCTCGGCAATGCCGACATCCAGCTGGATCCAAAACCAAAGAAATCAGCCCCTGGGATGCTGAGTGGAGGCAGAGCTGCCTGCAGCATGCGGCTGCCCCTGGAGCAGTGGAGCGGGGGTGGGCTCCATGGTCAGAGGGGAGAGACATCCAGAGCTGTGGCTCCAGAGGATTCTGCCTACTTCCCTCCAACCTCCTTATACTTGGGCAGCCTGACATCTCTCTGGGTGAAGGCCCTAAGGCATAGTTCCTTTGCTGGGAAGGGACAGACAGAAAGCCATTAGCTCCACCAACACATCCCCCTGATTGTTAGTCATCAGTGGGGGTCTTGGGAAGCACTGCAGAAGGGGAGAGAAGAGTCTGGAAGTGCTGATCCTCAAGCCAATCTGCATCTGGTGGCCCCTGATCAGGGAAAGTGGGCGGCTTTGTGGGGCAGAAACCCAACTTTGAGTCCTGGTTAAACACTCACTCAAGTCCTGGGGCCAGTGGGTGTCAGACTGGAGAAGATCTAGGCTGCTCTGTCTAGTATAATAGTCTCTAGCTACATGTGGCTGTTGAAATGAAAATTAGTCAATGTGAAATAAAATGTTTTCAATTAAAAATGGAAACTTCATTTCAAGAGCTCAATAGCCACATGTAGCTGGTGGCCATTGCGTGGGACAGTGGAGATTGACAGAACATTTCCATTGCCACAGAAAGTTCTACTGGACACTGTTGGTATAGAAAGTGCAATGCCACGGAACACAAGACTCTGAGAAATGGCAACAGGGGCTGAGTTAGAGGTACTGAGTTTTTTTTAGCCTTTTTATACTTTCATCCCATGTACCTTTTATACTTTTTATCCCCATGTACCTCTAGTTCAACTTTATCTCTTTGCCACTTTTAATTTGGAGGTGTTTAGGGGTCTGCCTGCCAGAACCCTTTGGGGACAGACATCCTATTCTACCCTAGTAAGAATAACACATCCCATCACTGACGATATGAGAAGGTAGGCTTGGCAAGACGGAACCAATTTTTTGATGTGGAAGTTCAGCTATTCTAGATCCTAAACTGTCCTTTACATTCAAAATGAACTGCAGAAGCACATGTGCTCTAGTGCTTTAAGTCCCTAGGGACACAGCAGTGCTTGAAAGCTCCCTTACCATTAAATCTGTCCCCTGTAGTTGGGCACTAGGGACCCAGAAATCAGAATTAGTGACACTGGCTCTGGGTCCCACTGAGGTTCTAGTGAGCATCAGGAAACTGTGGGCATGGGCAGACGTACGGGGAGAAATGGAAACTCTGGTTCCTTTGCCAAATTGCTACTGGGAGGTAACACCTTCATACCACTCCCAGTGTCTCTATTACAGAATCCCTTAGGTTTCTCCTCCTCTAAGGTGTGGGATGATGCCTCTCAGAGCCCACTGAGGAAGGAGAGGGGAGGTCTGCAGCACCGTAGCTGGCTCCTCTCACCTTCACTTCTGGTCTGCATCTCTAAATCGGATTCTCAGTTTCCCAATGGCTGGCTGGCCCGGCCCTAATTTCTGTATTCTCGTGCTCTAGTATTTCCTTTTTCCATGCCTAAAAAGACATGTTCTCTGAGTACTTTTCAACCAATTTTATTATCAGATGTATACTTAGGCTACAATGCATGTGCCTTCATTATTCCCAAGATCATGCCTTCTTTCTTGTTGTTCCCTATGCCCAGAACTCCCCTTCTCTCCTTTCTCTGCCCATACAGATCTTATCCATCTTTCGGGGCTCAATGAATCCTTTGTACCACATGAAACTTCTCAATCTAGGCCAACTTTTCAGCCAGCACCCTATCCCCTCTGAATCTCTATTGTGTCCATTGACATCATCAGCTGGTCAATACTAGAACAGTTTTCGGGCTGCTTAATTTACAACAGTTCTGTACCTTTGTCTAGTTTTTATACCACTTGAGGACCGGACAGGAATCTATCTTACACTTCATACTCAGTCTAGCATTTTATAGAGTGATAGTCACATAGAAGGCATTTTACAATATCCATTGAATGATTAAAGTCAAATTTTAATGTGTTTGACCTAGAGAAACATGAATATTCAAGACAGATAGTGATGCATTTCCCTTCCCAGACCTCTGTAAGACAATTAGTTACAACATCTTCAGCAAGCCTCACCATGGTAATAAGTGATATCCCCAGAGAAAGGATTAGCGACAGTGGCCCATGGGGTTGCAAGTGGTGCCACCTGGGATGACTCACCAGATATAATGAACACATGGGTTCCTTTCCCAAATGTGAGTTTATCAATTGTTCCTCCAGTATTCACACCACGGGTGACGCCATTGCAGAAACTCACAGGACCTACCTGTTACTTAAATAAGAGAAACACTGATCTCCCCCACAAGGCAGGAGAATCACACTCCTAAGAGTTAGACCTTCTGCTCTTTTGCACTGAAATTTTGCTTCTGATATGTACAGTTCTCCTCCTGCTCCATTCTGCTGTGGTTCCCTCGGCTGAGGTTGTGATTTCATATGGTTTCAATTAACTAAGAATTCAGTAGAACAAAAACCTCAATTCCAGGCAGCAGTATCTTGGATACGTTTGTGGAAGGTTCAGGAGTCCTTGCTCATCGCCTGCCTCATGGTTCCTAAGGTCCCAGCCTAAGGATGATGTCTGCAGGGCACTGAGTGCTGGATGGGAGGATTTCCTGGGGATGGGTGGAAGAAACTATTTGGGAGCCCACAGAGGAAAATACCTGGGCTCAAGTCGGCATTTTGGACAAAGAAGAAATAGTTGTCCATCCTCCCTTGCTCTCCTGCTTCATTCTACTTACTTGGCCGGATGCTCAGTCTGGTCCCTGATCCAAAGATGATCTTGGAAGCACTGCTGTACCCCCACTGTGGGTAAGGTCTTTGAGATAACCTTCTTGATGCTAATCTGCTGGAACCCACTGGGGTCTCAGAGCAACATTCTAAAAGGCTCACTGGGTCTTTGGTGCTTCCCACGGAAGCAATTCCCATTTCCCTTTATGATAGTGTAAACCTTAGTATAAGCAAAGCCTCAGTAATAATAATTATAATAAGATTTTAGAAAAGCTACTACTTATTGATCACTTTTTACATTCTGGCCATTATCTCATATTATTATGATGTAGTTACAGTCATTTTGCTGTTGAGAAAGTGGAGGCTTTATTGAAAACAGCTGGTGAGAGTAGAGCCCGAATTTTCCCCAGGTCTGTGGGCCTCCCTATACACTGCTGCCTCTATACCTTATAATTGCGTGTGGTATACTTGCCCTTCAGTTAGGGGTCTGGGCCACTTTTACCCTTAGGAGGAAGTTGAAAACTCTCCTAACTCCAGAGAGGAAGATACTATGAGTAGGGATCCCCATACCATGTTTATTAGCCAATTCAGGGAATTTAGCTACCTGCTGCAATAAAAGAGAATTTGTGTTTTCCATTAACTCATCTCTTTCCCCCAAGGGCACTTTGCTAATTTCCTGAATGTTCAGATTATCTGGTGCCGATATTATCAGCTTCGCTTGAAAGCACTGAGTATTTGGGACTCTTTTTATGTTTCTATAAATTATTCTGCTCAGATTTTCATTTACTCAGTTGGCTCTTGGCACTTCTGTGTTTAGTATGAGAAATGGGAACATTTTATGTCACCAAGAGAGCTTGTAGAAATGGAAAATGAGTGCTTCTCAATAGATCCCCAAGTTTGCTATAAATCATCACCTGTTTTCTCATAGACAAGTGGTCAGTTCTTTTTGCACTGGTCACTTGCAGGGTCATACTCACATGGGTGTACAGCCAGCCTGGTCCCTCCTCCAAAAATCAGCTTATCGTAGCCACCAGAAAACACACAATCAGATGGTGCTTTACAAGAACTCTAACCTGGGCAGGACCAGCCTGGCTGGGGCACTCCATCTCCTGTCCCTGTTTTCCAGGCTCCCCCAAGTCAAACTTCCTCTGACAAGAGAGAAAAGTCTCTTGTCTTAAGACCACCAGGTCTTAATTCCTCCTACTCAGTCCTGAAGATGCATTAGAGGCCTCATTGATGCTGATTATTTCTTTCTAATCATCATGAAATAGCTTCATTTTATTTTGGCAATTGCTGAACACCGAGGCAACTGTGCAGTAAACGCTCCAGCCACTGTCAGAACAGCTCCGGGGCAGGTTAGATGCAGGCGTCAACATGCAGGATCTATGCTGCCCCAACACTTTGCAGGGTTTACCTACTAGAAACAATGGCAACTTTAACGCCTTTTTCCAAATGTGAATTTTTGGTCTTTTTGTACACACCTTTCTAACACACCTTGGAACTGTATATTTCCAAGATGATTCTGCTCTTAATAGGGATAAGTTTCCTTAGAACAAATCTTTTTTGGGTGGTCTCTCAAGTGGAGACAGACTTCATATATTTATCATTAGACCTCTTTCTTTTTTGCTGCTAGAACTCTAGAGATGTGATAGTGGAAGATGTGTGTATGTACCAGGCAATGAGAATTGGAGGCTAGCCTTGTCTTCTGTTGTACTTCCATTGCAACTTGCATGTACCTCCACTATGACATGGTGACAATGGGCTATAGTTGTCTGTTTGCACTCTGAGCTCCTGGATGGCAGAGACCCTCCCTCCTTCCCTCTTTTCCTCCCTTCCTTCCTTCCTCCCTCCATCCCAGTCCTTCCTCCACTTTCTTTCCTTTCCTTCCCTTCCCTCCTCTCCCATTCCCTTCCTCACACTTAGCATAGTGCTTGGAATAAAATAATTGTCCAATAAATATTTGTTGAATGCATAAACCCTCTAAATATTTCCATTCATTTCTAATGCAGTTCTGCTATCTTCTTTTATTAGGCCTATTTCATTTCTTCTTTAACTTCTATATGGTTCCTTTCTACAAACTTTTTATTATTTTGATGGCATTATTTAGGCTCTAAGTTCTTCCTGTGTCTCTCAGTTGGATGTGCAGTTTTGAGAAAGTGTGTCCAATGCCCAGAGTCTTTGGAAAGCATAATTCATCACCTTTCATGAAAACGAAATGGTAACAAAAAACAATCTTTTGGCATAATCAGTCACAGTTTCTTTTCTGATAAAGATCTTTTGTCTCAAAGGAATCTGTCTCTGCAATGATGAAATGGCCAATTCCCGTTGGCAAATACTACTGATAGAAAACAGACTATTAAGCTAGTGGCTAGGAATTAAAATTTCAAGATATTCAAGCCTCATAAACAAACATGAAAAATTAGTTCAGGAGGTACAGATTCATCATCTGAGAAAGCAGAATAGGGGCTTTCTGTGTCTTTGGCCAGAGCCTCAGTTTGGGTACTTACTTGGTTGCACTTGGAGTCTTGTTCCACTCCCAAAAGTAAGTGCTCTCCTGCCCGTGTCCACACCCTGGTACATCACAATACAAAATCCTGCCCTCTGCCAGCTGGGGGCAGCTGCCCATGACCCTCACACACTCACAGCTTCTCTCTTGGGAGAAAAGCTTTTAAGCAGCCTATTCTATGGTTTTGATGATAAATTTTTCTTTCTAACTTCATGCCCAATAAACAGTCCCCCTAAGTTTCTCCTTCCCTCCCTGCCATAGCTATATCCTGCCACCAACCCAATGGCTCTACTGATCTCTTCAGAAGTGCTGAGTCACCATGCCATGGTCACTATGGTAAGAAGGCTCAGGATGGGCAAACCAAAGACCAAGCAGATGGCCTTGGAGGTGTGAGGTCTTCCTTCACAGAACGCAGTAGGCATGGTGGTGGCACGGTTAATAACAAGGCCCTAGAGTCAAATAGATTTGAGTTAAACTCTAGCTCTGTCACTCCGGGCTATAGAATCTTGGATAAGTTACTTATCCTAAGCCTCTGTTTCCTCACCTGTAAAATGGGCAAAATACCAGCTACCTATTATTAGGATGTATGTAATCATTGAATGAGAATTACATAAAAGACAGAGAATGGCCACTGGCACATGTCAGGCATTCAGTAAATAGTGGCTCATAATGGGATGATTCCCAGCAATGCTTTACACAAGGAGAAAGGATGAGGCTTCTTGCAGCCAGAAGCCCAGAAACACATCCCTGAACCACCCATTCCAGTACCACAGAGTGCCTCAGCACCCTGGCTGGTATGCTCTAATTCAGGGGAAGATATCTCATGGATTCTAGGGGAGGTGGTGACAGAGTCTCAGCCATAAGAGACATAGGAGTGAGGGGGCAGAGTAGACCCCTTGGGTGCCAAGAAGAAAGTTCTATTTTAGAAACCTAACCAAGAGTGAAGTCTTTTTTCACAACTTGGGGATTTGTCCTCTGAAACCATTGTGCAAAACCTTTGCCCGGCACAGCCTCAATCATCTCATCAGACCTGACACTGATAGTTACTTCCAGGCAACAAAGGACTCCTTTAATGATGGAACAGATCACAACACAAACTCTCACTACTGTGGTATCCTTCCATAATATAATCTGTCTGCAAAATTTCTCTTGATCATTTCTGTAATACTTACACGGATGAACAATAAGACTGGTTCCTCTTCCAAATGTAAGTACGTAGCCTCCTCCTGATGCACACAGTGAGGAGAGCCTTTGATAAAACCTATTTCATGTGACCTCCCTCTACCAATTGCCCCGTGGTATTGGGCAACATCCTGGGAAACCCTCCTGAATACTCTCCGAGTTGTAGAAAGTCTCCTACTGCTGTCCTTAGAGCCCCCGAGTGCTAGCGCCTAGGGGTGGGAGCCAGGGGCTGGGGACTGGAGAGCTCTTCAGCCCCCATGTACCCAGGGGAAAATACCACCTTCCCATCAGCAGAGAAGCAGGGCAGCAACTCCCCATGTCTGCTCCCAGCACCCTAATACAAACACCACATTCTGTTTGCTTGGGGCAGACATTCTGAGGGTCTAGCTCTGTTTCTCTTTAGTCAGATGCAAGGAGCTTCTGAAAATGCTCCAAGGACAGAGAGCAAAGAAAATTTTATGTGACATTTTGCTGAAGCTGTTCTGACCTCCTTTTCTCGAAGTATTCCTTGTTCTCTTTTCCTTTCCAGAGTCTTTGGCACTTCCCACTCCTAGTCTTCTTCCCATGGGAGACCCAGGGGTTGGATTTCTGCATATCCCTGTCCGAGGCAACACTAAATCCAAGCAGGGTTTAGGCACTTTCTGTGATTTGTGCTTTCATCCTTCCCTCTTTACCACCCAGAATTAGGCCAAGGCATCCAAAGCCCTTGGACTCCTTTATTTCTAATGACCTTGACTCAGACGGGGCCCTGCCTCTGTGAAACCCTATAATTATAGAGAAAAAAGTCACAATAATTTCCATAGAATTTTTGAAAGATGGGAGGAAACAGAGACCATGCTGTCTACTTCAGAGATATGAAAACGGAGGCCCAGGGAGGTCATGGCCTGGGCCACAGTCCTGAGCTGGGGCATGAACTCAGCGCTTGTCTCCCTAGCAGGTGGGTACTGCCAACACTCAGCTTATCTCACACTGGGTTTGAGGGTCACTTAGCAAAGAGCTGTGTGGCTCCACCAAACTCAGGGTGGGAGTAAGGGGCTGGGGCCCCTCCACTGCTCTGCACTGACCATCAGCATGGTCTTGAACAGATGCTAGACCCTGGCGTCAGGCCCCTGTGCAACATGAGCAAGATGTTCCCATGGTCCCCTCCAGCTCTCACTTCTGTGGTCCTTTGTTCAATCTGAAATCCAGCCTCAGGGAAGATCAGGAGTAGCTTTACATGAGAACAGGAGTGTGTTCAGTGGAGATGCAGAAAGAAGGGGAGAGTGAAGGAAACCAAGGACAGGCAAAGATTTGGGACAGTGGCCGCCTAAGGTTCTTCGATATGGCATTGATGAATGGCATGTCCTTTCCTCGCTCCCTTGGAAATAGGAGGCTCTCCAGCAGAGGGTAGGGATGGGAGTGGGTGTGGCCATTTGTGCAGGAGGATCCCAGCTCACTTACTTGGTATGACCACCACTTGGGTCCCCTTCCCAAAAGCGAGTCTGTTGTTCCCATAGTCACAGTATATAAGCGTATTACAAAAACATCCTGGTTTTGCCCATCCCCTTTCTGAAGACACATCCCCTTCACAGTAGCTCTAAGATCTGGAAACCCTGAAAGGTGGATCCTAGTTTTCCTTGTAATGGGTGGTATGAGGACTTGAAGGAACCTCCCTAAAGGGTATAAACAGCACCAGACCCCAATGCTACCTGTTGGCCTTAATTTTCCTCATCACAGCTATCAACAAACACAGCTTTGGCTATTTCTTCTTTGGGAGAAACAGAATCTTTACAAAACTTCATGAAAAACATTGCATCCTACATAGGCTGGGTGGGTGTGAATATTTCTAAAGATACCAGAGAGCAAGCGGGCATTTTCCTACTTCATCTGCCATGCTTGAGAAGAAGGTATCATTTTCCTGTGGACATATGCAAAAATGTATTTTTCACCTTGCCATAAATGCACACTGTGCTGGGGCACATGCTAAAAACATGCCTTGGCATGACTCAGAGTCACTGCATCCTCTCGGGGCTGAGTGAGAGTCTTGGGTGACTCACGCCTGACTCATTCCTGTTTCTCTCCTCACCCTGCTCAAGGATGCTAACTGCCGAGGGGGCTTTTGTCCTCAAGAAAGTCAAAGATCTCAGCACAGAACAGACTCAATTCCTTTTCCAGAAACACTGTTGGGGGAATCATGTGTGTTCTCTGTCAAAGAATGTGGACTGTGCATGGTCATACCTGTCCTGTCTCCAGCCATCAGGGAACCCACCCCCCTATCTTGGAACATGCATATATAAATTGTTATTAGACCTTTTATTATGAGTGCTTAGTATCCCTGATAAGACTGGAAGTTCTTGAGATCAGGAGCCCTATCTTAGGGTTTAAAAAATTCTTTTCTTTGTTTCTTTCTTTTTAAACCAACTATGATTCCCTGGTTTGTTGATGATACTCAATAATCATTTACTGAATTGAACTGACTTTTATTGTGCATAATTATTGGAACAGGGAGGCCAGTTTTGGGAGAGGTTAAAAGCTAAATATACTCTTGGTAAATGTGAGCTGCAAAATCTAAGTGCTTAGGCAAGGAAAAACCAAGGAAGCATTTCTAAGAGAGATAATAAGAAGGCAATATAAAAACCGAAACATCGTGAGGTTCATATGACCCTCAGCAGAGAGGCGAGAACTGAGGAACAAATAAGAAACTTGACCCAAAGCAAATTCAAATATTTCTCTCCTGATATCTTGAGAATAATTCTCCTTAAAGGCAAAAAGAATAATATGGCAGAAAATGTATATTTGAAATGAGTAGCATTGTTATGATTAATAACAACAAAATAGTAGTAATAATAATCTATCATAGACCAGAATAATTATATCTATATATGCCCAATATTGAGGATAGGGCTACACACTTCTGCAGATTTGACTTACTTGGACTGACCAGAAGTTGTGTGCCAGTTCCGAATACGAGTTTCTGAAAGCCTGTGTTCACACTCTGACATAACTCTGTACAAAATGGGACCCTGTCACTGGGCCATAGCCTGGGATTGCCAAGTCACATGCAAGTTAGTTACTAAGGGTGTTTCTACGTCTGCATGCATGTGCCAAAGTGGTAGGGGGCATCTAATTTTACTATTTAACCTTAATTCTCCTAAGATCATTGGAAGATGACAACAAATAAGATAGAACCCAACTGAAGATTCTGCTTTGTATACAGTGGATTATATAAAAGTGTCACCAATATTCAAGTTAAAAAAGTTATTCATATAATTACAGAGTTTCAGTTCTAGATAGGACCTAGGGAAGTTTTATCCATACACACTTAACTGTCTGTTATTATACATGTTTCCTGCAAGAGTGATGCCCATGGATACTGTACAGTGCAACATTATTATTGCCAATTTATCTTCTAATTTAACTAGCAGACAAAACTATGTGCCCTTCCCCCCAAAAAGAAAAAAAAATCAATGAAAACAGATGTCCTTCAACTGTAATATAAGTCAGGTTATTTCATGGAACTTACTTGCTTCAACAAATAGTTTTGTTCCTGCTCCAAAGACAGTTTTGAAGCCTCCAGTATTTCCCACAGTGATTTGCACTGCGACAAAATGGGCCATTTCCTTCTCCTTCCATTTTTACACTACAGCTGGGGAGCAGGTCTAGGGAGCCTATACTAAGGTGCTAGTAATAAGGAGGACATTTTTATACTCCCCTTGTAAAACCTATTTTTTTTTCCTGTTTATGAGCATAACTCGCACTTCTTACCTATCAGAAGTTTAGTTCACCAAACAGCAGCCACAGAATATGGCCCCAGGACCAGGATCTCCAGGTTCTAGTCCCAGCTCTAGTTTGCACTGACTTTATGACCATTCAGCCAACCTCTCTGGGTCTTAATTTCCTTATTGGGGAAATAAAGAGGTTTGCACTAGATATTTTGAAGCTCCTTCTCAGAGCTAAAGTTCTATGTCCAAAGTGCCTTCACCCTTCATTTCTCTGTAACTCATAAACGAGTCAGGCTCTTGTAGATCAATTATACTGGTGGCTGGTCTCCCTGGGGAAAATAATAGAAACAGTGAAGGAAAGTGACAGTCAGAACAAGGGAGTGGCAGCAGCCAGCTCCCCTCTCTCTTCTCCTTATTGGGGTAAATGCTCCCAGCAACTCTGTACTTTTTGTTTTGTCATTGAAAGGGGAAGAGAACTCTTTAGACACTTGGGCCATCCATGTCAAGATTTCCCGAAGCACCCTCTCTAACTCACAGCAATATCTAAAGCAGCAAAGATAAATTCCAAGCATTTCACCAGTCACTGTGATTGGCATCACCTCTCATTTCTAAGTAAACTAGGGCATAAGCTCTGCGACATCATGCAGTAGAAACAGCAGGGCTTTCAGGTGTGGTGGTGGGTGCCTGTAATCCCAGCTACTCAGGAGGCTGAGGCAGGAGAATTGAGTCGCGGTGAGTTGAGATTGCGCCACTGCACTCCAGCCTGGGCAACAGAGTGAGACTCTGTCTCAAATAAATAAATAAATAAAATTTAAAAAATTAAAAAAAATAATAAAAGAAAGAAAGAGCAGGGCTTTTTAGTCAGGCCAGCAGACCCAAGTTTAAATTTAGGTCCTTTACATACTAGCTTTGGGATCTTGGACACTTCTTTCTCTGAGCCTCAGTTTCTTCTTTTGTAAAATAGGATACTTCCCCCCACCTCATAGAGATATAGGAGATAAACAATTCTACATGTCATGCATCTAGCATAGTATCTAAACATCGTAGGGACTGAGATAGTGGTTATTATTCCTATGTTAAGTTAGGTTGTTGATTAACAGGGCTATTTCCTGAGGATTATAGAATTTGTTTATGAAATACAAGATTCCATACTCTTGAGTCCCATAAACTCTCAGGTGGTATAATAGCGAAATCCCAGAACAACCGATTTTGAGGGCTTTGACCCCCTCATCCACTGGAGGAGTCAGAGGTGCAGAGAGGGGCGATGACTCATTCCAATATCACACAGCCAGTTGGGACCAAATCAAACCTAGAACTCTGGACTGAAACCAGAAGCCCTGGGTTTCTTTCTCTGTACTTCACTGACTCTTCTTGGATGATGTTTAGTATAAGGGGGCACAATCTCTGGAGTGAATTGGGAGTGTTTTTTTGGGGGCATGGGTAAAATTACCTTGAATATCCTCTTCTAAGTGCACCTCTGAATCCACGGCAGTGGAAGTAGAAAGGATCTATTTGATCATGACAATGCAATTTTCTGCTCTTCTAGCTCTTCTAGCTCTAGCGGTTAGCTAAATTCCACCCCAAAGAAAGCATGCTTAAATAGTCTTTAATACTTTCACTAATTTATCTGGATGTCACAACTCTTAATGCTTCGGTAATAGATTAAAAATAAGATATAATGACAAAAATAACGTCACCTTTTCTTCTGCTTATTGTCACCAGAATACATTTTGTAATTACCATAGAATCTTATACTTACTCAGTTCCACTTTTAGCTGAGTGCCTGTCCCAAAGGTGAGTTTGTTTCCTCCTCCCATGAGTATCACAGTGTTTGATGCCTCACAATAAACTCCCTTTTAGGCCACTTCACCCCTTTTCTTGATGTGCTCTAATGAGTGAGAAAACACTCAAGCTTTAATATAGCTATTGAGTTACTCCTAGGAGAAAAAAGTGCCCCAAATGGGATAAATTCATGGACTTTTTGTACTAAGAGACCAGAGAGGCCATTGGACCCACTTCCCCATTTACAGATAAAGAAACTGAGGCTTAGAGGCAAAAGATCTGGTCTAAGTTACATTGCTAGTTGGTAGCAGAGACCAAAACATGGCTCTATTTGAATCCCAATCTAGCATTTCTTTCTCTCCACCACAGGCTCAAATGTACTGTGTCATTTGCTTAATTTTCTTCTTCCCTTTGGCCTGGAAACTTGATTTCTTTGGGTGTTTGATTTCAATTAAACAAGAATTTATCAAGTACTTGCTTTTGTAAAAGGACCATATCAGACACTTCATGGAATATTAAAGAGCGTCTATTCTCAAGGATCTTTTGGTTCAAATAGGCAGATATTCTCAGTAAGAAAAGATTTCTGTAGCTGCATATGTCACAGATTGTCTAAGATGCCACAGCTAAATTTGGGATATGGAGAGCTAGAGGAATGTGAAGGGTACCTGGGGAGAGACCACAGTCTAGGCTTTAAACAGGAAGTGAGGCTATTTCGGGAAAAACCACGTTTGTCCTAATTGTCTAGAGTATTAGTCTCTTCTCCATCCTGACCTAGTGAATTAGTTCTACTGTTATTTCCAACTCTTCTATTAGCTATTTTCATTTTTAAATGCAGAGTCCATGGAGGCTCAATCTTAAATTCACAGAACATCGATAATAAAACAAAGATGATGCAATCCATGAGGATAACACACAAGACATATGGAAACCTTAAACCAGATAAGGGGAAAACATGGGTGGGATGGGGTCAACATGTACCTGGAAAGACTAGAAGCATTGTCCCCTTCCCAAAGGTGAGTGTGCTGTATCCTGAATTCACACTATAGCAAATCCCCATACAAAAATGACCTGCAGTGTTTCAGCCCATGGTCTACTTAGGGAAAAGGAAAGAAAATCTTCATTTATGGAGAACCTATTATGAGCCAAGTGGATTAATAATATGCATAATTACACTACCTCATTTGGGCCTCAACTGTGCCACAAACTTAAATATTATTATCCTCATTTTACAAATGAAGAATAGGTGATCTGAGGCTGAGCAGGGGCCAGCACTGCTAACAAAGATGTAAGTATCCTGGATCCACAAGACACTTTGGCAGAGGATGGATAAATCTTAGGAGGAGCTATGAGAGAAGACTCCTCTTCCTTGTTCCTTCTAGAGAGGGATTACAGCTATATTAGGGTGCTAGAACCAGACATCAGAACTCTAGTAACAGTGCTCCTAAAAATCTCCAGCTCATTTTCCATTATACAATCATTTCCTGAGACATGAAGACATTTTACCTCAATCTTTCTGTTGCCTCTCTGATGCCTTACTTACCAGGCCTGACCAGGAGTCTGGTCCCACTCCCAAAGATCAATTTATAGCCACTATCCATCCCACAGTGTTTCTTAGTCAGTCAAAAACACACAGAAGCCCACACATCCTTTTCATACCTAAGACATAGAGATATGGCCTTTTCACCCACAAGGAGATACGGGTTACATTTTAACTTCCTTTTTACACAGGCCATTTGACTCCAATTTGGGGTATTTACTGCGTATCACTTGAAATGAAGTTTCTACCTGCCCACATCTCTGGCTCTGTTGCCATCAAACTCATGATGTTCAACTTCATTTACCCAACAGATGTAGCTAGCCCTTCTTTCATTTCCATTACAGTTATCAATTTTTAGATTCCTGACATAGCGTCACCCCTAATTTTAACTTCAATCAATCTGAAACTTCACGGAATAGCATCCAGATCATCATGAGTGGCAGCTTCCTGCTCCCCCGAGTCAACTCATTTTAGAAGCTCAGTGACTCCTTGTTACTCACTTGAGTCCCATCCAGCCCCCAGAATCAAGCATCCCTCTGATTAAAGGACACCTACTCTGCTTTAAGCTTGGTAAAAAGTACCACTTGTCTTCTCTTTAGTTCTTTTCTTTGCAAATCCACTGTTTTCCATTGGCTTCATGAGCAATGTCTTAGCTTTTTTGATATTAAGAAGAAACACAAACTGGATAAAACAGTACTAAGAGCATGCTAAGGGATGTTATTATACAATCCCTTTATTTCAGTCTCCTGAAACAGTCAGAAAAGAGCAGGCCCACTATATCCCTTTATGTGCTCCAAATGTTACGGTCTGAGAGAAGACAACACAAGGAAGAGGAAATGCATAGGAAATTGGACTCACTTGGGATGACTTGGAGCTTTGTTCCATTTCCAAAGGTAACTTTCTGGTAGCTTCCAGAATTCACACTGTAATGCTTGCCTTTACAAAATGACTTCCCTTCCCCTGCCCTTTTCATTTGGTAGCATTTGAGCCACTATACTTCAGTAGAAGAGAGAGTGCTTTTTACCAATGCCTAGGGCTACAGATTACATGTAAATGGCTATTTCACTAAGAACCTACAAATTCTCATGTTAAAAGAATTCTACGATCTGACATAGTTTTTCTTTGTTCTATAAACAATATTTTACATGTGGATAGCATTTAAGAATTTACAAAATACTTTCACATAGATTAGCTTATCTTTAAAGTAACATCTGAACCCCGTAAATATATATACCTATTACATACCCACAACATTAAAACAAAAAATCTGAGGTGATATTAAATGTTTTCATTTTATAGATAAAGAAACTATGGCCCAGGTTCACTAATGAAGTCAGGTTAGGAGAACTGGAAGTGCTCAGCCAGACTTTCTGCCTTTTTCTTTAGGATCAACTCTCTAGGCTGTTTCAGCCTGTGATGTTTGGTTCATCCACATGGCTATTTTTTTTTCACAGCTAGCTCTTCTATCCTCCGCACCATTACTTTAACATTTCTTCCTTCATTGGAATCCACTTAACTCTGCAGAAACCATTAATTTCTTGACACTTGGGCCTTCCAAATACTGCAGTAAGTTTAGTGGGTCTCAGTAGCCACATTAAGCCTCCCACTTTAGTGACATATTACCTACTTACCAGGTTTTACTGATAATCTTGTCCCACTCCCAGAGATGAATATGTTATAAATCACAGCACTGTGCTGCCTGACAAAAACGCCCGAGTTACCTTGATAATAGATTAATGTGATTAGCATGCAGTCATCCTCCCTCATGGGAACTCTGGTTGGGATTCCCCCTTTTTGATACTGGAATAAAGACTAAGCCATGGAATTAAGCCTGAGAAAACCTCTTTTCAAGGTGCAATAGTGGTACAATAGATGTAGTCAAAAGCCTAAGAAGAGTCCAAGTGATATTCTCTAGACTATTCTGAAACTTATTTCTTTCAAGGAGATTTACATAATTTCCCCAAGTAATCTTGTTTTACTAGCCAGAGGATAGCAACTCTGACCCCCATTTTTACCTAGGAATCAACACCTGTACATAATCTCATTTTACCACTGTTTAGCAAACTACTCATATCCTTGTAGGTAATCTTTCTTTCTTCTATGAATTAAATTTTTTTATGAGCATGGAATAGGACAGGGGCTATGGTTGGAGCATTAGGGGTGTGAGACAACATCCAATTTTCCCATTTGTTTAAATGGCTTTCCTCATTAAATGTCAATATTCCTTAACTCAAAGAAAGAGGAGGCATTTGGTCACCTGTGCAACATATGACTACAGGATAAGTACAAACACTATGATCAATAATTATCAGGTACTTACTGGAACTCACTGATAAGGTGGTTCCCTTCCCAAAGATCAGTGCAGTTCCAGCCTGGTTGGCACAGTGAAATGAGGCCCTGCAAATACCTCATGTACCCGCTCACTCAAATCCACCTCGGACAAAACTATAAATGATGGAAATTTGTATTCTGTCCTCGCCCTTGGTGCAAAAATCTCAGTGGGTTTTAGTATTTGGGTATGAAATAGCAAAGCTCTGTAATTTCATGAAAAAGAGAGGCAGTTGGTGCTACGTCCTTTATTCACTCAGTAACTGTTCACTGAACACCTCCGAAGTGTAAAGACATTGTGCTGGCACTAGGGATACGGTGAAAGCCACTTAGACACTATCCCTGTCCTCATGGTGCCTATAGTCTAGAAGAAGGCAAACAATAAATACATAGATAGTATAATGTTAAGTGTTGATAGTGTGTGAATTAAAATCAGGCTAAATAACAGGGTAGAGAGCAGCCAGGCAGTGGCTGTGTTTGACGACTTGTTAGATTGTCTGGGTAAGAAAGGCCTCTCTGAGGTGATGTCTAAAGTGAAGTCTAGGCTTGGAGGAGTTAATAATCATCCCTTTTGAGATAAATGGAGGGGCTGAAAGAGCAGAGCCTGGCTCCGAGTCACACAGAGTGTCCACATGGACACTTAGATCATGCGTTCGCCCTGCTGAAGTGTTAGATATAAATCTAACCATGTAAATTCCTGGTCAGAAAAGGTAAAGACAGACAGATTTTCTTTCAGAGTGATTTTGGCATGTTATCTGGGCAACTGGAAGCTTTGGCCCTGGCCATGGAGAGCACTGAGGTTGCAAGGGGCTGCCAGCTGCAAGAGAAAGTGTTTGCATTTCAGAGCAGACTTCTCTGATGGAACTGATCACTGAGCTAAGGAGACGTCTTCCATACTGCTTCTCTGTTAAGCTGCCATTCTGCTTCCCTGTTAACAATGCAAACTCCCACCTGGCAGAAGTGAGGATGGAGAAGGCATGAAGAATGTTCTGCTCCCCATGAAATACGGATAAATTGAGAACTTTTGGCAGTCCACTTAGATTTCCAAAAAAGCGTATTACTTGTCTCAACAACTACTCAAATTCAGAATTCATTTGTAATGATACTTACTAAGATCCACCTTTAACATGGTCCCCCTTCCAAAGATCAGCTTCTGGCCATCTGAAAACCCACAGTGATCTATTGTACCACAAAAACCAAAGGATGCTTCATTTCCAAGCATGGTACTTCTCCCAGGGTTCTTTTGCTTGGTTGAAACCTAATCTAACACTAAGCACATATTTAGCTAAACTGAAGAAAAATTTTAAGCTCACATACTCTTTGGAGTGGTAGGAAACTTCAGAAACCATTTACTATAAGCTCTCAACCTCACACATTTCTCTCCTGAGTGACCTCAGGTTTCTGAAGATCTCAGGGAAGGCCTTGCTCACCAATTCTCATGTTCTTTTATTTCTTATAATTAGAGAGGTCCACCTTATATCCAAACCCAACCCTTTCTCTGCCATGGCCAAAGTCCATTAAATTTGTTCACCTTTAAGTTTACCCTCAAATGAAATTTTTCATAAAACCTAATTATTAAAAATCATGAATCATTTGACCACCCATCCTTTTCAAAGAGATTTCATATATATTATATCATCATATTATCTCATCTGAATTTCACAGACTCCTTTGAAATAGTCAAGACTGGAATAATAATCTCCACATTTTAGATTAACTGATGCTGGAAGAGCTCAAGTGATCTTCTCATGGCTGCCTAGTGAGTGAGTGGCTGAGCAGGGGTCCACACTGTTTTTTGGCTTCTAGTTGAATGCCTTAATGATTTATTTTGCACACGTTCATGTATTGATCATATTACCTTGCCTTTCAAGTATGCCTCCTTTCTTATTCCCTCCCTCAATGAAAGAGACAATATCATCAACAACACAATACCCCCCTCCAAAAGAAAACTCTCTAAGCTCAATTCCTTTTCAGAGCAGTGACTTTTTAATCCTCACACACTTTCTGTGAACCAGAAGATAAGGGTTACCAATATTTCAGTTACATTAATTGGGAAAAATGAGGGCCAGAGGAAATAAATCAGAATAATGGTTATAGAGGCTGCAGCCTGGTACAGACAGCAATATTTTGAACATTAGAAATTGTAAGTCCTTGCTCTGCTATTGTGACCATGTTCAAATCAACTACTCTGAATAGAGAGAAACGCCATATCCATCTTCATCTGCCCCTTGGGAAAATCAGGTAAGAAATGTGAAGAAATAAGGAAAGTACCTTTTACTATGTGTCTTCTCTTAAGAAAATAGACTCTAGAAAACATCAAGATAACATTATCCTTTATCCATGCTGAATTTGTACATAAGTGCACGCGTATGCATAAGAGCAACATGAAACATTTTAGAGACAAGTTTGAGACATTAATTTGGGCCAACACGGCACACTGAGCACATTGAATTTCAAACTGATGACAAGGCTCAATTGTGGGTCAAGTCCCAGTACTCACTTGGTTTAACTAGCACCCTGGTTCCTCCTCCAAAAGTTAGCTTGTTGCTTGCAACATTGATCACACAATGATTTGAGGCCCAGCAAAAACCACAGGGACCAAGAAAATAATACTCAGTCGGTGCTCAACAAAGGACATTTTCTATGGTATAGGAAAAGTGGAGAGTTTGCAATGTGCAGGGTAATCCTGTCTCCTAGCACTGTATCCTCTTCATAGAGCTGGAATGCTTGCAAGTGGGCACATGTTTGGGTCTAACCCCTTCACATAGTTATTCACTACTCTGCTCTGGCAATTTGGATTTTCTCTGTGAATAAGGATAATATTAATAGCTCTCAACCATAACCTCATTCAGGGGCCCATTTGGCCATTTTTGTCTCACAAAGGCAATTTTCTCTGAAAACAGAAAGCCCTAGAAGCTCCAGAGAATCTTCAGGGTAGGGCTATCCATACATTCAGAATGGAAATACTGAGTGAACACACCATATACATGCATGCATTTGCTAACAGGGTTTCTGTATTCGATTGAGTGCTCAGGAAAGGCCCCAAAGAGAGGACAAGTACTTTAGTCCTAGGTCCTCCCAGGCCCTTCCAGCTGCCATACCCACTGGGTATTGTGGATCAGCTTTACTTTCTCAGTGAAAGTTTCAGACCCAGACTCCCTCCAGCTACTTTAGAGCCCATCCATTGGTGAGGCTAAGTGCTGAGGAAGCAGGGGAACAGGCTTCTTGGGGAAAGTTTACAGAGAACCACGGAGAGGTCATTCTCAATAAGAAGGAGTGCAGCGACAGATGGAGCCTCTGACAGGGAGATGGCCAAGAGTCACAGGACCCAAGAAAAACACATCTTAGAAAGATGGTCTCATTCGCTTGCCCATTCTGGGTGGAGGGCCATGTCCTTCCCCAGGTGTTGTGTGTGGACCAGAGCAGGTGCTTTGGGATGCTCACATGTTTTAGTGGGACCTCCCTTCTTTGCCTTTGGTGGGGACCATCAAGTCCTCTCTGATTCCTGGGTTCCTAAAAGGGACTTTCCATTGCCTTAGCCTCCCTCTGCTTCCTCATCCTAATCTACCTAGGGACTGGGGTCTTCCAGGAGGGGAAATACACATATCTCTTTAGTTTCAAGACTAAAGGAGTTAATTCATCTCCCCTTTTAATTTATCCACAGTAATATTTCCCTGGAATAGAAAGCGACTCACTCACCAGGCCAGACAGTCAACTGAGTTCCTCTTCCAAAGTATAGCCTCCCCAGGGTTGAGCCTCTGTCGGCACAGTGCTGGTCCCCTTTACATGAACCCAGCCCTAATGTTTCCCATCCCTTCTCCCCCCAGCTTTGGAATATAGGGTTGAAAATTTGCCTCCATCCTCTTTCAGCATCTGTAAGTCTTTTTCTTGCACAGACAGCAGTCTAAGCTGGACAGTCAGTCCTCAGATGCTTTAACTCCAGGGACAAGTGATCTGTGGTAACAATAGCCTTTCTACCTTCAGAGTTCCCTCCCATCAGAAAGCAATTACACATCCTTTTGAGTGTGTTTAAATTGGAAGGACCTTTGCTCCCCTGGTCCTATTTTCCAGTACAAAAGGCTGCTCACTTACTTGGAGTGACATTATGTTTGGATCCCTTTCCAAAGCTGAACTTGTAAAATCTTTGATAGCCACATCTGTCCTCTGCAAAATCACCTCATTTCCTTCATTCAACCTCTGATCCTCCCTTAAGACATTCCCTTTATCTCTTCTTTCTTTTTTTCCTCCTTGATATCTCCTATTATTTTCTCATTTACTGTACTGGGAAATCATACCCCACTATCTTCAAGGTGTAAAAATCCCAAGTAGGCTTTAGCTTATGAATAATTTGCTGAACTATTTCTTTGGCTAACAAAATAGTAAAAATAGAAGAAACAAGTCTGAGCTCACCTATTAATCCTCCAGGCTTGAGTCATGGGATCTTAGCATTTAGAGTTGAACGGGAGCCCAGAGGTGATTCAGTCTAATAGCTAATATGGCACAGAAGTGCCTTCTGCAACATCTCATGGTTAACCTTAGGGATCTGGCATGAAGATATCTAAGGAAGAAAAGTTCCATACTTCACAAAGCAGCCTTTCCACTGCAGGGCACTTCCACTTGTTCAACAATGTTTGAGAGGACGTTGGAGCACATCTTTCACCTGCTGGTTTTGATTTGGCCTCCACACTCACCCTTTACCTGGTCTACATAGTAGTTCTTCAAATATTTGAAAGGAGTTAACTCTCTCACTTAGAGACCTGAGATAATTTCAGATAATTAGCTCAGTTTTTATCTGACCACGAAGACTGTGGCACCAACAAATGTACCATCTTAGGAGGAGATGTTCTGAGGTGACAGAGAAGGTGAGGGAGACATGTGAGGTAGAAAAATTATGGTTCTAACACAAACTGGGAAAGCTCTTGGAATTTAGTTCTTGACCGTTGCACTTCCTAGGTGAAATTGCTTAAAAACCTACCCACCATTTTGTTTAAAATTATTCTGGACTTTTCTTTCTTACTTACTTGCTCTTACAGTTACTGTGGTTCCGGCTCCAAAGCTGAGCTTGTAGTTGTTAGAGCCACAGTGCGAGGTCGCCCTACACAAACCTCACCAAGACCATGGTTAAGAGAGTGGGCTGGGGGACAGGCAGACCTGGCTCTTAATCTAGCTCTGCCCCTCATCTGCTGTAAGCCCTTGGCTAACTATTTCAACCTCTTTGCTTTAGTTTTAACTTTCACACAGTTTCCTCATCTGTGAAAGTGGAGATAGGTAATATCTATCCCAGAGGGTTGTTAGGAGGGTCAAATGAGTCAAGGTATGAAAGGTGCTTTGCACATTGCGAGTATTGAAGAAATGTTAGTTATTAGGGTATTATCAAGGGGATCTAATTCTTTTCATCTTTAAATAATACATACAATTTTAATTGTCTCTGAAATCCTGGATATTCAGGGGTGCTTTAAATTATATCCAAATGCTCTTTTGTTAAGTAGCAACAGTTAAAATTCAGGCATTTTCCTTATATAGAATAGCACCTTGAGAACATGGTTGGCAGTTTCAGCATGTCTACTCGATCATAGGATTTGTTTACTACATATCTGTTCAAATGACATATGAATAAGGACTAATAAAATATTATGGGTGGGGACCCAAAATGCAAAATAAAAGAACTCAAATACAGACTAAAAACAAGAATTTAGCATAATGTGTTGGTAACTTTTTCTTCTAGGCAACTATAACTTACTTGGTTTTACATTGAGTTTGGTCCCAGATCCAAAGTAAAATTTGTTGAAGTTGTACACCATGTTTACTAGCATTACAAAAAATCCCCTGGCACTTCCTAAAAAGGAGACTTGTTATCCAGAGATGACTAACCAAATTTGACCAAGACTAACCCAACCCCACCAGTTCTTTGCTAATTCACTGGAAAATTTGAGAACCAAAGTGAGGAATGAGCAGGGAAGGCACATTCATTATCAGAGACAGGCAAGATAAGGGCAACTGGTTTTCTTCAGTGGTTTTATTGATTTCTTTTCTTTAGTTTTCTGCTTGCGTTCATTCTTGTGTCCTCTGTGCTCAATGCACACAATATTGGAAACAAGGACACTGCAAGTAAATGTTCTTTACCTTTCTCTTTTTCTAATTATAAATGAAAATTACCTGCAGGTGGACTTAACTAAGGGGAAAATTCATGTTCTGCCTTTAGCTCCAGGGTGAACTGGAAGCTTCTCTTTGAGACTCTGTATCTGAATCTGGGTTGCACTTGACAACTAGACCTGAGCTTTTCTTAAGGACACCCTGAGCAATGCCAGCTGGCCAGTGCTCTGTATGTATGACCTAATAAGATCAATATAGTCTTTCTGTCACAGTACCTAAGTTATACAACCATGTAGATTTTAGCATCCACGTTGACACTCTCCTCCCAGACCCCACAGTCAAACTGTCCATTGTGGCTTTTTTTTTTTTTTTTTGCTTCCTGCTTGCATATTCCCTTCAGAAAAAAAGCAGCAAAGAAAAAGAGAAAAAAAGAGGCTGCAGTGTTGGTTGTCATTTGCAAGTCTAGATGAAACATTATTTATGGGCAAAATATTTTGCTGACAATTTCAAGAGAAAAGAAACCTTAGTGCCAACAGTTAGACGCCCACACAGTTTGGAGTTAAACAGATCTCAACAAATGAACACAGTTATGAGAAACAACATAGAAGTGACTTCAGTCTAAGCCAAGTAATTACAACACTCATGCAGTTTTGGAGGGCAAGGGGCTTACTTGTTCTCACTTGTAGAAATGATAAGCAATGTGTTACAGCAGTGCTTTGCTGGAAGGGCACCAGAGAGCTACAGAACTAGAGCCTCATTTAAATATCTTACATATAGGCACTTCTATGTTTAAAGACTTATTTAGAAATAGCTACTAGAATAGACTAGAAATGTAAGTGGCCAACTAGATTTGGTGTGAGAGAGTTTTTGTAGCATATAGTCTGGTCCTAGCGCAAATATTATCAGAAACAGAGGTTCCCCTTATGGAATCTGTTCTCATTATTCAGCAATTCTTCTAAGTTAAAGTGAAATTTTTTCTATTCATTTTCATCAACTCCTATTATTAAAAGCCTTAGCAAAAAGGCTTCTCTTTCTCTTCTTGGTCTCTGATAAATAATTCTTTGCTCACATTACCCTTTCTAGTATGCATTGTTGCTGTCTCTCCCCATCTTTAACCTCAGGCCCATTAAGTTACATGTACAGAATACATTTATAGATTAGTAAATCAGTGCAAATAGTATTTAATTGTGGCAGCCTACCAGGTACAACAGTCAATTGCGTCCCAGATCCAAAGGTCAGTTGCCAGCCAGAACCAGAAGAAGCACTATGATTTGCTCAACAACAAAAACCAGATCAAACAGGCCAGGTTGGCAGAGCACTGAATAAATAGTTGGCAGTGGTTCCTTTATGAATTAGGCCTGCGTCACTGTCACTTTAGGTTTGGTCTGGAGTAGACAAATTGACTGTCTACAAATCCTAAATGAACCCTCCTTTGTCTTTACAATCCCATTTTGTTTTAGGGGATCTTTGCTTTCCACTTTCCACTACAAAGTTCTAAACATCAACTGTGTATTTTCCATGTATGTATAGAGCAAATACTCTGCGATTTTAGGTGTCAAAACAGCACTTGAATCTTTTCATCCACAGAGACTCACTAAGTCCAGAATAGAGAATATGCCTCCTCTGTTGTGGGCATTGCTGGGTTACATCATCAGAGAACTGTCTGAATTCTTGAATCCTCCCAAGACTGAGTCTATAGAATCTAAGTGAGGTAGGTACAGAGCTGGCATTGTCCAGTTAACTTGGCCACTCATTTCACATTAATAAAATAACTTCATAATAATCAATTATCAGAGAAATTCCTAGTTTTCTACTTCAATTTTGGGACATTTCCCTTCCCCTGACTAAAGTGGTATGTGTGTTAGTTATCTGCTAAAGGACTTTAAAACTGCAGCAAAAATTAGTTTTAGTATTTCCTAAGGAAGTAATGATGGTATAAGAGAGTCATGCCCAAGAGAAATCAGGGTACGCATTGTCATATCCGGGAAGAAACATGGAATCCACCTCCAGAATGTAAGTTGCATGAGGGCAATATCACACTGAGTTTGTTTCCTGTTGGATCCCTGGTTTCAGCACCGAGCCTGGCAGAGTGCAAGTACATGAAAATATTTGTCAGATGAATCTTGCGGACTCCTCAAACTTCGAGTTTGAGCAAACTGACAGGGTTGGCAAATTAGAAACCTAAAATCTAGTTCTAGCTCAGCCATAGACTGGTTATGGGGCCAGGATCAGTCTCTTCAATGAGCCTCAGTTTTCTCACCCATGGAGAAAGTCAGAAAGGAAGGTTGTCAAGGCTCTCTCTGCTCCGTGAGGCTATGCTGTATGAATTTTTGGCCAAAAGTCTCAGAAACAGGAAGTCTCCCTCAGTAGTCATGAGTTAACTTTTTTTAAAAAAGTGGTTTTTCAGACTTTGAGAGAGGCTAATCACATTACTTTTGGTTAATGATCATTATTTACAAGATTCTTCCCTTCTATAAATTGACAATCTTAGCCAAATAGAATAGTGCCTTAGAGGGTTTGTTAAGGAATTAGAAATCTTGTCACCAATTACTACATAAATCCAGGGATATGATCTCAGCCAATACCCCAAGTATCCAGTCATACATTTTAGTCCCAACACATATATTCAAGAGCAATTCCCAGAGACACACTTACATAGCCCATTTTGCACCAAGATGCTAGATCCTAGCCGGGGCAACGTTTGGCTTCCTATTTGATGCTCATCCCCCTCTCTAAACATTCTTCACATAGTGTATAATTGGGTCTAAATCAGCCCTTAATCCACAGACATTGCTTAATCCAGGGATACAATTTTATACTTACTGGGCTTCACAGATAACTCGGTTCCCTGTCCGAAGATAAGCTTTCCTCCCTGGTTATAATTCACACTGTGTTACATATCCTGTCAAAAACACATCCAATCTGCCTGAACACATTTCTAATCCTCCACCCCCAAATCCACGGCAGATCGCTCCCACACCACAGCATGAATCATGGCTATACTGCTTATTGTAACTTTTTTCCTTAAAAGGGGAATAAGGGTATTCACACAGGAGACTGATAGAGAATAATGAGAATTCCTGTTTATCCAAAAACGTTTCTATTTAACACCAATCTGATCTCTCATTTTTGCTTAATGGCTTTGGGTACTGCTGTTCAGGGAAATGGCTTACTTTCAGATGTGTTTCTCACAGCCTCAGCCCTGCATGCCAAATATTAAGGGCAGGTGAGGCTCCAGGGAATGGGGCTTACCTGGTATGACCACAACCTGGGTCCCCGCTCCAAACTGCAATTTCCCCCAGCTGTCAGTTGTCACACTGTGACAAACACCTCTACAAAATGGCTTCCCCAGAGAAGACAGCTGCTAAATGAAGACAAACTGCTCATGGGGAGACAATCTTGCTACAAAATGAGGCAACTGCATGATATGAGATATAAGCTTTTCCCCCTTTCTCTTCTAATTTCTCTTCTTTCAAGACACTAAGGATGGTGTGTGCCAAGAGCTGCACCTCTTGGGCGGCAGGGGCAGAAAGCCAGACCGCTGGGGTCAGTGAAGCCTGGGCGTCCGCTTTAGACGCTGCAGGAATAGAAAGAAACCCACCAGCCGAGGAGTTTACCCAAGGTCAGACCCAGTCCTCAGCTCTACTCAAATGACAGCTGATCACAACAGTTGCTCTGTCATTTAAATAACTTGATGTTTTGAATTCACGAGCCTACTAGAAAAACTACTTCAGGATGCTTGGGTTCTGTTCCTGTTGGAACAGGGTTAATCACTGGCCTCTACTTGCCTGAGTTTGTTTGTTTATTTGTTTGTTTTGAGATGAAGTTTCACTTTTGTTGCCCAGGCTGGAGTGCAATGGCGTGATCTTGGCTCACTGCAACCCCCGCCTCCCGGGTTCAAGTGATTCTCCTGCCTTAGCCTCCTGAGTAGCTGGGATTACAGGTGTCTGCCACCACGCCCAGCTAATTTTTTGTATTTTTAGTAGAGATGGGCTTTCACCATGTTGGCCAGGCAGGTCTTGAACTCCTGACCTTCAGGTGATCCACCCGCCTCAGCCTCCCAAAGTGCTGGGATTACAGGCATGAGCCACCGTGCCCGGCCCTGAGTTTTGAAATCTATCAAATGGGGATGACTATGCTGGAGTCCCCTTCTGAGGAAGACCTTGTCATCAGATGGTTCTTATTGAAGTCTGACAGTAGATGGGTAGATGGGCCCCAAGGCTGGGCTTATTGGTGGGGTCCTGGTGGGTTTCTTCCCCTACACAACCTCTTAAAGCTCCTTCAAGGATGAAGAAGGTGATGAGGTACTAGCCTTGGTCTGCTCAACACCTTTAATGTCCATCTGACCCAAGGAGGCACCTGTGGAAAAGAGGGCAGGTTTTCCTCTTGGAGATAATAATATTCAGCACACAATGTAAATTATATGTCACTTACTTGGCTTGACAAGCAGCCTTGTCCCCTTCCCAAAGATAAAGGAGAAGCTTTGTCCTTCTGCACAGTGATTATCTCAGCATCAAAATCCTACCAGCTCAGCTTTCCCCAACACACACCTCCCCAAGAAGGGACCCTCCAACAGAGTGCATTTCCTCCAGTGACCATCACACAACCTTGTTATTTCCTTCCTGAAAAAGTGAACCCTTCCTCTTTGTATTTTCCTTATGGTTCTGTTTCTCACTCCTTTTTTACCTCCTTCTCCATCACCACTGGTGAGGTCACAGTGGTCCCCCGGCCTCAAGCCCCTGCAGCTTCTCCCCACATTGAGCACTGGACTCATTTTCTATCTCCGCTTAACTGTACTTACAGGGCAGCACGGACAATCTGGTTCCGGCACCGAAGACAAAATTCTGACCATAGTTATCCCCACAGTGTTTCTGGGCTCAGCAAAAACCCCCTAAGGCTTCCTCCCTCCAGCCTGGGGATCTCAACACCACAAACAACACAGCACTCAGAACCTGTGTTTTCGGCTTTAAAGTGTAAAGGCCAGCTCATTTGTCTGTCAAGCCATGAGAACAAAGGGAGTTTGGGAACCACCAAGCCGGCAAAGGTTCCAAACTTAACCCAGCAACCCCCTGTGTCCTGAAGGATGCAGCTCTGCATTAATGAGCCTGAGTCTTTTTCATGGAGAGAGGCTCTGGGGACTGGAAAGAGGCTTAAAGAGGTTCTCTCATTTCTCCTCCTGCCTCGAGGCACGGCTGCACTCCAATCACCCCTGCTAGCAGGGTGTCTCTCTCCTTTCAAAAACCCTCTAGAGAAAGTGCCCTGGCAACTACTCCTGACAGCTAATTTTCACTGTTCAAAAACCTATTAGAAAGGTTTTACCACTAACCTAACTCCCTTCTTGCAGTATTAGCCATGTCCTGTGGTCTGAATCCTGGTGGAGGTGGAGAGCTGAGCTCCTCCATCTTCTGTTTAATGCTTCCTTTCCCAAATTTAGTTGTGTGACTTAACTCCCACCTTGCCCTCAACCTCTTTTCTTTGAAATAAACTGCCTCATTTTGCCTCTGCAGACTTTACTGATCCTCTACCTCCAGGTTGGAGAGTTTCATTTAGTGGCTATTTTCAGGAGCCATATTTCTCATGAGCTTCACTACCCCGAAGAGTAGGACAACCTTGGGATAGATCGCCTTTCCCATGAAGTTTCCATCTTCCTTCTGTCATTGCCCCTCCACACAGGGAGCCTGTCTTTTGGGAAGGGGCTCGGGACACCTTAAAGGAAATCATGCTGGGGGCATCTTGGTGATGGGGCAGTACAAGGTTTCAGTTCTGCAACCCTTGCCCTGCCCTCCTGTGAACCGCATCCTTGCTCCAAGCGTATGTGTGGAGCCTCGAGAGTCCCAGCCATGCAGCTCTCTACAGAAACCTCTCCCCTGCCTCTGACACTTGGATGATTTTGTATTTAAATTAGTCAGGATTCTTTCTATTTCCACTTTCAAATCCCAGGTGAAGAATTTCATAGAATAGGCTGACATTCTCCACCCTCCCCCCATTCCAGCTCTGCTCCTGATGCATAACGGAGCCTTGACAGAAGAGCCCGAGGGGCGAAACAAAGCCTCTGCAGTGGGTTAGAGATGATGTTTATCATTATTATTAATAGCGAGGGTTTAATGAGCTTTTTCTATGTTCTGAGCACTATGCTAAATACTTTAGCTGTATTATTTCATCTTTACAATGACTCAACGAGGTAGGAATATTTTTATCTTCATTTTGTGGATGGGGAAACTGAGGCTCAGAGAGATTAAGTAACTTGCTCAAGGTCACACAGCTAGGTAAGTAGTGGAGCAAGGACTTGAATTCAGGTTTTTCTGTTTCCAAAGCTCATACTATCCTGCTTAATCCATTATTACTTAAGCTCAAAATGTCCAGAGGGGACCCAAGACACGTCAGAGGTGCTGCAGAGGTGGGCTCAGTGCTGAGCCTCATAGTCTGTGGCATTTACTTTACTTGATTCTCAATCCAGATGTACAGAGTTCTAGTGATTCTTTTCAAGTAGATATTTAAATTGCAGCAGGGAGATCAAACTTAGATACGAGAAGTACTTTCTGGCAATAAAGGTTGCCAAATTTTGGAATTAATTACAGAGAGACATTTCCCATCCTAGACCATCCGATATAGTGCGAGCACATCCTATATGGCCAGAGATCCTGCTAGGAAGCCTGGTCAGGGGTGGTGGAGAACCTTCCTGACAGCTTCACTGGCTCATTATTATTTGTTTCTCTATTTCTTTCAAAATGTTGTATATGCTCCTGAGAAGCCCTTACCATGAGCTAGAGCAAGAGTCTGCATGTGGGCGTGCGTGTGTGCACACTTGCATGCATACATGCACTCACATCTCATTTTAAAGCAGGGAAGAGAATCAACTGTTTGGCCCGGGGAAAGAACATTAATAAAGAGCCCAACCAGATGCATAGGATTAAAGTCTTTTTCAAACTAATGATTTGATTGATTGCCCCTGAAGGCCTAGGCAAAGAAGAACACAACTTACTTGGCTTCACAATGAGCGTAGTCCCATCCCCAAAGGTTAATTTGTCTGCATTGGTGTTACACAGTGTTTAGTGCTATTGCAATAACCTTGACTCAGGCCTCTAGAAAGACAGGTGGAGGTGGGGGAGGAAAGCAGGAAAACAAAACCTGAGATGACTGCCCATGGCCAAAACAACCTCCTTGTAATTAGGTTAGAACGTGGGAGGAATACTAATAACTAGCAACTCCCCAGCCCAATTCTATTTGCCGTAATTTTCCTTGAAGGAATGGGCCTTGGCAGGAGCACCTCTTGGGAAATTCACTCGAAGTGACTACTGCCCTGTCTCCTGGGATCCTGCCTTGTTTGTATTCCTGCAGGCTCTTTGGCTATTTTCATCCAATTCCTGCCTTTTGCCTGCTACTTTCCTTGGAACTTTCTTTTCGCGGAGGTTCACATATTTTCACAGGGAGAGACTACATGGATATTAAATGTCCAAATACAATGCCCCAGGGACTATATGCATTAATAACCTTGTTTTCCAACTGATATCACTAACCACCCAACACAAACCAAGCAAAGAAAACACCACCTGTGTTTTGACAGCTTCCGCATGATGGAAGACAGGCTTCTTGGGAAGAATAATTAGCCAGAAAGAAGAACTTACTTGGTATGACCGAGAGTTTGGTCCCCTTCCCGAAAGTGAGTTGGTAACTCCCAGCCCCAGAGTATGCACAGAGTTTCCTTTCTTTGCAAAAACCCCAGAGATGCTGAGAAAATCAGACCACTCACAGCATAGGAGCAGCTCTGACAAAAGTTCAGACTTTAACAACAACCAGACAATAGGCAAGAGAGAAGGGCATTACAGAGGCGGGCTATGGAACGGACCATTCCTCGGAGTCCTCCAGGACTCCTGGCTGGACTTTCAGAGGTCATCGAATCCATCCTCCTGTCCTCAGTCAGTGTGTTGTCTGACCAAAGACCTGTCTAGTTATTAAGAGCTCCTAGTTTTTATAAAGCTTTCCATTGCTAACAGCCCTTACATCCAAGCAACTGTTCCTTATATCTAATTGAAATCCTGCAAACCGCAGTCCGAGCCCTTTCCCTCTCAAGCTTCCCTGGTTGAAGATGGGATTTCACATAAACATATTCCACAGGGAAACTCATCACAACACACCAAGCTGGTCTCAGTGGTCACTTTTGGGGAGGAGGAAACTGATACTGAAGGAAGGGGCCAAGGTGAATGCTGACTTTATCTGTAATTTTTTTTTTTTTTTTTTGGAGACAGAATCTCACTCTGTCACCCAGACTGGAGTGCAATCCACAATCTCGGCTCACTGCAACCTGTGTCCCCCGGGTTCAAGTGATTCTCCTGCCTCAGCCTCCTGAGTAGCTGGGATTACAGGTGCCCGTTACCACCTGGCTACTTTCTCTACTTTTAGTAGAGACGGGGTTTCACCAAGTTGGCCGGGCTGGTCTCGAACTCCTGACCTCAGGTGATCTGCCCACTTCGGCCTCCCACAGTGCTGGGATTAGAGGCGTGAGCCACCACACCCAGACTTTATCTGTAATTTGAATGGTTTACAATGAGAAATTTTAAGGTATTATTTGGGCAAATCAAAATTAATAATAACATTAAATAGAAACCTGCAATGTATTTAAAAATGGCTTTTGGATCTCAGACAAGCCTTCCTGTGCTTCCCCCAGGCTAAAGAGTCTGGTTCTCTGCCCAGGGCTTTGGACTCCTGGGATCAGAGGAGGGAACTGGGTCAGGATGTATGCTCAGAACAAGCTGGAGGCAACGAGGCCAGGGTGCAGTGCAGGGCCCAGTTCTGTGTGCGCTCATGACTGTCCAATTGACTTTTGAATTATAACAGAGTAACCTGTTCATCTTCCTACTCAACGCTAATGGCCCAGCTCCTTCCAAACCTTTCTTGGGGACAAAAGCATTCTAGGTACACTGAAAAATAATTCAAGGGAAGAAGCCATTGCCAATCAAAATCAGGGATGGCTGGAAACACTTACTTGGAATCACAGAAAGTCTTGTGCCCTTTCCAAAGACAAGAGCTCTGTTTCCTGAATTCCCACAGTGGTTTCCTCCATAACAAAAACCCTGAATGCCTGGCCTTGGTGGTTTTCCCCGGAAGTTTCCTCTTGTTGGTCCTCTTCCCTGTTAGAATCACCTGGAAATATCCCCACTTAACCATAGTTTTTGTTTTTCCTTAGCATATATTTGCCCACTTCTCCCCGAATCTCTATGAAGTATGGCATAATCAAAATGTTTCTGCTTTGCCTGTCTACCCTGCTGATGAGCTTCCATACATGGAGTTGTAGCCCGGAGATGCATTTCTGAACTGCTTGCAGACTTCTAGCTTATTGTTAGCCTGTGAAAGATATTCCAAAGGAAATCCCTGTTTCTGACATCATGATGTACTCTTTGCCGCACTAGAAATAAAAAGGAGTGGTCACTTATCCTAAATAAAGAAAAAGATTTGGAAAATGGCACAGAGTGAGAAGGCTCAATGCAAGATGTTGCTCTTGGCTGGCATACTATCTTTGTTGTCTTTAACATGAAAGTAGTTCTTTGGAAAGTCATCTCTCACTTATCCCTGGAACAAGGGAAATGAGAGATCATGGGGTATCAAAGCCAGGAATCTCAGCAGAGGCCAAATAAAGAAAAATGTATCTTTTATGGAGGGTGGAAGGAGAGGGGTCATAGGTATGTTGGAGTCATTTCCAAAATCAATTTAGTTGGAGCCAAAAATCACACTGGGCTTAACAATGTGTCCAAACAAAGGTTACTGGGGACAAGCCTGGGGGAAAGACTGGAAAATAAGTTCTGGACAAAGTGTCACGATTCTTTTACTCTTCTTAATAAACAATGAAAAAGATAATTTATATTTGGGTAGCAGAAGACTGGTAGCAACTTTTCCAGTCCTGGAGTGGAGAATTTGGTATTTGGCTCAGCTGTGGAAAGGCTGAGGACTGGGCCTCTGCAAGAGAACAGCCCAGGACCTAGAGGTCACCCACAAGTCTTAGAAACTTTCCCACTCAACACTCACAACAGTTTAAACTCAGTGGGAGTCAATATCAGAAAATCACATAAATGGCACTTACTGGGGAGAATATGAAGTCGTGTCCCTTTTCCAAAGATGATTTTGTCATCTCTGTTCACACTGTGATTGGGACCGTAACAAAAACTCCTAGTGACTTTTTTTGGGGGAAAGCTACATATTTTCTGATGGATATTTCACCTTCATGGGACTTAACAGATTCCTATATTGTTCCTTCTCCTGTAATAAACAGGCCTCATTATCGGCTCAACCATCTTTCTTTGTGTCTTCTAGTTGTTCTGCTTGAATTTTATGCTGCTTATTGCAAATGTGCGGGAGGAAATTGAATGACCTCATTTGACACTGACAGTGAATTATAAAAGCAACAATTCAACAAACTCCTTTCCAATATCAAACGTAATTCTGTTACTGCAGGCAAAAAATACCTGGCAGACAGCCACTGAGCTAGGAATCCACTTTTCAGAGCCCAAACAAAAATGGGGCAGGAATGGGTCACTTAGGGCACATATCTGGATTTCCACCTGAGAAGGAACTGCATTACAGAGCCCTCCCTTCACCCTGGCTCTACGCCTTAAGTTCTAGAATTTGCCATGTCACCAAATTCTGAGGACACCTTGCCTTATGTTTGCTGTACTCACTATAGCCCTGCCCTAGCTGGAGGTCATAAGCTTCATTCATTTTAGCCCAGAGGGATCCCCATCTTTTAGGAAATGTTCTCCTTCCACAGTCCATGGATGTGGTCTCTCACCACCAAGAGATGGAACCCTTATGCCATTGCCATCAACCCTGGCTGGATCCTTGTTTGACACTTAAAGAACCAAGTCCCATTTTCTCTTCCTCATGGTCTACCTGACCCCAAAGATGCTCTTTATCATAGTCGTTAAAAAAAAAAGTTAACATGGGATGGATATGTTCACTACATCGAAAACAAACCTGTGGAGTCACCTATCTCATTTCCTTGTCTTCCAGCATTTCCCAAGGCGGAACCATTTAAAACTAGGCTACCCTATTTTAAAGCTCCTTGGGTTAGTCATTCCATAATCTTAATTATAACCTGCTGTAGAGTTTAATAATAGTCAATGTGGTGACACCAGCCTCTTAATATTATTTTTTTGGTTGGACATTTGGATGGGTCCTGTTGTCTCCAAAATGGCAATGTGGAGAAACGGACACCCCAGGAGCACACCCGGGCATGCCAGGCTCCTGAATGCCTATTTCCCTCCTTTTTAAGGAGGTAGATTTAAAAAGTTCTATTCCCCATGGAGCAATTGATCATTAAACAAAAATCGTGCTATCATACCTGCCATTTTATTTCACTCTGAATTTCCTTTTAGGTATCTATAAAGCCACCTGAGATTGTCAATTCATTTCTGAATCATTTTCTTCTTCCACTGCATTTGAATAGTCAGCTGTGTTTTTAGTGAAATTTGACATTATGGCACTAAATGTGGACATTTGTCAAAATGCGACAATGTTTGGGTTTCTTATTAGATCTTTTTGAAATGAATATATATGCAGGCACAGGAGACAAAGAAGGTAACTTATAAATATTAGTAGCTTTTAAAATGAGATAGAGTCTCATTTTTAATAGAATGGAAAACAAGTTCTGTGGCTAAAATCAGAGTATACACACAAATCATTGCAGAACCCAGTTTAACAGACACTGCGGTGTAAAAAGCTCATAGCCCCATATCTCTCTAGAAGAAAGACGGCTAAGCCACCATGTTAAAGGAGATTTGGGATGGTCTCACTTTGCCTTTATTTATCATTATTGCTTTAGTCTCAATAATTACGAATGTTTCATGTATTTGCAAAAGTCATTTTTCAAGAAGGACATTTGTTTACATATTAAATTAAATCTCCACTAACTTCACGGGATTTATTTGTTTGGTCAAATATCAATAAAACATGGCCACTTACTGGGCTTCACCACCAGCTGAGTTCCATCTCCAAAGATGACTCTGGCATTGTTATTTCCACAGCACTTCCTGCCTTTACTGAAACCCCTGGTAAAACCCTTCCAAACGCACAGCATTGTGGTGAGGGGGCAGTTAGACTCTCCTTGTTTTTTTTTTTTTTTTTTTTTTGCTTTTACTGTGTTTCTGGAAATTGGCCTTTTATGATAGGAAGAAAAATTGGTTCTGCAACATAAAGTAAACCATTTCTCTTTTAAAAATACCAAACTTATGAGCTTTAAAAATTCTTTTGCATTTCTAGGCATAAAACTGCCAAAGCTGAATCTAGTTTGTTAACAACTCTTGCTGTCATATGTGTGAGCTCAGCCCTAGACACACAAGTTTGAAGGGAGAGTACATTCCTACACCCACAGGGATATTTTCCAGCTACAGAGCCATCCCAGCTCACCTCCAGACTCAGTGATCAAGTTATTTCAAAGCCTTCTCAGTGCATAATAATGCTTATTTGATAGCCTAAAAAACGTTTCATGAGGGAAGAGTGGCAAAAGTTAAACAGTCCTATTTTTTTTCTCCCCAAAGAAGTTCCACCATGGACCCATATGCTGTTTCAGCCAGGAAGGGGTAGAGAGTCTAGGCATGAAATAAATGGGAGAAGAGAACATTTTCTGTTATAAAAAAGATTGCATCCTAAAGGCAGAGATAAAGACACACAACAGTTCCTTTATCACAAAGTTGAGCATTGGCTGAGTTTTAGTATACATGGAGTATCTGGAGAAAAGAGAGAGGGGTGAGCATCCCAGACAGCGATACCACGTCACTGACTTTCTTGGTTAAAAGTAAGGCTTACGTAATAGAAATTTAAGCTTGGAGAGAGAAGTCCCCAACATGACTGTAACTGGCTGATTCTTTACATTTCAAGAGGAAGCGTTCAAAACTGATCTCATTTCTCTCCTTTCATCCTGGGAGCAGTGGGTGTCCAAAGTAAACATAAAGAACTTATTCTAGAGGAAACAAAAGGGAAGCAAACGTAGGAAATAGAGTGACAGATACGTGGATCACAGTTCTAATACTGAGCTAAGTTACCCTAAGCCTTCTTTTTCCCCTACCCAACCCCTAGAAGTTAGACTTGCCTGACTTCTCAGCACTCTTCCCAAGGATGGCTCTGGAGTCTCTTTTGGAAGAAAAATAAAACATGGCCTATAGAAGAAGGCGTTTGGACCAGCAGACACAAAATTGTATAAATAGGTTAGCAGAGGCTGTATTTGCCCAGGTAAAGGTATGTTCAGGTTCAACGAATGACTGGGAAATTGGGTTCACAGAAGCATAAAACCTGCAGCATTTAGTAGAGAACAATTCGATTTTCTCAATTAAATTTTCCCACTGTAGTCTTTTTCTCCCCTGAGGTTTATCATAAAATTAGCATGTTTCCCCTTCCCTGACTGTGGTGTGCCATTCAGGAGAATGGGAAATTTTGACAGCCTGCTATATCACAGCAGATAAGAGATGACAGCAGTGAACCAAGTCAACCTTCAGACCTTCTTTCCACCAAAGGGTGGCTGTCGCTTTCCACTTGCAGTGGACACAGAATCCACCTGACACACGCCACTACTTACGTACTTGGCTGGACAGCAAGCAGAGTGCCAGTTCCAAAGATGAGCTTGTTTCCACTACTGCCATAATTCACACAGTCCTTCAGAGCCTTACACTAACCCTCAAGGAGGGGCACAGCAGGATGGGGTGAGGACAGCTTTGCGTCTTTCCAGACTTAGAACATCTCAGTCCCAGTGCAGCAAAAGCTGACTTGCAGGCATTGCTGCAGCCTTCATATTCCCTTGACATGCCCTGACACTGTCATTTAAATTACATCCCAAAGCCCAGAACCCTGAGTGACTCCAGCAGTGACCAAGAGCTTTGCAGGCATCTGCTCTCCAGGTGGGACAGCAGCCTGAGGCAAGGATGTCAGGAGAGCTGCAGACTTGCTATTTTTCACCTTTGAAAATTTCACCGTCTTTGGCTATGACCCTTTCCTTTTTCTCTGAATTTGGTCTTCCAACGGAATGAAGCTGGTTCTGTCCTTGGAAAAGAGTTTTAACCATATCAGAGGGAATTAGATATTCCCTAACAACCCAGCTCTGCTCTCTTAGAGGGCTACTTAAGCATTATTCATTCCAGAAGCTACTATCCCAAACAAAAGAGTTGGTGGCTGACATTGCTTCTCACTGGGAGTGGAGACCCTATTTGGGTTGAGTGCATTGTCTCCAGCAGGCTGAATTGTTCTTAAAAATATAATCTGCATGCTATATTTTGTGCATTATTCAACTAGCGTCTCCTCTCCCTTACAGTCACATCTCTGAGACTTACCTGGCTTTATAATTAGCTTGGTCCCAGCGCCCCAGATTAACTGATAGTTGCTATCCACACAGACACAAAAACCTTAACAAAAACCTTCACTGTCCTTCCGGGGATCCTATTAGAGATAAAGCCCAGATAAAAAGTCTAGAGCAAAGCACATAAAACAATGAAACGATGGAGGAATATTGGCTATTGAAGATTATTTGCTCATTTAATTACATTTGATTCCCTTGCCCATTATAGATTCCAGACACAGATGATGAAATCGAATGACCAAACATCCAAAGTCAATCTAGGTCTCTCTGCATACAAGGGAAGCATAATTCAGAAACAGTTTTCAAATTGGAGAAGTTGAACTTGCTTCACCTTCCCTGATATTTTAAACAAAAATGCAAAAGAGGGAAACAGATCATTTGTTTAGAGTCATAATGCATCTGACGCTCTAGTGCCTTCTTTTCACTGCTGCTAAGATTTTAGTCAGCACCATGGTGTTCACATATAAGTTAAATTGTTCACAAATAGATTAATTGGTTTAAAGAGGGTTCTGCAGCTATAGGTGTTAAAGGCCCCTACAGAGCTCAGAGTTGGGAAGGGTGACCTGCAGTGCTGTGAGAACGTGCCTGTTTATAGAAAACACCTTTTCAGGCTGGGTGCTGTGGCTCATGCCTGTAATCTTTGGGAGGCCGAGGTGGGCAGATCACCTGAGGTCAGGAGTTCAAGACCTGCCTGGTCAAAGTGGTGAAAACCCGTCTCTACTAAAAATACAAAAATTAACCAGGCGTGGTGGTGGGTGTCTGTAATCCCAGCTACTTGGGAGACTGAGACAGGAGAATTGCTCGAACCCGGGAAGTGGAGATTGCAGTGAGCCGAGATCGCGCCACTGCACTCCAGCCTGGGCAACAGAGAGAGAAACTTCGTTCCAAAAAAAAAAAAGAAGAAGAAAAGAAAAACAGAAAAACAAAACACCTTTTCAAAATGGCTCCTTGGTTTCTCGTACTTACTTGGAAAGACTTGTAATCTGGTCCCAGTCCCAAAGATGAGCTTGTTGGCGTTATAAGACACAGTGATACTGAGATCTACAAAAACCTCCTAAGCCCCTCTGCTCTTCCCTGTCACTGGCACCAAATGACTATCAATAGCAAAGAAGATTTGGGGATACATTTAAAACACCAAAGCAATCAAATAGTCAGGTTTTGTTTCAGTCAAGTTTCATCTTCTGAAAATGCCGATGGCCTGTGCTTATTATGTTTTCAATGCATTAAGTGATAGCTTAAGACAGTTCACTGTAAGAAGATAGGGACTCTCAAGCTCTAATCCCAGGTATGATTTCTTTTGGTTTGACTTAAATTATTTAACTTGTCTGTGTGTCAGCTTTTCTGTCTGTGACATATGTTTGATGATGTATGACCCTGTTTACCTTATTAGAGAACGTTGTGAAGATAAAAGGGCCGAGGACGGGGCAGTGGGTTGCAGCATTGAAATGCATTGTGAATAATGTGGGGAAAATATGATGGTTCAAGTCAGGATATTATTAACATGAATAGCAGGGACTATGCTAGCTGAAGTTTATTGTCGAAATAATAACCACAAAGCTTTCTCAGTAAAAACTGAAGGAGAATATATCTGTCTTGTGTGTTTTTCCACAAGAAAGTTAGTGGAAATAACCACTTAATCTGCCAGAGGAGACAGGCGTGGAAAAGGTCAGCTGGATTCTGAAGTCTGACTGCCAGGGAAGGAGAAGAAATGATTGTCCTCCCACAGCAGTGAGTGAGCATAGATTAGGTTCCCACGACATGCTAATGCCCTTGGCTGTTGGCAGCATTAAGTGGAACCAATCAAAATTATTTTAAAAAATGAATTTGACCATCTTAATGGTAAAACTGGCTGTGTAGGTAGACCCAGAGACTGTTTCTCATCAGTGACTGCAAAATGTGTGTGTCTGTGTGTGTGTGTGTGTGTGTGAAGAACTGTTCTATGTGATTTACAGACATAAGAGCCCACAGAAATGAGAAAAGATATACTTACGTGGTAAAACAATCACTTGAGTGCCGGACCCGAAATGCAACACATTCCCAAAGCCTATCCACAATGGCTCATTCTTTTACAAAAACCTTGTCATCTCTTCGTAACCACATGTTTTGTGTCCCAAGGTGGAAGCTAAAACTTCTCAGGCATGAGAGGAGATTCAGACACGCATATCATGGACGCCATGGTATTCCTTATTTCGTGTCAGCCCCTTCCTTCCTGAGGCTTTTCCTTATCCTGGGCCCAGCTCCAGCCTTCATGCAGGCAGTCTGTGTCCCTTGGTGGCCACCTCCACCTCTGCAGGGGCTCTGCTGGGGCCAACCCTCAGGAAAGAGTCCCTCAGGGCCCTGGGCCATTTGAGGATCACTCAAGGAGCTAGGAAACTCCTCAGAAATACAGCTGATGGTTACAGAGGCAGGCAGCAGTGTGCGTGGGGGTGCCGGTGCTGGGCATGGGCATAGCAGTCAGGAATTCAAAGGAGAGAGCAGGGATTTGCATACAGGAGTTGGAGATGGAAGGAGTAGGATCTAGAGAGGAAGGGTCTGAAAACCAAGGCAAGAAGGGTAGACACACACTAACGACGAATGTCAAAATTAGTCACACTCTGCTTGGTGAGCACACACAAGTTCTAGGGGAAAGAAATTTTCCTGGCTGTGTCAGTTGCCCTGACCTATTTAGTACTGTTCTACCTCCTGTGACAACCTCTTAGGTGCAGCTGAGACGCCCCACACCACAAACAGAGACCACGTCCCTGTCTTATTTCTGTCTCAAAGAGCCATCTGACCAAATGTTCCACACGAGGGGGTAGGAACAGCAGCCACAAAAAGATACTCAGAATCTGTTTCTCTCTTCCTAATTAGGCTGTCAATCTGTTTAGCTAATAAGTCGTATAAAGTGTCTTAATCTCTTCTAAGGAAAGGAGTCATATAAATGCAAAATAGCAGCAGCAATAAGTCAAATGGCTTGCTGGGTATCTTTTCTTCGTGTGAAGAGATGCGTTTAGTAGAAGGGAAACTTTCTGTGTGGAGAGGGGACAGACTGGGAAAAAGCACAACAGCATTTGTTTTTATTAGGCTGAGTCTATGCAGCACAAAGTGAAACAGATTTGGCAATTATTTAGGTAATGTGACATTCAATTCATGCAATTTTGAGCACAAAGAAGTTTTCTCAAGGAAGTCCCTAAATATCTGGATCAGTTACCAACATTAATCAAAGTAACTGGACAATTGGGCTGTATAGACACAAACTAATAAATGTACCCTGAGATGGTTCTTCAGAAAGGCTTATATTTTATAAACCTAACATTAAAACTAGCCCAATATTTGTAACCACTGTCTTCATTTTGGCACTGCAATTAACAGTTCCCAATTTTTCTTACAACACGTCTTACATTTAGAGCCGCAAAGGTAAGGGTGACCTTCTCCCTAGAGAGTTTTATCAGGTTAACACATGGAAGCTCATTTAGAAATTCATTAGGTGTCTGGGATGTGAGAACTCGTCATTACAGACTAAGAGCTTTTTTGTGAAGTGGTAAGGACTTACAGGGAAGAACGGTGAGTCTTGTTCCAGTCCCAAAGAAGAGGTTGTTTACCCCAGTTTGACACAGTGTTTCTGCCCAGTACAAAAACACTTTCCTACTAAGCTAAATTTTCTTCCTCTCCTTCCTCCTTATTTAACTTATTTATTTTATATTTTTAAATACATATTTTTAGAGACAGGATCTTACTTGGTTGTCCAGGCTCGAGTGCAGTGGTGTGATCTTGGCTAACTGTAGCCTTGACCTCCTGGGCACAAGTGATCCTCCTGCCTCACCCTCTTCAGTAGCTAGGATGACAGACGCATGCCACCATGCCTGGCTATTTTTTTAAAATTTTATTTATTTATTTATTGTAGAGATGGGGGTCTCACTGTGTTGCCCAGGGTAGTCTTGAACTCCTGGCCTCAAGTGATCCTCCTGCCTCAGCCTTCCAAAATGCTGAGATTACAGGTGAGAGCCACTGCTCCCAGCTTCCTTTTTCTATGAAGTTTGCCAGGGGTATGTTACACACATTTGGAATTCTGCTTGGTGATAACCTTTGAAAAACCTTCCAACGAGAAGTGCTGTCTTCCATGTTTCTTAACAATCCAAACAACAAATAGTCCCCTTTCTCTCTCTCTCCTCATTTTCTTCCCCCAAACAAAAACATACCATTTCCATGCTGCCCGTTTTCTCCTTGGAAGACAGAACTTGAATAATTCTGGTGGTCACAAGGGTGGATTCTACTTTAGCATATTATTATGAAAAATCACCTTCTTTTGTGTGAACCACCCACATTTGATGTTTTTATTTCTTCCAAGTCAGCCAAACTGACATTCTCTCAGCCTTAACCTAGGAATTCCAGATCCAATACACCCCTCTTTTTGCCTCTAGCTGAAACCAAGTGAGTTAGAAAAGACCCTATTAACCAGGCTTTACACACATTCTACTTACTTTAAAAGGAAAATATAACCTAAGAGTAAGAGTCTTTGGTTAGAAGTTGAGACAGAGAAGATTAAACAAAAAAGGAACAGAGTGGATAACTGCAGTTCACTTGGAAACATCCAGACCTACCTGGTTGTACTTGTAAAGTTGTCCCTTGTCCAAAGATCAGTTTGCCTGTGTTGCTAGAGGCACACTCTAATGCTGTACTTTACAAAAACTATCAATGGGGATCATTTCCATTTTTCTCCCTTCCCTCCAGCAACCTGACATAGTAGCAATAAAAACATATTAACTGAAAACTTTCTATCGGCCTGCCACTATGCAAGGTCCATTTACAGGTATTAGCTCTTTAAATCTCATAACATCTCAGTGAGCTAGGTACTATTACCATCCCCATTTTACAGATGAGAAGAATGAGGCATAAAGAGATTAAGTAACCTGCAGAATTAGGATTTGTCTGAACAGTTTGATTCCAAAATTCATATTCTTAACCTCTATGCCATACCTTTCATTAGCCACTCTCCCCTGCCTGCCATTTTGGGTTCTCCTTTGAAGTGTGTATACTAGTCACATTGATAAAATAGTGCATTGACCTAATAAATATATCCTGAGATAGTTCTTCTGAAAGACTTACATTTCATAAACTTAACATTAAAACAAATCCAATATTTATACCCATTATCTTCATTTTGGCACTGTAACAGACATTTCCCATTCTTTTTTTTTTTTTTTTTTTTTCTTGCATGTGTCTTATATTTAGAGCTGCAAAGGTAAGGATGACCTTCTCCCCAGAGAATCTCATCAGGTTAGCACATAGAAGCCCATTTAGAAATTCATTAATGTCTGTATCCAAGATGTGTTTCCTGAAGCCCTTTGGCTCTGTGGACAACTCCCCTTGCCCTTATCCAGCTTTGCCAAGCCTGGAGCTCCAAAACTGACTCAGGACCTGGCCTCCGTCAAAGCCACAGCAGACACGGCTGGGAACACAATCTGGTGTGTGGAACAAAATTCTGAACAGTGTAGGTGGTCTGTAAGATGCTCCTGAAGACTCTTGCAGAGAATAACTTCTCAGAAGAGGCCAGAATTAGGATGAAATTAGTTCCTTTCCTGTTACCTCTAGCACATCCACAATGAGGTTCTAAGCCAAAGAGAACTGAGAGATGCAGGAGTTATATGGCAGGTTTGAGTCATTCTGGATAATCCACACTGGGGCGACGTGCTCTAGCATGGCCACGAGCATGACTGTGAGTCCTGAGAGTTCCCAGCACTTGACCTGTCTTTGGCTGGAAAGCGGCAGTATTTACCAATGGCCCACGGTGAGGCTGGCACAGTGCAGACTAAAGCGGCCATGAAATGTGCTGCACACTGTCACCTTCTGTAACATTCAGTGCTCCCAGACAGGCTTTTTTGGAATGCACGAGTATGTTTGATCTCTAAGAAAACAGCCGAACACTCCAATGGCCTTCCTACCCTGCTCATCTGGATCCCTCTACCTAGTTATTTTGATTGAGGGGTAGGCAAGGGTTCAGCTTTGGTGGACAGGAAGAAAACACTAGCCATAACTAGATATTTTAAACATCAGGGCTAAAAAGGAGGAGGCAATTTCTGAGATATTTCAAACTGCACAGACAGGTTTGACAGAGTTAACATGAAGACTCACTTGGATTTACTGCCAGGCTTGTTCCCAATCCCCAAATCAGCTTACGGTTGTTGCCAGCATTACACAGTCATAGAAAGCTTTACCAAAACCGACCAGGCCAATGTGTATCAGGAAATCCCTTTCAATCCCCAAATCTGGCCGGCGTTCTCCTCCAGCTGGGACCCTGGCCAGAGGCAGCGGAAAAGACTGTTTATTATGGCGGTCTATTCACAGCATGGTCAGGGTGGAAAGGCTCTTCTGAGGTTAACTAGTTCATCCCTCCACCTCCTGACAAAGCTGCCTTCTGACCAGGCCAGCAAGGAGCATAATCCTGACAAAGCTGCTGGAGAAGGATTCCCCCACTGCAGTGCTCACCCAGCCCATGTTCTACTCAGTCAGACTTTCTGACCCAAATGGTTAAGACAAAAAGGACAAGAAATCATCTGTTTGTCTCCAGCACATTTGTTCCTATGCCAGGTAGTTATATGTATGTCCATTTTCACTTATACATATGCCATGTATTGATAACATGTAACCATTAGAATGAATATAAAAAAATTAAGTAGAGAAAACAGAAAACAGCTCAGTGCTATGGCTTCCTTTTGAAATTAGGGCATTCATTATGGATTCAGCAGAGATACTCACGGGGTTTGACCATTAACCTTGTTCCCCCTCCAAATGTGAGCACGTTGCCTGCATTATTATTCACACAGTGATCTTCAGCTGAGCAAAAACCTCCCAGAAACTGAACTAAGTTTTCCCTAAAGATCTTCTGGAAGGAGCGATATCGTGAGCACAGAGAATATTAAGTAACTGTCACAGTAATAACCTGGCACAGGTTCCCAGTATCAGTTTGGATTTCAGGACTGTTTCCATACTGGATAAATAAAGGATAGTCTTTCTGCATGTTCTAAAGAAAGAGTTTTCCTGCACAGGCCCAGAATACTGAATGCCAAAATCCTAGCATATCCATTGTTGTTTTAGATAATAATTCTCCAGGGTTCTGAAAATTATATACCTCACTTGGACATAGTAGGGACAGTTTATGTCCACAGCACCAAAGCAAAAGCAGTCAGAGAGACTGTTGTCACAGTGGGAGGGATTGAGGGAAGCTGTCACGGTCTACCAGGCAGGAGGGGTTGGCGTGCTAATCACACCTTCCGGGTGCTCGAGCCAGGCACCTCTGACCAAAGTCAGCTCAGGAACATCTGAAGGGCTGCCCAACCTTTTCAATTCACACAACTCAAGACAGTCCTATGCAATTGTCTGCCCTGGAATCCACCCTGGACTCCAACTCCAGATCTTTTCATCCCCTGCTTTGCTAGTCACCAGGAAAAGGACTTTTCACCACTGCCTATCCTTGTCCTAGGAGAGACTTTTCCACTCACCATCCCTTCCCCAGGACACAACACAGCTCAAGGACTAATCAGAAATAATCCTCTCATGACTAAGAAGGTGGCTTCTCCCATTTTTCCTGCATGATCCTTTTGAGCTTCTCTCAATTTTGAGGTACCTCACAGAAAGTCTGAGCCCGAAAGTCTGAGCCCAAAACTCCATGGACACCACCACTGAGTGGCCAGCATGGTCTCCTCCCACTTCCTCACCCCCGGCCACATTGAGGACCAGGGGCTTAACAACTGGCATTAGGGATGGAGCACTCCAAAGGGAAACCAACAAACATGCAGCCTGTAAATCTCCTACTTAGATTATGTTAGTGTTACTTCAGGGACAGATCTCTCCTTTCCAAACCCATTACAAAAGCTGTCTCTCTCCTTCCTACTTTGCTTCTTTGTCTGATGGATCTTTTACCTTGGCCTGCTTAATTAAAAAATGATATAATTTTCACACCATTCCTATGAAACTAAATCTGGTAATGCCTATGCTGGGTTTCAAGGCTGAGAGACGGTGAAACCAAATTTTGTCACCTGTGCAAGCCTGTTTTAGGTGGTGGGCCAGGATGTCTGATGTGTGGACACAGGGTACAGGTGTGGGCATGTGTAAATATTCAAGGGAGGCAGATGCCTAGTTTTCCTGGAGCAGAGCATTCATGAAAGGGAATCGCTGGAAATAAATTTGGAGAACAGAAAGGGCCCAGATTTTAGAGAGCTTTGAGTGACATGCTAGGATCTGGACATGATTTCCCCTTGAGATGATTTCTCAAAACATGAACGCCCAGATGAAGCATTGAGTTGCACAGAGGAGAGGGGCATAAAAAGAGGCAGAAAAATGAGTAAAAAATGTAAAGTGAGAATATAGTTTTAAAAGAAGAGAATAAAGAACACAGAACTCCTGTTGTGTTTACAGGAGTTTCTCGAGACCTTCAAGTCATAAACATATTTCTAGTGATGGATACAATTCTTATGAAATTGGCAGCAAGTCCATCATGGTAAGCCTCAGAGCTCTCCTTCACCCCTCCTGTCCAGAATAGAGGGACCCAGAATTGCCACTTCAGATAGCAGTGAATTTAGCTTGCACAGTTTACACGGGTACTTCCCTTGTCCTACCTTCCCTTGTCCCTCAAACATGAACACCAACAACATTTAAAATAAAGCCTGTCTTGTCTGTAATACTCACTTGCTAAAACATTCAGCCTGGTGCCTGTTCCAAAGATGTATTTGTAGTTTCCTGTGGTGGTCACAGTGTTATGAGTCTCTACATAAACCAACACAATGTTACCATTTATGGAAGCACCTTTACTCTCCATGAGTAAATACGGCATTACGTGCACTTTCCCCATTGAAAGCCCTTGACCTCATATTTTTCTAAAAGTAATTTATTTGGGATTATATCTTAATTTATAGAGAAAGTCTTCACTGCTTCTATTGGGTCTGAGTTTGCAAAAGTTCTTCAATCTCATGCTATCTTTATGCGTGTTTATTAATTAAAGAGGCTGATTTAGCGAACATGTGAGGACTTAAATATCCAAATGACTGTTGAACCCTCTGAAATATTCCATCTAGGATTCCCCCTGAGAGCCAGTTTATGAGCCACATAAACAAACCCATGACATTATTTTATAGTCACATCTATTTTTGGATCCAAAACAGTATCAGTAACTAGTTGATTCCCTCCTAAATTTAATAGTCTTGGTTCTGAAAGGATTTTGATTATCAATAAAAGTAAAATCCACCTTTAAAAGATACAGCCATCATGGATGCTACAAAAAGAAAGTGTTTTGACCTTTGAGGGTGGTTTCAGTGAGGGGGCAAGCAATGGACAGTGTGGGATGCTTCAAGCTGAGTGCTTTGACTGGGCCACTCATTGAAATGTGTGAACTCGATTTGTTAACAAATCAGCCACATTACCTTATTGTCACAGCTGGTTCATGTGCAGAGAACTGTTGATGAAATACTATTGAAATGTGAGATGGCAGACATTTTTGCAAATAGGGTGCCTGCAGGAAAGCACCCCTGTTTCTGTAATTCTAACAGAAAAAAACCCCAATAACAACCAAAAAACCCACTGAATTCTCCAGGTGTGGAGATAGCTTGTACAATTTTCAATATTGCTTTTTATAATCCATCACGATTACCTGCTCCCTGACAGCTTCACAACTCGGATGAATATTCTGTTTTATTACAGATAATCTAGTGGATGTGGGGAGGCCCTCCCTAGTCCTGGGATTCTCTGCCTCTCCCATAGGGTTGGTTTGGCCAGCCTACAGGTAAGGGGGTGAAGTCCATGTGGGGACCTGCGGTGAGGAAGGGGGCTATCCAAACAAGCAAGCCCATCCATCTGATACTTCAAGGGTTCTGTTCTCTGTCTAGAAAAAGTTACATTGTTCTGCTATTCTCGCAGAGGAAGAAAGCCATGCCAAGCTTGGAACTCCTGCTGCCCCTCTCTTCACTTGAGTCCTCAGTCCACTCGCCTTATTTTTCTGTTTTTCTTTCTTTTTGTTTTTGAGACAGAGTCTCGCTCTATCACCTAGGCTGGAGTGCAGTGACACGATCTCAGCTCACTGCAATCCCTGCCTCCCGGGTTCAAGCGATTCTCCCGCCTTAGCTTCCCAAGTAGCTGGAATTACAGGTGCCCACCACCACACCCAGCTAAGTTTTGTATTTTTAGTAGAGATGGGGTTTCATCATGTTGGTCAGGTTGGTCTCAAACTCTTGACCTCAAGCTATCCACCCGCCTCAGCCTCCCAAAGTGTTAGAATTACAGGCATGAGCCACTGCACCCAGCTCACTCGCCTTATTTTTTAATTCTACCAGATGACACAAGCATCAACTCAACAGGGTTCTTGCCTCTTATCTGTTGAGGACACACTTCCTTGGCTATGCCATTGCTTTGGTAGCTTCCCTTTTCATGGGCTTGTTTCTGTCTCTATCACAAAGCTTTGTTTCTTATCTCTGCCTTTCCCAAAGCCGCAACGTGCTTTGTGGACCTTTGAAAAACAGTGATTGCAGCATTAGTACAATTTATCAAACTGCCCCGAGACCTGATAACCAAATCCAGCCTCCAGGGAAACATGTATTCATATCTTGCTCACACATCAGACATAGTTAACAACTGCATGCTAAGCAAAGCAATTAAATTCAGCTGTGTTTCAACAGGTCCCATTGGATTTCTTTCCAGAAAGGACAATTAGTAAACCACAAGAACTCACGGGGTGTGACCAACAGCGAGGTGCCTTTGCCGAAGTTCAGTGCATACCCGGAGTTTGAGTTCCACAGTGTGTTCTCCCTAAACAAAAAACCCCTTGCAGTAGCACCCTGTCCCTTCTCCTATGATTCCTATTAAAGCTAATGTCTGGAAACCAATCACACAGCAGTCACACAGACTGTGGATCATCCATGGGCCCTTGATGGTGTAAATAAAGCTTCCCTCTTCCATGGGACCATTGCTGACAAGGTCACCACTCCCCACAGTGATGTGGGTGATCAATATTGAGATCTGCCACCTGAGGGAGGGGGCCCTATGACATGTTATGAAGTCTGGGGATTTCCTATGTCCAGCAGAAGGACGTGCTGGTCCGGACTGGAAACAGCCAGGAGCATGGACATGAGCAATTCTGTGGGGTTCAAGGGTGAAGGTGGAGGGAAGATATAACAGAGAAAGGAGTTGGCAAGTCTCTTCTCACTCACTCTGCATTGTACCTTAGCTGCACTTACTGCTTTTGCTTTTACTTCCCCAATGTTCTAACAAGTTAAGGGTATAGGATGTTAAGCAAGTTTCCTTAATGTGTTTCCAAAACAGTCATTGGAAGGTCATTCTAGCCCACTTCATCACATTTACACATAACACATATCACTCTGGAAAAGTTATCCAAGTATTCAGGACTCTCTGTTCTCTCTTTGAGAGCCCTTTCATTCTGTTGCCCAGAGTGACAAAGTCCTGATGATAAATCAGGACTTTGAATCCCCAACACTTACTTGGTTTAACAGAGAGTTTAGTGCCTTTTCCAAAGATGAGATTTCCTTGGCTTCCTCCATAATTCACACAGTTCTATGGGGCTTTACAATAATCAACAGGTGGGAAGGATGGAGGGGGAGACTGAGAAAGTGAGATCATCTTCCCCTCTAGTGGAAGTCTCCCCACCTTGCAGCCTCTGTTCCCAGTTCCTTTACAAGGTCCGGACAGTTCTCTAAAATTAACAGCTGGCTGTGCAGATAGATCTGAACTTGATCTTAAATCCCCTGTTTTCTTCCTAGAACACTGGGTTCTGACAGAATGCTTGTGCCAGAGGCACATAAGGACAATAGCACCCAGCACAGGAGGTCAACATCGGGGGCCCAGTGGCTATTTTAGGGACCAGGAGCACCATGCCACTTTCTCAGCCATAGTTGTTTATTTTATTTTATTTTATTTTATTTTATTTTATTTTATTTTATTTTTTTTGAGTTGGAATCTCGCTCTGTTGCCAGGCTGGAGTGCAGTGGCACGATCTTGGCTCATGGCAATCTCTGCCTTCTGGGTTTAAGTGATTCTCCTGCCTCAGCCTCCTGAGTAGCTGGGACTACAGGTGCCCAACACCACGCCCAGCTAATTTTTTGTATTTTTAGTAGAGATGGGATTTCACCATGTTGGCCAGGATGGTCTCCATCTCTTGACCTCATGATCTGCCCGCTTCAGCCTCCCAAAGTGCTGGGATTACAGGAGTGAGCCACCTCGCCTGGTTTATATTTAGCATTTTTATATATCCAGAGCCAATGACGAAACCAGTGAAATTTTCTACTTCTTCTTGACCTAATTCTTAGGATTGCCAGAATTCATCAACTAACAGACTTCCAACCAGCTCAGGGTCTCAGGCACAAAGAAACCAGGTGCTTAGATCCTCTTGGGAGTGGCAGTGTCTTAACCCGACAGAAACTGCCCAGAACAGCACCACCGCTCACTCAGGTCAGCTTTTAAGATTGAACCATTCCCCCAACTTACTTGGTTTTACTGTCAGTCTGGTCCCTGCTCCAAAGCGCATGTCATTGTTATTGTCACAGTAATACATGCTTTAACAAAAACCTCCTGGGGAAACCTTGCAGCCAGCTCCCAGCATGGCAGGGACAAGGAGGAGCAGCACTGACAAGTACCACACCACACACAGTTCCGTTCTTCTTTTCCTACAGGAATGGGGCCATTTTGTCATGCTTCTAGACTGTAAACATGGGCACTTTTCAGTGCACTAAGCACAGTTAATTGAGACCCCAAATTGGCACACTGGGACGTAATCAGCTTTCAAACAGGTCCTCGAACAGTGCATAAACCAATACTGCAAACAAATCATGCCCAGGTACACTATTTGTCTTCGGGGACCACTTTGTATGAGGAACTGCCTGGTGAGATGCTCCAGAACTTCTACAATTTGCATCTTACTCACAGGTTCAAAATGCCCCAACTACTCATCTATGTAATTTCATATAAATTATCATGTATTCATTTCATAATTGCACATAATGAAACATGGCAGTGCTTTGGGGGAGAGGAGTCGGCATTTGTTTATGTTCTTAGAGGGTCAAGGTTTTGCTTTTACTTCACCAATGTTCTAACAAGTTAAGGGTGTAGGATATTAAGCAAGTTTCCTTAGTGTGTCTCCAAAACAGCCATTAGAAGGTCATACTAGCCCACTTCATCCCACTTACACATAACACATATCACTCTGGAAAAGTTATCTGAGTATTCAGGACTCTCTGTTCTCTATTTGAGAGCCCTTTCATTCTGTTGCCCAGAGTGACAAAGTCCTGATGATAAATTAATTCCCAAACCACTGTTCTAAAGGATTTACACAGGGTAATAAAGACTGAAGAAGCTTGGAGCAGAGAGGTTCTGTTTTCACAGCTGGAAAGGAAAACCTCTGTAACAGGTATAAAAATAGCACAAGAACGGACTGAATGCAGGTATGTATCCTCAGTGAGATCACCTCCCGCTGGAAGGAAGGAAGGACTACATCCAACCAGGATATCCCCTCTGCAGTCTCCCTTGTTTTAAAGGAACACACAGTTAAGTTACCTCACAGTTTCTGTTACCTACCAAGGGTGACCTGAAGTCTTGTTCCAGGCCCAAAGGTGAGTTTACTGGCAATGCCGGTGTTTACACTGTGAGATGCTTCATAACAGAAACCTGCTGCTTGACTTTCCATGTGGTCTTCCCTCCCTCACTCAGAACTCTCCCCATGATCTCTCCCAGACGGGCAACCTGGGTGAGCCCTCACGGATTCATTTCCCTTTCCCAAACTCTACAGTATTAATTCCTATGAGGGCAGCAAGGCTCTGGCCAGATACCCACTTGACTAACATTACCTGCTGGTTGCCCTTTTTGACCTCAGTTGATCATGGGGTGCTGACTAGATGGTTAAGGCTGAGGAGCTGTCAGGTTCAACTCTGAAGACATTGAGAGTTGAATTATTTGTCCTTTCTCTTTCTGGGTTTTATCTTAATGAATCCCTCTTGTCATACTTGATGAGTGATGGGGCCAACAAATCAAATGATTAATAACTGTTCTATTTTAAGGTCCCTAAGTCAGGTAGAGAAGAAGGTATAAAGACAGAAAAGGAGAAATGGCCAAATCTCTATCTACACAGCCATTTCCACATTTCCTATGAGAGCAATTTTCGTTGCAAAGGTGCTGCTGGCAAAGTGGCCTCCATATGTTCGTGACCCATCCTAAGCTCATATCTTTTGTCTGCTGGCATCCAGATTTTCCAATGATGGACTCCCACTCAAACACAGTTGACAAAGGGCAGATCTCAGGAGCCCTCCAAAGCACAAACTGCATCACCTCCTTCTCTACATGGCTCAAAACTTCCCATGTACTTAGGACAGTGCCAACAATAGTAGTGGCACCAGAAGCACATAAGCCAATGTCTAGAAATGCCCCCATGAGGACTGTATTTTGAACCGCACCTCCCAGGCAAAAGCACTTACAGGGCTGGACGATTAGATGAGTCCCTTTGCCAAAGGTGAGTCTGTCAGCACTTCCTCCTGAATACGCACCCTGGGCCAACCCTTTATGTAAACCCCTCTGCCAGAAAAACTCATGCCCTGAACTTCCCAGAACCTCCACAGCTGCTCTGAAACCCACAGACACCAGGTACAGCTAATAGCCCTGGTCATTGCTACTGGTCACTTCTCCCTCTCCTCTGTTGCTGGCATAAAAGCTTGAAACACACATAACCAGAGTAAGGGCCCTGGAGATGATGACTTTAGTTTCTTGACACACTGTCAACCAACTGCCTCACTGTTGGTTTCTTGATGAGTGTGGACCTGGCCACATGACCCTCATGTAGGAGAGATGGGAAGAATGGAGGGCCCTTAGCCACAAATATTAAAAGGAGTATGAAAAGACACCATAGTTTGTTGATCTGGAATCCAAAGGAGGACAACTCAAATGTCAGGCTAGAACAAATAATAGGAAAAGGCATAAAGATCTTACTTTCTGCTCAGACTTACTGGGCGTAACTGCTAAACGAGTCCCGGTCCCAAAAGTCAGCTTATCTCCGCTGCTTTTCTTCTCACTGCTGTCAGCAGCTTTACAGAAACAGGGCAGACACCTGTCACCAGTGTCTCCTCACCAACCTGTCTACCCAGGCTTCTTCATGACACTGATCCCACAAATGCCCTACAAAGTCCAGCAGTGTGTAGCTTTTCTTACACATCTCTAAGTCGCAGGCTCAGGATAAATCTCTAAGCTCAAAACTACAGATTGAGGTTTCCATTTTGGAAGTCTAGACACCCAAATAGCAAGCACTGTGGTCCACAGAGATGCTGACATTTTTTTTTTTTTTTTTCAAATTTAACTGAATTTTAAAACTGTGGGTCTCACCAGTGAATGGATGTGATAAATGCTCTCAAAGGCAACACATGGAAATTCTTAATGAATCACACTAATGAAATGTTTGTGTTGCACCTGGAATTTCACTTTTCCTTTCTTTAGAATCAAATACTTCTCAGCCAGAAAAAATTTATTTAATATGCAATGAAACCCAGGTTGGGACTTGAGTGTGTTTTATACTCACAAGGCTTGACTCTCAGAATGGTTCCTGTGCCGAAGATCAGCTTGTTTCCATAGTCCACACAGCATCAAACTCCTCTACAAAAACAGTGGTTGAGCGTGGGTAGTGTGTGGGGTGGGGCCAAGTTACTTGGTTCTGGAAACAGAGGACTGTTCCACTTTGCATTTAGGATCTGTTGATATTTGCCCAAGAGGCTGAAGACATTGTAATAATTGCAGGAACTTGTAAAAGTAAAAAGGCCAATTGTTTATTGGAATTTGGCTTCCATCTGCTCTTTGCTGCTTGGACTAGGGTAAATGCTACAACTCCCCCAAGGTTTACTGTATCTTTTCTTTCAGGATTTTTCTAGTCCTCTAGCCAGAATCTTCTTTCATCTTATGAATTCTAATCATAGCCCCTTGTTCCAAATAATTCCGTTCTGCTGTGATGTCCTCTAGTTTCAAAACCCTTGGCAACTACCAACCACCAACAGCTTCTGGAAGCACGACTTGGAAAACGAACTTGTTATAGCTGGCTTCCAGGTAAAGTTTTTAAATATTTGGGGCTCTGGTTTAGAGCCCTCTGACTGTCCCTTGCTGGGTAGGACATTCTTATGCTGAGTTGCTCTTAGTAGCAGTGGGATTTTTCCCTGCGTGTGTTACGTTCTCACCTGGGGACAGTTCCCTGAACGGTTGTGGCTACTCTAGCACCTGTGGGAGGCAGCAGACTGACCGTCACTGGGTCCCTCCAGGTCCCACGGCTCAGCTCTGCTGCAGTCTCACTTTGTAAGTCTGGAACTCTCTGAGCCCCCTGTCCTTAGATAAAGAGTGGGAAAGACTGTTTTCCTATCTTATCCAGAGAGAAGAAAAAGACTTTGATGTTTAAAGGTGCTTTATCCAAGCTAGTTGAGAGGTGCTTTGTAATGTAATTGTCACTATAAAAGTCTGACCTACCCAAATCCTCAATACTCATGCCTTTAATTTCTAATGCAGCAAAACATAAAAAAGATTATTCTAGGCAACTGAGTGGTTAAGACAGAAAGGTTCCATACCTCCAGTTCTCGCTCTTGGAAGTGTGCTTTCTGTTCTATTTTGTGTGGTTGTCTTTGATTACGAAGTGAACATATTCAACTTTTCCACAGCTTTTAATTGCAGGTGCAAAAGAATCTATTTGCCCATGTTTCTCACATTCTTCTACCCTGTGTATATATATCCAGTATCTATCTATCTATCTATCTATCTATCTATCTATCTATTCATCTATCTATCTATCTATCTATCTCAGAAATAGTTTTTAACAGTTAATTCTGTGCCTCACCCAAATTGTCATTAACTAAATGCAGATGTGCTGCCACACTAATAAACTTCATTGGAAAAAAAGAAAAAATCAAACCCAGAGATTTCCAAGTTTAAACTTTCCCCTTGAGATCAGTGCTTGGCGTTCTATTTAGATAATCCTGCCCCGCCCAGAGCACTAGCTCTTAGCATCTTTCCAGATACCTTGCCATTTGCAGAGAGAGACACAACACTGAATTAGTTTTGTAAAATTATACTGCCTGACGTTTCGTCTGCCTGCCTCTCTGGGTCTCTTGGTTTGCTTGTCTCTTTGATATTCTATGTTTCTACCATTTCTCCCAAATACTTGCAGTACTCAAAGTTAAAACTATCACACAAGATAAAAGTGAAGATGCAGTCATTCTGCCTGAATTCTCTTCACATGCCACATTAGCACTTGATGGCAGCAGCAAAAACAGAATTGTGAAGCATTTTTTTCTAGTTTTGAATTAAATAGTCAGGACTGGAGTTCCCCCGGAAAACTCAGATATTTGGTTGCCGCCTGTCTCTACCAGTTCTGAACAAGGACAGATGAAAATTCTGTAAGCCCACATGTCTACTATGACCCCCAGAATCTTATGCAGCCTGATTTCCTGACCAAGGATGAAGAACTTACTGGGTATAATGGTGAGTCTTGTTCCAGTCCCAAAGGTTAATTTCTCATTTCCAAAGTTAGATACACAGTGTTCTAAGTCATTACAAAAACCATCACTCTAAACTCTCCAAACTCTACTGCAAACCCCTGCCCCATTTCTTGCAAATCTTCCTGCAATGCTTCCACAACATCAAAGGCACCAGTGACCCTTTCCTACCATTTCCTGCTGGACAACTGAGAGAAACTAGAATGAACGACTGTAATTAGGAGAGGCTTGACAAGTGCGATCTCTTTTGATTTTCCTGCCACATTTTTCTTCAGAGAGAAACAGAAATCCTCTTTCTCTCTCCACGTGGTATCTATCAGTGCATCCCCCAGGTCTAAATACAAGAGTGAGTGTGGACCCCCCTGCCATCTTTCTCATCCCTTTACACCATCCCATATTCGGTTTTCTGTAAAGTCACCTCATTTCCCTTCCAGCCTCCTAGTCCCTCTCCTCTCAGTTGGGAATGTCCCTCCATTCTCTGCTCCTGAGGCTTGTGCCACAAAGGGCCCAGCTTCTCTGGTTGGCACAGATATGGGGGTGACCTAGAGAGGCCAGCTATCACTGCAAGTGACATCGCCTGCTCCCCCACTTCAGGAATGTTCAAGGAACATTCTCTGGGTTTGGTTGTTTTGTTTTCTTCCAATGAAGTTTATCAGTGTGGCAACACATCTGCATTTAGTTAATGACAATTTGGGTGAGGCACAGAACTAACTGTTAAAAACAACTATTTCTGAGATAGATGATAGTTAGTTAGTTAGATAGATAGATAGATAGATAGATAGATAGATAGATAGATACTTCAAGGAATGAAATAAAGACCTGTCCAAGCATAAATCATTCTCAGGTGTGGGAGTGCCTCTTTACTCTGGTCCACATAAAGTTATACCTAGAAGCAGAGAAATAGAGTAGCAGACTTTGACAGCTGTTTCTGCAATTTAAAGGGTTTGCTCAACACAATGGTGATGGAAAATTTTCTTTGACTTACTTGGAATGACTGTCAAACTTGTCCCTGTCCCAAAATACAACTGGTTACCGGTGTTCCACTGTGATAGGAAGCTCAACAAAAACCAGGCAGAAGAGACAGCCAGAGCTTACACCTGGGGCCCCGCCAAGCGACAGACCAAAAGGCAGAGACCGGCAGGCAGGCAGGCATCTCCTTCCCCTGTGCAGGAGCAGGAGCAAGGGTATTACTGGGAAGGAGCTCCAGGGCTTAGAGCAGCTGTGACCATGTGCAGCTGGAGGGACTCATTCCTCCTGAGAGGGGATTAAAAGGAAGGCTAATGTGCATCTTGTGCGGCTTGCTGTCTAATTAAAGATGTAGGTCCATTTGTTTTATGCTCGGGCATTTAAAAAATTCTTTTTCTTTTAAGACTTAATTTCTCTCCTGATGATCATATGATTCTGAAGTGGATTTTAATCAGGACTCCTTATTACATCTTTGGACTTTATTTCTTTGTGAACCTTATGGAACAATTCATCTTCTCTAGATTAACCCCGTATGGGGCTCTGATCACCTTGCTTCTTTCTGACCTGCCTCATTTCCCTAGCACCCCCATCACGCAATGTCCATTGCTTATTCCCTCACCTCTGTTTATCCCCCATGTGCAGTGAGAACGTGCTGACAGACCACAGGTTGTTTTTCAAATTGCCACGTTCAAGTCCCATGTTATCTATGCTACCTTTTAAGGACTAAACCTATATTTGCTATTATGTGATCTGTTTTTCTGATCGGAGTCAGTGTATCTTGATTCTCTCAATTTTGTGTCCTCAACCACCATGCCATCTGCAAAGCCATTTAAGCCCTAATGCATGATACTGTTAGCCCCACCGCACTCCACAGGCAGCATCCCAGGGAGACTTACTTGGAATGACTGATAAGCTTGTCCCCCGCCCAAACATCAGCTTGTTGTAGGAGGTTGTCACACAGCCATCCAAACCTTTACAATAACTGACAGGTGGCTCTCAAAGATTTCAGAGCCCAGTCTTTCTTGATGCCATTTCAAAAGGCATCTCAGGTACCATTTGGCATTACCTATAGGATCTGTGAGTTGGAGCTACAGTGAGGCCAGATTCTGTTGGGAATGGTAGGAAACTTGCTAGGATTATATGCAATACATACTTCTTCACCTTTGTGTCATTACAATTTCTCATATGCTGCGGGTTTTAAAAAGCATCATTGAACTCCCTGTCTCCTCCTCCCTTCTCTATTATTCCCCAATTCACACAACATCCCCATCTGCATCTCATTTCCATCTCTAAGCCCTAGCTTGGTGACACCAGGTCCTCAGGCACCATTGATCTGCTTTCTCTGAGACAGCATATGCTCACCGGCTCGCGTGATTAAAGAAGTGGAAATGCCAGGCTCTCAGAGGCTGAGATCTGGGCTCCCAACTCCTTATCTTTGGTCAATATATTGTTCTCATTTGTCCGCCTAATGAAGAGCTGACCTTTCTAAGTGGATGCATTTTGCTGAAATGACAACTGCCAGAGAGCTAACAACAAAGGCCGAGCTCTGAAGGCAGTTTTGGCCTTTCAGATCCCTTTGGCATATTTCAGTCAATAGGATCCTTAGCTCAAATGTCAGTCTCTTAATGTTGGCTCCCACACCACTGGGCCTGGAGAAACTCAACAGAAAATGGGCAATATTGGTCCAACCTGCACCCTGCTCATTAGAACCAGACTTCACTTGGAGGCATCTCACACATTCAAGCTGATCACAACAACTCAATATTCAGCCTTGTAGTGGCACCGGCGTATTCCAAATCCACACCCACCTGGCATGAATTTATGCTGCCACTGAATGGAGCAGATACAGGTGGCAACGTCAGGTGGCCTCCTCCATGCACACTGAACTGGGATTGTACTATCTGCCTGACCAACTATGCCTGCCCAAAGGCAGCTACTCCAGAAATATAGGGACTTGACTCATCCCTTTGGCATAAGAGGACGCTGCCCTTGATAGCGATCCTAGGAAAACAGAGTGTTCTGTAATAGCAACTGGAGTGATGACATCCTTCTCTGACACCCACCTCCCATCTCAGTCTTATCACGCTGCAGTGAAAAGTATATTCCTGCTTTTCAACTTTGTTTCCCTTTCTGTCTCTTATTCCTTCCATTTATCATTTCTGAGCACCCACGGGGCTCCAGATTCTCTTTAATCCATTTCCATTTGACTCCCTTAGAATCCCTACAGGAAAGAGCCAAAAGGCCTGAAACAGGGAAGGGAGCAAAAGCACATAAGGAACACTGTGAGTTTAGGTCTTTCCAGCTTGCTTGACTTCACGGTTAGTCGTGTCTCCTTTCCAAATATCAGCTTCTCATAGCTGTCACGCATCTCCCTGCTTCGGGAGTTTTACAACGACTGACGGAACTTTATGAATCTTAAAAAACAGTCAAGTTTCTGTCTCTTCCCAGTGGGGTGCAGCGGCAAACACACCAAAGCCAAATCTTTCTATCTGCTCTAATTATCAGCCAGGATACAAGTTACCACGAGGAGAAAGGTATTAAGCCGTGTATCTGAAACTCTTTGGAATTAATTGTAATCCCTTGCCTGGTGGTTTCAGCGATAGGGAATGGACACAGTGGATGTTTATTTCTGTCTATCCTTTCTCTCCCCCTCTCTCTCTTTGTAGTGTTGCATCTATAGAAGCAAAAGGAGACAACAGACAGGAAACATAGAGGGATTTGAAATAAGACCTCAGATTCCCATTCAGTTTTCATTTTTTCCCTCTCCGCTTTCATTTAAAACCCATTCTGAACCAAATACCACATACCTATTCAAACCCTGCTCTCAATTTTCCTCTTTATTGTGGATGATGCTGGTGGAAACGGCCTCGGCTATACCAAGCATAATTTAAGATTGACATAAGGAAGGACTTTCTGACTGGGAATGCCACTAAACATTAGAATAGGTTACTCAGGGGAGTCATTTGGAAAGGGTGACGTCCCCCTCAAAAAAGTTAGGGCATCACCTCCATAGAAGACCCTGAAAGCAGGAAAGATTCTGACTTTCCAGGGTCAAGGTCAGCTGTACATGCAGCAGGGAGACAGACCTAACAACTCAGGGTCCAAAAGGAAATCTATGAATATTGAGATTAAAGAAGAGAAAGGACCTCATAGGACACCATTTAACTTTAAGCAATATCTGGTTCTTTGAAATCTGACACTGGGGTGAAATTCTAGAATTTCCAGTATACTGCTGTGTCCTGTTACACTTACTTGGATAGACAGTCAAGATGGTCCCTTGTCCAAATGTCAGCTTTCCATAGCCAGTACCACCAGCATTAGCACTGCACTGGAGGCCTTTACAAGAACCCTAGGGAGACTTCTGAAGCTCACAGACTTCCTCCTCTTTTTATTCTGGGGAGAATGAACTCACCCAAAGGGGCCCAGCCCTGTGAGGCTCAGTTTCTTCCCACTAAAGGTCGGAAGACCATTTCCACCTCTGGTCCTGGGACACTGACCTGCTGTGTCCCCCAGGGCCGGCTTCCTGCCTCCCATCTCTCTCCATTTCCTCTAGTTTTTGTCTTGAGGCTTTACTGATTTCTCATGTTCAGCGTCTCTCTTTCTAAAGGTCTAATTTCCATTTTACAGCATCATTTTCAGGACAATTTCTCTGATCAGTTTTCAAGACATGTCCTCCCCTCCCCTCGAGGTGTCACACATTTCTGATGACAATGAATTGATTACAAGGAGACAGGAGGAGAGTGCTCAGCTTTTTGGAGACTGACCAGAATTAGATGAGGTTTAGACTGCAGCCTCAAGAAACAGTATCTCCTGAGTTTCCCTTCATGCCCTAGCATAAGAAATAAAAATGATGGGCACATTTAACTGAGCTTTCACACAACTTAGCTTTTTTGTCAGTCTTGAATCTGGAGAAATGTAAGTAGTAGCTCACAGAAAAAAGTTTTTATGTGCGCCTTGTTATGGTGATTAATGATCCTGGGGATCATTCTGGGCTTAGCAAAGAAAGACCTTTGTCCTGGAAAACGCCTGAATCCCAGGAAATCCAGGACATCTGGTCACTCCACAGTCTCACCTGAGGTGTTCTGACCCCACAGAGCAGCCCAGTGGCCACAGTGGTAGGGTTAAGTGAGGTCTCTGTTGGAGGCAGGCTTTTGCACATTTACTTGGGGTTCCTGTAAATTTCATCCCTTGACCAAACAATGCTTCTGTTGCCAACAGACACAACCACAGGAATCCTGGGAGTCTCCCTGGCTGTGTCTGGATGTCACAAAAAATGGGAAGAACAAAATCCAGGCAGTTTCATGATGTGATGATGATCAAACCCTGTCCCCAAAGGGTATGAAAAACAAATACCTCTTTAATTGAATGTAGTTTTCTTAACTCAGGCTTTTTTTGGACTGAATTTATGCTAGCCTGTTTAGTCATCTCTTCAAGCAACCACTTATTACAAAGGGTTAAAGTTTTAGCTTGCTTACTATCATGAAAAGGGTGAGAGAAAAGGCTATTATTTGGCTAAGAAGCTGTATCCATTTTTTTAAGGACAGCAGTCAAGGAGTCAAACAACCCTTCCCATCTCTTCACTATTTCACAGTATTCACTATCTAAAGAGCTTCCCATCTTCTCTTCAGCCTCCATAGGACATAAGCAAAACCAGATGCCTGCTCTCAGCTGAGGCCCTCAAATAGATAGGCACCAAAGTGTTGCTGTGGCAATAATCTCTGTGTTCCACTTACTGCAGAAAACAGAATGTAATCATGGGTTCCTTGGACTCCAGCCTTGCCATGTAGTTCCTGCAGCTAAAGAGTCCACTGCATGGAAAATCTGGCATACAATTACCAGAGATCTGGAAGAATGCTAGCCTTGCACAGATATTTTCTTTGCCTGGTAAGGCTGCCAAACTCCCTGACCTCGTCAACATTTTGAAGGGTAGGAGTTGTTACAGTTCTCAGTCCCCTAAGAGGCTGACCAAGTGCTGAGAGGGGCTCCCAGCTTCTCTGCATTCTGGAAAACCCACCACAAATCCCCACCCTGGTGTGTTTCCGGTAAGAAACCAGAGAAAAAAGCCTACTGTCTGGTCCCTAGCCTTGGCTGCCCACCCTCTGAAAAGCGACTGAGTCCTTGAGTCTCCTGGGATGTTCATACGATGCCCTCGAAGCTTTAATTTGATAAGACCTCAGTGGAGACTGCTGAACGCCTGGGATTTAACAACATCATATATTATTCATTGTTGCTGTTGCCACAGACATGCTGATTTTGCCCCTGCTGAGCAAGGCACTTCTGCCCATGGGAACTTGACGGCTAACCACACTGCATGTTCTTCAGGCAGGGCCTATCCCAGAACATTCCAAGCTGTCTGCTCGCAAGTCTGCATTAACTCCCTCAATGCTGCATACACGGTGTCACTGAATGCTTTACCACCCGCCACCAGAGCCAGTCTTTTTAAGAATTTTGCCTGGGCTGTGTTTTTCAAAGTGCCTCTCTCTAGTGGGCATCTCTTCTTAATCATAGAATGCAGATCTGAGTAAGTAAAACCAGGGCATCTGGCCTTTACTCAACATCAGGGCACTTAGGAGACTGGCGCCCTTGGACAAGTTTTTCCCGTGTTCATTTTATGTGAATTTTACAAGTCAGTATTCTCCAGCTTAGTTTATAAGCACCACTTTCAGAAGTCCACCAGCAGCACAGATTTTCAAGAAGGGCTATTAGCAACCACAGTGCCTTACTTTCATATCTAACATTTAAAAACTTTCTAAGTACTCACACATTACCATTACGGAAGGGTGGGTGTATATTTGAAAGGAGAGAATGTGCTGCTCTCTTCTCACGACTCAGAGGACAGATAAATTTTTCCCTTCTCAGGTGAACTAAGTGGAGGCTGAATCCATTATTTTGGTAACCAAGGAAAAAGTGGGGTTAAATGCTCTCTGCCTGAGTTAACCAGACAGCTCCACCCACGGGACCTCAGTTCCCAGACTGGGGATTGAGAACAGTTCTTTTCAGAGAGATAAAGTGAAGGTAAAAGAAGAAAAGGAGCCTGCTTATAGAATTTTCAGCATTAGTTAATGAAATTGCAGGGCCCCATTATTTCAGGCGATAAATTTAAGAGGAGTGTTAGCATCTAAGTCAGGACAATTTATATTTGGTCTACTGCATTTGCATAGTCACAATATGCCAATTTCCTCTTTATCTTTTTGGCAAACATTTCCTGACCCTTAGCTGGATCCCTCAGGATTCTGTATTCAGTTTTTCTCCTTGCACCAATAATCTTGTTTAAGATGGATGATAGGAATGTTTTGGGCTGAAAGTAATTTAGTCTTTGTACAGTGGAGTTCTAATCCCTCTGATGGGCACCATATTCCCCCAGCACAAACATTAGATTTGGAACCTAAGCTGGAATGTTTTGGAAGGACAAGTAATTTAAATCAGAAGTGTTTGAATTCCCCCGTCCCCCACTCCCCTCGAACTTACTTGGATTCACAGTTAAGAGAGTTCCTTTTCCAAATGTCAGTTTATAGTTGCTACCTCCACTATTCTCACAGCCACAGAAGGCTTTACAGAAACCGGAACAGAAGCTGCTCTTTGCAGAAGAGTCCTGGGGGTCAGTATGGTCTCGATTGCTCAACTCTTCATTAAACTACAGGTTTATAGGTTATTTAATAAGTCCAGAAGGCAGCTGCTGTAGGTGGGTGCTGGGGTTCCAGAGGGCAATGGAGCCCTGCTATATATATATTTATATATGAGTATGTGTGTGTGTGTATGTATATATATATTTAAAGTTTTTAAAATTAAAATTTAATTTTTTAAAATAATTTTCTTCGTGATTAAGCTGCCATCATGGTTCCAGTAATCCATTTCTTTCTTTTTTTTCTTTCCTAATTATCTTCCCCTGGCTGGTACTCAGATAGTTTCTACTTTTTGCACTTGTTGGGGTAACTCTTTCTCTGCTGTTTTTTTCATTGAAATTGCGTATCAACTCACTGGATTCTGATTTACTAGAAACTGATTGTAGAAGGGGAGCGAAGCAAGAGAGTTTTTACAGGGATGTGTTTAAAAGTAGAAATTTGAGGGCTTTCCTGTCTTTGCTGGTCTACTTCTCTATAAAGGACTATGCAAGATGAGCATATGTCCCTCAAGGAGAGCTTGCAGGACACGGTCAAGAAAGGAAAAGACTGTAGCCAGCTGCTTGTAGTTTCACCCTGTCATACGTACTCAGGTTGATGATCAGCCTGGTTCCTTGGCCAAATACCAGCTTCTGGGCTCCCTGAGTTACACCACAGCACAAGGCTTTACAGAAACTGCCAACGAGGGCCCCCCTCTCCCCACTGAGGAAGGCATCTGCTCTGCCCTCCTAGCAGTCCAAGGCTGTGGCAGAGGATGGCCCGAATTTCACTAACCAGAGAAGTTTAGCACAGGATCTCCCTGGGCTGCTCATTTTCTCCTTCACAAAGCCTCCTTTAGCAGTTGCAGACATGGTCCAGATTTTTCAGTTTCCTTGCCAATCAAATATTTAACATCTTCGTTTTCACTCCATAGAATTTTAACTTTTTAAAAAAAACAACAACAACATTTCTTTCAGCTTTTACAGAGCTCTCCCTAAAAACAGCTGGATTAAAAGAATCTTTAAAGTCAGAGTCTACTAGGTCTCCCGAGTAAAGTTAATCTGGCTTCCTCCTTAAAATTTCTGGTTTGAATGCGAGGGCCTGCTCATCTGGGACCTAATTTGTCGTGCTAAGACAGGAAAGGTGAAAAGGCAATGCAGAAAATCCAGGGGAAACCTGCGCCATGAGATCTTCTGGTCCCTCCACACTTACTTGGATTTATTTTTGTGCTCATTCCCTTCCCCCAACAGGAGCATTACCAGCACTTGTCACTAACAGGGAGCCATCCTCAAAATCAGTTCTAGAGACTCCTACCCACGGGAACTTCAGTGTTGAAACAGACATGGTTTCTTCCTCTGCTCAGTGAAATTTGATTGAAAAATCATTTCTAATGTTGCCAAATGGAAAGGATTAGGAGAAAATCTCTTTGCCTCTGTTCTCCTTCCTCCTCTCCCTTCGTCTTCAATAGTTTTAAACTATTTATAGAAACGTCCCTTTAGGGTTAGAGAAATGTGGCAAATTTCTAATCTCTTCATCCTTTTTCTTGCTGTCTATTTACTGCAGTCATGTATTTACAATCTAAATTTACATTTCATTTCCATTTGCAGGAGCTTCTAATGCACTTTTCTATTACTTCCAGAACACTGTGTAAAATAATAAACTCTGCGGAAATAAACCAAATCACAAGAAGCATTCAGGTCTGGAGGCTGACATTTCTCAAGACAGGTATGGGGCAAAAAACTTATTACTCTTTCAGGCAAGACTAAGATAGGGGCAGTCCAGTCAACTGAGCAACTAGGCTTGCAGGGTGGACGTGCTATGTCTAAATAACTATCTATTGAGCCTTGCTCCTTGGGATTAATTTGGATTTTCTTTTTAATCTAGTCCCCAAATACCAGCTTCCCATCTTTTAGCTCTTAGAATCTCTCTGACAGGGAAAGCTTAAGTTAAATCTCATGGGGTTTTTGAATCTCAACCAATATTTCATCTCAGTACACATCACAAATAGAGGAACCAAAAGAAGGATGAATATAACACCTTTGGGAGAGAATTTATAACAGTTCTTTGGGAAAGATGGAAATTACATATAAAAGTAGAACTGTGTGTGCTTTTCCTGATCATCACTTTTAGTATCTGCAGGACTCTAAATGTCCAATCCAGTTTGGAAATAGAGCAGCTGACTCACCTGCTCTTTAGACCCTTGTTAGCCGGTGAACACACAGGTTAGCCTGGAAATGCTTTTCTCTCTTATGTTGCTCTAGGCATAAGAAACTTTAGGAAGGTAGCATGGAGCTCACATAATACATAGTAGGACATTCTGATTCTAAGTTTTCTAATGGGGATAACAATTTGGTCATGAAAGTAGTTTTATTTTGAGATACTCATTGAATAGTTGGTATCTTTTGGGAATTATGAGCAAAAGTTAAACCCCAAACAATTGTTTGAAATGAACTCCCATTATCATAGAAAACAGAGATTCCCTCATGGAACAAAATTTCAGCTACATTAAAGTTAATTGAAATTAGGTTTGTTTTGAGAATGGCAGAGCAATATTTAAAATATCCCCCTGAGTATTGCATTTGGATTAGGGAACCCTTCTCTCACACTTCCAAGCTTAGTTGCCACCTTTTCAACGAGGGACACAGAAGTGAGTGGGTATCAAAAGGGGCTTCTCTGATGCAGAAAGCTCAGACAAGGAGGAGATGAAAATGTTCCATGAGGACCCAATTAGAAATGCAGCAGTTAACAGCATCCTGGGGCATGTTTTCAGAAGTTCATGGTCTTTCTGACTAATTTGAATATTTGCTTTCAATCTTACCTTTTCCCTAAATATCAGCTTGTAGTCAGTGTCAGTACCAGAAAATCTTACAAGGCTTCGCCCAATTTAGCTTGGCTCCAAGATTTTGAGTTTTGGGGATTAGACAATTCTTTTCCTAATTGCACCAACGTGGAAGCTTTGGGAAGACAAGTCAGCTGACACGGAGTGCTGACTCAGTTGTTTAATCAGCAGGCTACATCTCACGATTTCCTTTTGGATTAGGTTGCATTGCATACTCCCAGCCATTGGTATCTATTTTAGTCTAATCTATCCTTACATTGTCCTTTCTAAATGCTTTCTGCCCCTACACACTAAAACTTCAATTCAGATTCCATTTGTCAGACACATATCTCCAACCTTAACAAAAACATACTTAACATTCCCAAGTACTTAAAGGTGTTAAAGAAACAGTCCTGAAGGGGCTGCAGTCAGGGGCTGCCCACATTGTCATTTTCTCCAGAAAGACCCATGGTGAAAGATGCTAATAACTGGGCAGGAGATTCAGTTATCTTTCACTGAATTTCTAAGGATGGTGGCTTATGTTTGGAAACAAGTAACATTCATTAAAACATACCTGGTCTAACATTCAGAGTTACTCCTTTTCCAAATGTCAGCTTATTATTGGCTCCAGAATCACACAATGACACGAGGATCTACAAAAACTCAGTTGCCCCAACTCCCCTTGATATTTACTGAAGTGCTTACTTGTCATCCAAGAATCCCCCTGATAAAACCAGTTGTTTGTAGTATGGGACTGGTGGAAGAGTTTACAGACCACCAGGGGCCTTCCTTTCTCCTCACACTCATTGTCACCTTATTAGAAATGTACCAGCATCCCCTCACAGCACGCTTGCTGTGGTAAAATGGGAACAGGAACTGCCTCCCCTGTTCTACAGAGGAGGAAAATAGAGGCTCAGAGAGTTAATCAACTTTCTCCTAGTATCATGGAAAATCTCACCAATTATAATAAAGAATGAAGCTTTCGAACAGTCTCCTTTCTAACAGACTCCTTAACTCAGTGCTCCACTGGCACTGTCATTCTCAGCTATTAGTTAAAATAGCACGTGAGGGCAAACAGCAGAGACCTGGGTGTAGTAGGAATACACCAGCAGTTGTTTGCATTGGAATCCATTAGTGGGACTGCTGTGGTTTGGACTTGGGTTATGAAACAGAATGGAAAATTTGGAAATCAGGGTTCCAGGGAGAAATTTGGAAGGATTAGTTATTCATACTTACATGGGTTTACTGTCAGTTTTGTTCCCTTTCCAAAGACGAGCTTTTCAGATCCGCCCTGAGTTACACCCCCACAGACTGCTTTACAAATACTGCCAAGACCCTTCCACCAGGGGCTGGGAGCCAGGGCTCCACCCACTCTCCCAGGGGAAGCATAAAATTGTACAATTGTATTGCTATTCCTGAAAAGGGAGAGGACCTCTGGAACAAATGTGATTACTCTTTTACCTTACAGCCTGTTAGGTTGTTGTCTTATTAATTAAGTAATTAGTTAGTCTAGCTGATCAGTAGTTGCAGTTAATTTAAAAGATCTCAGGCTTTGGGGCAGGCAGGCTTGAGTTTGAAACCCAGGACAAGTTTCCTAACTGCTGCACCTCATTTTCCTCATTTGGAAAGTGGGGAAAACAATAACTGCTTGATGATGTAAGGATTAAGAATATGGAACTGGGTCACAGTGGTCCTATTGATCAACCCCTGGCTTTACTTGCTGAGAGCGCAGTTCTTTCGGGATTATTTTAGCCACCTTAGAGACTAGAGCATCAGGGACATTCCCTCCAGACACAATCCCCTCACTAGAAAGCTTTTAGTTCTGGAATCTGAGTGCCAAGAATTGAATTCCAGGTTCTCTTTCTTACTTCACCAGCTTGAACAAGTTATTCCACATCTCTGTGCTTCTATAGAAATATAAAATATAAATATCTCTTCTATAAAATGAGGATAATAATAGCACCTAACTCACAGGCCTGGTATAAGGATTCAGTGTGATAAGAGAAAGATTGCGGCACATCAGCTAGCATATAGAAACCAATTAATAAATCATCATTACTGTTTTCCTCTCAAGAAGGCAAACACATTAACAACGTTCCTTTTTTCACAATGACCTAAAAATATGAAAGCCCCTGGGCACTTGTCTTCCTCTAACTGATAAACTAGCAGGGAGATGAGGGTCAGAAGAGCAACCAAGCAGTTTGGTGAAGGGATTACGTGATTTTTGTGAGAGGTTAGAAAAAGCTGCATCCCACTGCACACGTGCACATCCATGAGCATTGTTTAGCCAGGCAGGACTTGAATGTGGCAGAGATGGGGCAAGAAGCCATATCTCGATTCATTGGCGTAAAATGGATACATTCAGGCAGAGGATTCAATGCTCCCCTTCACTTACCAGGATTCACTGTGAGCTGTGTTCCTTCCCCAAAGGTCAACCTAGAGCCACCGGTTTGTTAAACACTGTGCTGGGGGGTTTTGCAAAAACCTGCGGCGTCAGCTTAATGAACCCAGCTTTGCAGAGCTTCCCAAGAACTAGAATTTTTCTCCAACTTCTAAGCTTCAGAGGAAAGATAAGTCATGGGATCTTTCTTTCCTGTAGCCTAGGGCTTCAGGCCTGAGAGATATGTCCAGAGATACGATTTTCACTTCAAGACACCAGAAGGCTCAACAAGCCAATTCTGTATACATATCCTATGGTCCAAAACAATCACATAGCTGATGCAATATATCATAGAATACAAACCCCGCTGGGAAAGAAATTAGCTATGCAGAACTTATAGGTAGTGTTCTATGGTCATAATCACTGTCTGAAGACAAGACTAGCATTTTCATTTTGTTTTCTTCACCCCTCTCTCAGTCTGCAGATGACTGCACCTTTCCCCTAATATCAAGTTCAATTATTGTTCCACTTTAGCTTGCTTTTTCTTTCAACAGGCGCAGAATAATTTTATCTCCCTTTGGAACTCAGGATTTCTTTTTGAGTTCATTAAGTCTTGGGTAAAGAATGTTTGGGATGCAAATGATGCTGCTGTGCCAAGGACTATGATGTGTTTTTCTCCCTTGGGTCTGGGCTGGAGAGAACTATGAGCTGTCTTGGCTTTGCCCTGGACCTTGATATCAGGTTCAGTTGTGTGACCTTGAGCAAGTTCATAACCTCCCTGAGTTTCACTGTCTTCGTTTGCAAAATTAAAGAGGTGGGTGAGGAGATCTTTAATTACTTTCTGAGCTGAGAGTCTTTGATTTGATTATTTGGGTCTAATTTATCCAGAAATGCTGTGCAAACGTCCCTGCCCTCCCCACTCACCACCAGGGCATCTAATCTTCTTATTTCCTAAACAAAATAAAACAAACAAGCAAACAAAAGAAAAATAGTTCTCTACTTATTACATAGAGAAATAGAGTTTTCCAAGCCTACTATCTGATCTAACATTTGATCTTTTTAGAAGTTTGAAGTCAGAATTTTGCAATCAAATCCTCAGAGAGAAGTAAGTGTTCTTTCTTTGGAACTTCCAGATAATTCAAAAACCAAACCAAATAACCTGACACCTTTGGTTTAAAGATAGCACTTACTAAGCTTCACTCTCACTCGCATCCCGTTCCAAATGTAAATTTCCTGTTTCCTTCCTTCCCACAGGAGCTGCTGCCTTTACATAAACTACAGGCTCTTGCTTACCCATAGGAAAGGTGGTTTGATCTTTACAGCCTTTTCCCACTGGATAAGAGAATTCATTATCTGGCCAAGTGTTTCAGCCCTCTGATTGACAGGTGTTAGGTATAGAGGGGTTCCGCTAAAGTTACCTCTGGAGTCGAGGTACTCACCCAGGCTCACACTTAACTCAGTCCCCTTCCCAAAGTTGAGCATCTCGGTGTTCTTCACACAGTACCCAGGCCCTTTACCAAAAGCCCCTGTTAGTGCTGTGCTGCAACTTCCTCCTCTCAGACCCTAGTCGTACTTCTAGGGTGATTAGAGGTGCAAGGGGGGCCAGCATCGTGAACAGTCATCTGGGCTTGCACCTCTCTTACTCATACAGCACAGGATTCAGGCCGTGAGGACAGCAGGACCAATCACGTCAGGATGGTCCAAGGTTCTCTGGCTACACAAGGAACTCATGTCCTGAAAACCTAGCAGGCTGTCTTTTGTTGTCCACCCTGCTCTACAGATTTATAAGAAGATAATGGCCTGCTAGTTAACAGCTGGTTCTGACCTAGGGCAGGGAAGGAGACCCTGGTGGGCCACCAGTGTTGCCAGGCTCCCTTTTTCATCACTGGAAAGACAAAAAGTACCACTTCTTTGTTGACTGCTGGGAGCCTAATTGCAGAAACATATAATTCTTAAAACACTTTTCCCCTGTAGACTTTACAGATCAGCTTAAGAAAATACATAATTGGTGAGATAAACCTGCCCTACAAAATAATAGAATACATGCTAAAGCCAATCATAAAATAATATTTCGATTGCCCGGTGTTTTAGGTTACCCATGCCATTGTGCACATTTTCTTCTGAAGCTAAGCTGCTTACCCAGGGCCACTGTGGTTAACCATGTCCCGGTCCCAGAGGTAAATCTGTTGTCATTTTTCATCCCATCTGTGGCCCATTGACAACCCCCCAACTCCCTTAAGGCAACGATAATGTTTCCTCAGAAACTGACTCAGATGATCCGTGGGAAAAACTGTAGGCTCTTAACAAATATTTGTTTAAATTGAATTGTATTAAACATTCATCTTTTGTTCCTATTTGTTAAGGCACATTAGAATCTCCCACTGATAATTTTCAGATAGAAGAAAAAAATTCTGCCAAATATTACTTGCTGAGTTTCATGATTCCTCTAGTGTTGGCTCCAAATGTCATTTTACTATTAACCCGGTACCCACAGGAGTGAGCACCTTTACAAAAACCAGAGGCGTCAGCATGGTTGAAAGGGATGTGGCATCAACTTTGTTGACAGAGACACCCCTCTGTTCCCCACAGGGGCCCCATTTTGCCTGGGAGAGGGCTGCCCTCCTTCTGTCTTTCAGAGCAGAGATAGGAGAGAGCAGAGTGGATTTCAGGGATGACGATAATAAATACGATAACAAAATGTTATCACACTAGACACAGCCTTCTTCTTCTTCTTCTTTTTCTTTTTTGGCCAAATTGATGGTGTCCCAAAAACTGTTTTCAGCACATTTCTCTCTTCCAGATGTAATAATAACTGGATTTCAAGTTGGCATATGGGCTTGGACCTCCAGGCTCTGATGAGTCACACACAGTAAACCAGGAAATTATGCTACCCCCTAATGAAGAAGCATGTTTTCCTTTTTCCTCTTGCTGGGCAATGAGGAGTTCAAGCAACATGCACAGGGGGATATAAACTAATAACTCTTGGGTCAGCTCTATAATTTTACACATTAGCATCCTAGAATGTGAGACTTGGAAGGAAATGTAGCAACTGCCTGGGCCAATGCCCTCATTTTAAAGATGAAAATGCTGAAGCTCTGAGGGGTAAATTTGCTCAAGGTCATGTAGATAGGTAGAGGCAGAGCTGGGACTAGAATTCAGGATACCTGAGTTCCACTCCTGCCTTGTGTGACTCCCTTTCTGTGACTCAGGAGAACAAGGATCGTCTCTGGGTGGTCTCTGTCCCCAGGGGCTCTGCTAGCTGGTTCAGGGTATGATTATTCCTGCTAATTATACAAGAATAAGTCCATATATGAATAAGTCACTGGGGAGGTGTTTGGCCTTGACACATTGTTTATGATTTTAGAGAGAATTATAGGTATTTAAAAATTTTATTTCTTAGGCTGCAGGCAACAGCAATTGGTAGCAGGGGAAATGGTCCATGAGATCCCAGGGAAGCCATGGAAAAGATAGAAATGGAAAAATTTGCCCTTTACCAAAAGGACAATCCAATGGAGAATTGGCTCTGATTATTCTTTCTCTGCAGGACTCATTTCAGGGAATGACATCGAGAGCAGGAACGGCAAATACAAAATGGTGTGGGGTTGCCTCCTGCTCCTGTGGTAGATATTGCTAATAGACACATCACTCTCTCCCTTTGCATATAGATGTGGCCTCAGAATCCTTCTCACCAGCATGCTCCAGATAGTCTCTACCAATTGTTACCTCTTGATCATGGAGATAGAATCTGTTTGCCCTCCATGCCCTGGGGAATAATAGGAGAAAAGACCCTGCAGATGGCTTTAGAAATCTGGTTAGCAAGAGTCGGGTCAGGTCCCACACAGCCCCATCATAAAAAATATCACTGACCTGGTTGGACCAAGACCGTTCTTGCCACAAGCTGCTCCAGAGGTGGCAACAGCAACACCACGGAGTGTCCCTTCTTCTTCACAGTTTTCCTTCAAACGTTGGCTTTGTGGAGGGCATTGGGTAAAAAATCATGGTAGGGTTCTTCACACTTGTTCTTTCCCATTGGGCCCTCAGCAAGGTCTTTCCCCAAAGCAGAGGCCCTGGGTCCCCATGGCGCTGTCCTATCCTGGGGGTGGACGTTGTCTGCGGGACCTTGTCCCTCCCTGGTGTGCTTCCTGCAATTCATCAGGCCAGGTCTGTCCCAGGATTCTCGGATGGAATGTGGTACAGGAAGAAAGTGATGCAGAAATCCTTTCTCTAGCCCACTCACCCCCATTTCCATACGTTCAGATGTTTCTAGGCTTTTCCTTTTTAATCATGTTTCTATTCTTTTACAAGAAAGAGATGCACTTGTCTGTATCCATCCAAATAAATTTCCCTATGTCCTCTACTGTTGCATTAGGCTTTCTGTAGACAAGAAAATGTCCATTTGTCCTCTTACGGTGCTATCTCATATCCTTAAAGACAGTTCTCTTTGGGTGACTGGTGGAGGATAGTCCCTTTGGGCTGACAGAGAAGCAGCTACCAGTCTCAGAGTTGAAAAGGGAATAGAGACAGAAGCAGTAGCTTTGACTTGAATTGTGAACAAAGAATGTTTTCCTTCCCTGACCTATTTTCTATCAACCTCCAGTATGACCTATTTATGGAGATGGCATAATTAGTAGCAGCAGAGGGCGCTACAAGGTCAAAAACAAAGCTGCCCACCTCAAAGGAAACAGAGAGAAAAGTCCCTCTTCTGAGTGATATGAGTGATCAAGATCCAAGCTGTGGGACAAGGGTGACGTTGTTCGCCAAATCTCTTGGCTCCCACCTGGTCTGAGGGCCCCTCTTGAGCGGCAGTTTTGGGCTAATGAAAGGCAGCCCTGCTTCACTGATGGGCAGGTGGGGCCTGCAGGGTGAGTGGGGCCTGCAGGACCCTCAGCACCTTGGGGAGAGGCGCAGGCTGCAGACGCCAATAGGTTTAAGGAAGATGGAGTGGAGAAACTTAGGGGCAATACGTCCTTAGTGGGCCACTGAATCTTGAGACTCTCTCCTATTCTACAGTGGTGGGGTCACTTGATCATGTATTGTGGCCTCTCATGAACAAGCCTGTTGCAACGTTTGGAAGACGTAAGACCAAGGGGCTGGAAGGCTCACTTCTCATGCTCCTAATGCTCTTACGGACTTGGGGGAGAGCACAGCTGGCTCATGTCTCAGGGGATCACAGAGCTCTAGGACATGCTTGCAGCACTGACAGCAAATTAAAGACGTCAGTCTTTTTCTTTTTTTAACCATTGATTGATACAACATACCAACAATCTTTTGCAAGATTTTGCAACTTTAAAATTTAGATTTACTCAGCATCTTTTCCCTGAACAGCACTGATGAGCGTAACACTCTTAGGAACTCTATTCATATGTCTATTTAATAAAAATGGCAACATTTAAATTAAATATGTAACAGCAATACCTGACATTCATAGAATATTTATCTGCTGGGTGTATTGCATGTGTGACCTCACTAAATTTTCCGATAGTCCTGTGAGAAAAGCTATTACTATCTTCATTTTCCAGATGGAGAAATTGACACTTGGAGAGTTAGGGCATGCTTAAGGTCACACAGCTGGTAAAAGCTGGTGCTGATATGAACCCAAGCAGGCTGGCTCCAGGATCCCACTCTTAGCCATTATACTGCACTGCTGTGCTAAGTGCCTGCCCTTCCTTTGGGGAAGGATGCCTTTCAAGGAATATTGCAAGGACACCAGGGCAGAAGAGTCATGACGATGCTACCCCAAGCAGGGCTCAGGTTATGTCTCAACCTTCTGTGTGAAGCATTATAGGAGAGGATGTGTCCCTCTGTGTGAAGGTCCATTAAACCCACTTCTCTGTGCTTGGGTATGGTCAGCTGTAGCTGAGGTTGGGCAGTTAGAAGAGGAGGAGCAATTTAACTTGAAGACGGTTATGGTCTAGATCAGGAAGGGAACAGTCAGCTCTCACATAAATATCAAGCCCAGACAACATCTTTAGAGCAGGGACAGACACTAATAGACTGTGGGTGGGAAGTGAGCAGAATCCTTGGGCTTGGAAGAACCGGAAGCTCTGAAATGGACTTCCGCCAGCAGGGAGCTGGGTCTCGTGGACTGGACCCCTGCCGGCAGGTGGCAGTGCAGGCATGGGCAGTCAATGCACCGGTAAGGCAGCCCCTGGGCCCTGAATCTCCCTCTTCCACATCCAGGGGCTCTGAAGATGCTCATGGTGGGACTCTGGCCTGCCTGGTGCTTACTTTTGGTATTCTGCATGCCTAGCATCGCCGGATAAAACACAAGATGCCCAGTGGAATTTGAATTTCAGATAGACAATGAATACTTTTTTAGTATAAATGTGTTCCAAATATGGCATGTCCCAACTATCCATATTACTGAAATTTTTGTTGTTGTTTATTTGAAATGCACATTTAACTGGGTGTCTTGTATTTTTATTTGCTAAATCTAGGTGAATGGTGAGTTTTTAAGTGAAGAAATTGTATTCTTTTTTTTTTACACAGATATTTACTGATTGTCTGTGATGTGGTCAACACAAGCCTAGAGGCTGGAGACATATCAGTGAAAAGATAAGCTCCCTGCCCTCATATAGTTTATATTATCGTGTGTGTGTGTATGTGTGCGTGTGTGTGTGTGTGTGTGTGTGTGTGTGTGTAGGGGAGAGGTGAGATGGAAGAGACATAAAATAAACATGCATGAATCTGATAATTTCAGATACTGATGTGAGGGAAAATAAGACCAGAGATGTAATTGAGGTTGGTGACGGGTGGGATGGGTGACTAATTTAGTTGGAGCTGAGAACTGTTAAAAATTGGGGACGGAGTTTCAGGTAGCTAGAAAAGAAGACACAGAAGGGATGAGAAGGAAGGCCACTGCAGCTGAAGGGAAGAAAGAGAAGGAGCAGATGTGGGGTGAGGCTGGGGAGGAAGCAAGGGCCAGATCATTTGCAGATGTTACAGGCCTGAGAAGGAGGTCCAGCTGTCATCATCTGATGTACATTTTATGATGAACTGGAGAATGGATTGTCCAGGGACAAGAGCAGAAGCAAGGGGACCAGTTAGTGTGTTGTCAAAGCAGTCCCTGTAAGAGATGATGGTGTTTATAGAAGGTGGTGGCGGTGGAGATGGAAGAAGTAGATAGACTGGAGATATATTTTCATGGTAGAAGTGACAGTTCTTACTGAAGAATTGGATGTAGGGAAAAAGGGAAATGAAAGACCTTCTAGAAATACTCTTGGAAACACTCCTGCATTTTGGGGAGTGAGTTAGTCCGTGTTCTGTTTTTTACAGCAGAGCTTCCGAACTGTTGTCATATTCTTGGCTTATGTGGAAAATCGTATTTGTAGGGCTTCTGGCTGTGAGGGGCTGGCTCAAGGGCTCCACTCACCCAAGGTACACAGGCACTCTGAACCCTATCTCAGCAAGCTTGTAACCCACTCGTGGCAGTTCACCCGCCAGGAAGCTCTGTTCAGGATTTTCCAGCTGGAGCCAAGTGTGTGCTGCAGTGGGCCCAGTGAGAGATAGACAGTCAAGCTGGTGAAGTGCAAGAAGCACTTAGGATCAGGACACTCCCTCAAACATCTGAAATCAAAGATTTCTGGAATTCAGGTCTAGGACAGATTTTAGAAAGGATCTTGTCCAATCCCCTTTCTTCCCTCTTCACCCAGAGAAGTAAGGGAGTTGTCCAAGGTACTCTTTCATTTATTCCATTTATTGAATAGAACAAAGTGTGTGGAGCTGTGCTAGATGCTATAAGACAGTGTCGCTCAAAGTACGACATGTGATTAATGGACTAGTACACCAGTCTGTGACCAGAGGATACAGAAATGGAGAGTGAACTACTTTTGCAGCAGTTGGATATCCAAGAACGCCATCATTAGACTTGCTGTTTTCTTTCCTCCCTCACTTCCTCTCTCCCTCCCTTCCTTTCTTTTTCTTTTCTTTTTTTTTTAAAGTAATCAATTTTCATTGCCATATATATTAGTTCAAGATGGACTGGGGCCAAAATCATAACAGCAATAGCAGTTTCCTCGGCTGAGCCCATTTGTCTCTAGGAGTCACGGCTGAATCAGTCACATGACCATCAGGGCTGCCAGTCTCCTCTTCCTCCCGTCTTCTTTCGTTAGAACCGTCAGATAGTCTCTGAGATCTTAGGAACCCTGTTTTGTTGTATATCCTCTGCCCTGGTATGAAGAAAAGATGATTCTTACTGTGGGCTTTAGCTTTTTGTTTTTCTGTAAGTAGATTCATTTGTTTACATTCCACTTGTTCCATAACCCCATTTCTCCTTCTCTGACTCTTGAAGGCTTTTTCTCTTGCACTCTTGGTTTTTGGTTATTTTCTGCCTTTCGCTTTATTTCTGTGTCCTTCTCTTGCCTCTGCTCATTGAGTTCTTCTGGGCTAGGCATGGCCTGTACTCAGTATCTAGGGGGTGCAGAATTCACTATTTCCTCATTTGTCTTTTTCACAGACAGGGGCATGCTGTGTGACAAAGTAACTCAGAGTTCCCTGGACCAGATGGTGGCGAGTGGCAGTGAGGTGGTACTGCTCTGCACTTACGACAGTACATATTCAGATCCAGGTTTATTCTGGTACCGCATAAGGCCAGATTATAATTTTCAGTTTGTCTTCTATGGGGATAAAAGCAGATCTCACGGTTCATATTTTGCTAAAGGACGGTTTTCTGTGAAGCACCTTCTGACCCAGAAAGCCTTTCACTTGGTAATCTCTCCAGTGAGTACTGAAGACAGTGCCACTTACTACTGTGCCATGAGCACGATGATGCAGGTGCCCAGGAAGTCTTAACACAAACTCCTGGGGCATGGCTCAGCAGAGCTACCTCTCAGGGTGGGTCATGTCTGGGACTTGGCATCCTTCTCTTAGCCATTTTGTGTTCCAGCCTGGCCTTTAGAAGTGACCTAAAGTGTCTTCTGAGAAATAAATGGCCTGGTCAGATCCAGGGGAGCACCCTGGCTTCAGAGAAGCAGAACATCTCCCCACTTCTGACTCAGTGGACCCTTGCCACCTGAATGACTCCTGGTAGGCAAGGGAGAACTGCATGTTTAGGGAGCATTGTCTTTGTGTCCGCGGTGCCCTGGTCAGCCCTGATACAGAATGGGGCTTGACAAGCCTGTGCTGCATTTCCTGTGAGGGTTTCAGAATGCAGGTTCAGGTGCAGGCGAAGGGCCCATCAAGGTGAGGCCGCCAGCAGTGTCTTTATTTTAGTCACCACCATCATTTATCCATTATTATGAATAGGTCTGTTTTCATTTCAGAATTAAATTAGGGCCAGATGTGGTGGCTCATGCCTATAATCCCAACACTTTGGGAGGCTGAGGCAGGCAGATCAATTGAGGCCAGGAGTTCAAGACCAGCTTGGCCAACATGGCGAAGCCCGGTCTCTACTAAAAATACAAGAATTAGCCAGGCATGGTGGCTTGCGCCTGTAGTCCCAGCTACTCGGGAGGCTGAGGCACAATAATCGCTTGAACCTGGGAGGCAGAGGTTGCAGTGAGCTGAGGTGGTGCCACTGCATTCCAACGTGGGTGACAGATTCTGAGATTCTGTCTCAAAAAAAAAAAAAAAATGTTAGACACAAAGTTATTTACTTAAAAGACTTTTCACCAATTTACTTTTTTTTTTTTTTTGGCATCTTTTTATATCCAGCCACCTTCTTTGATGTTCTTTGACACCTCTATTTTACTTATTTTATTTGGAGAACATTTTCTTTTTTTTCCACTGAAGAGCACTGAGGCTCTCCTGGAAAGTTGTGACTTCCAGAATTCCAGCTGCCAAGTCCCTGAGTTTGGAGCTCAGTGGTGTCTCCAGCAGAGAAAATTTCCTCTGGGGCAAACTGACTATGTGGTGTTGAAACAGATACATACCCTCAGTCCCTGGAATCAGTCCCTCCTTCCTCTTCTCTTGAATTATCTGCCTTAATAGAATTATTAGAATTATTAGATGTACTCTTAGAAATGGAAGAGGCTTTGCACATTATTTTATAGAAACTACACTGCAGTCCAGAGACATGGTGGACATTCTCAAAGTCGTATATCTGGCTAATGACGGGCCCAGAAATGCAGCGTTACACTTCCAGGGCTCTCTCCTGCAGCTGCACCCTAGGTGGCTCTATCAGTGAGTGGTTTGGGCAGCAGTTTATGTACTCTTCAGAAACACTGGACAAGAGTAGCCACTATATGGAGCAATGGAAAGAACAGGGGATGAGGGAGCCAAAGGCCTTGGGCATATGGCTTGGCTTTCTGGGGCTTCTGTTCTAATGCCTACTGAGTATGTCACATGTCCATCTCACAGTTCATATATCATGGCCCCAGATCAGAAGGCAGCCATAATTCCTCCTGGCTCTTGCCTTAAATCTTCTCTGGAGGCTCCTTTTGGTTTGAGAAATTCATGGTCCTGTGATATGCCAGGTTTTTTTTTTTGTTGTTTTGTTTTGTTTTGTTTTGTTTTTCTGGCATAGTGGGCTAGAGAGTGGCTCATTTATATGTTAAATATGGGACAATCCTGAAGTTCATTCTAGCTGATACTCACATTGACATCTTGTCCTCATTTGGGGATGCAATGTGCTCTTATAGCAGGAACTTCGTACTGAAAATCTTGAGACCTTGGTTCTACTCCCAGCAATATCCCTGCCTCACTGAATGACTCTGGACAAGGTACATACTTTTTTGAGGAGAGGGCACTTTTTTAATCTGAAAAATGAGAATACGATCTTTTTTTTCCTAATAACTTCAGAAGAAACATCCTAATATTACACAAGGTAACTTGTGAATGTTTTGGAAATCAGCGTTCTTTACACATGCAAGGTGTAGTACACATGATGGGGGAGTTTGCAGTCGGTCATGGCAAGGGGAGTTGTTGGCGACAGTCACTCTTTCACTTGTTACCTCATAAACCCTCACTTGACACTCCACATAGGTGCTGAGGAACCACAATAATGGGTTGCCAGGGCCCTGAGCCCTGCTCCTGGACAAAGCTGTGGCCTTCCTGATGTGGGAGTAGCAGAGGTCATTGGCCACACTGCAGGTGCTGCTGTTGTTCTTGCTGTAACAGCAGCATCAGCAGACGCAGCAGGAAACCCGAGGCTGGGTCTCCAAGGCAGGGCCTCTGTAGGCTTGGGGCTCAGGAAACTGTGGTGTGATGCGTAAGTTCAGTTTGGCTTTTGGCTGACTAATAGTGAGCTCACAGAGCTGCCTTTCCCCCTGTGGTGATCTGCAAAGAGTAAAGCCAGAGGCAAGGTGCACACAATGCAGTTTAATAAATGCAACAGAGACAGGGGCTGAGAAGAAAGGCAGAAAACCATCAATACCAAGGTACCAGGCCAGAGAATCAGTGTGCAATGGTTTCAAACACAGATTGGCAGGCACAAGACAGTAAAAATGTTGTTTTTGTAGAGAAAGATAGGAGTCTCATTTCTGTTCCTCCCTTCAAAAACACTTTCACAGGGAGTTGCTTGAAAGCAGACTTATGTCTTCTTTGTACTCTCAGTACAGTGCCTGGAACTCAGAGCGAGCTAATTTATGCATGTTAAATGAATTAACAGAAAGCAGTGCCTTTCCTCTGTATTTTACTCTGATTTTTGCTAATAGTCTGGAGAGTATTTAGATGAGATTTTGGAAACCCCATTGCCTGCTCATAAAGTATTAGCGAATTCAAATGTAATCTCATTTGTAAAGTACTAGGAGATGCAGAAAGTGCTAAAACTTTGCCCCCCTCCATGCCATGCAGAATCTCTAGTGTGGCTCCTGAAGTGAACATAGAGAATGGGACAAGCTGTGAGGACAGGAGGAAGAAGATGATGCTGGTTTGTAGCAAATCTAGTGCTCAGTTGAGCAGAGTCTTCCATGTTTAGATAAAAGGGCACCTGCTCTTCTTCTCCTAGGGCCTATTTTCCTCATGAGGAATGAAGCTGTGAACCTTTTGGTTCTCACTTTCTACTTCAAAAGGTAAAGAAAGTCAAAAAGAACAAAACATCATTTTCAAAGTGTATCAGTTGTAGGAGTAAAAAAAGTGTCCTATATCTTTTTGTATCCTTCTATCCCTGTATCAAAACAGCATATAAAGCAGTTAGGACATAAATCCCCCTTCCCCAGGACTTTTGTCTTCCCACCAAGCTGGAGGATGAGCTGGGTTTGTTGTCTTCGAAGAAAAATTGGTTGGGCTAGCAGCCATTTTAACAAGGCTATGACAGGTCCACTTGAATCATCAAGAAGTCAGAAGCCAAGGAGATGCATTTTTGTAAGCCTTTGATTTCTTCAGGAGTGTAGCTTCCTCATGCCAGTCAGCCTGCAAGTGAAGAAAGTTGTTATAGAATAGACTGCCAGTGCTAGAAGGAATCGTAGGGGTCATGTAGTCTGGGGGTGGCCAGTACTTGCTATGCTATGCCATTGCAGACATCACTAATCTATTGTGGCTCATTTTCCATCTACACATGGCAATAGCTTAGCTGGTTCGGCTATCAGTGTTGGCATAAGTCATGAAACTCTTTTGTTCTCCTTTGGTTATTATTATTTTTTAACTTATTTGTTTTACAGATGCAAAAACCCAGGCCCAGAGAGATGAAGCAACTTGGCTAAGGTAACATGTAAGTTAATGTCAAAATCAAGATAAAGCTCAGATCTTCTGACTCTTAGCGTAGCCCTCTTTTTATCCAGCCACACTGCCTGTGTCCCTGGGACTGTTAGTAAAATAACAGGTGAGCTGGACACCCATTTGGAGATGACTGGATATGTTTACTGTCTGGGTCAGGTCAGTCAAGTACTCTAAGTCTAGGGTTGTTCTTAGAACAGGAGCTGAGGTTGATGAGCATTTGTGAGTATTGCAGAAGGAGTGACGGGGAGGAGCCTCACATGCAAACCCAGGCCCTGGTTTCAATTTCGTGTACGAGACTATCTGAGAATGGAATGCAAGTAACAGGCAAATAATTAACATCTCAGACCTAACTGTGTATGCATCCTGAGTAGGTAATAGTGAGCTGTTCACTACTAATGCTGTGTGTAGGTTCATCCCAAAGACAGGCTGATCCACCCATAGACAGGCTGGTCCTATGATTAAGGAGTGTGAGCTGGCATTCCCTTTATCAGGACAAAGATAGGCTCTGCTTCCTCTGGATATTCTTCAGGCAAAGCTTTACTTATGGCCTTGCAAATAACCCATGGCCTCTTGGTCAATGAACAAAATAGCAGTTAAACAAGATGAATTCTCTTTATTTATCTTCTGTTTTCTCCCTGGGGTGAAAGTGAGGGTTATTGTCTGGTGTATTAGAAAAATAGTACATTATACTACCTAATGGGTTTCAGTCTGACTTAAAATGAAAGGATAACAGGAGATGGGGTGCTGTTTTGCTGAGTAGCTGAGATAGCCTACCTTATTAATTCTAAATATGTCTCTATTTTCCTTTTCCAATGCTTCTTAGTTTCTTACCATTTCTAAATCCCCTTTCCCCATGTGCAGGACAATGTGGGTAGAGACAGGAATAAGAAGCGGCTAATTCTTACCTTACAAGAAAAGTAACTTGGCAGTCAAGAGAAAATTGATGGCAACACTCTTTGCAAACAGCATTCGTAGTCCCAGCACTGTGAGAGACATCATGTTCACCTTCTCGGCATGAACTATGGTTGAACAAGAGTGAAGAGGGTGGCTTCAGGGAGAGATTAAATTCCCTTCCAGAAATTGGGCCTGTAACACTGATATCAGCCTACCCCAAGTCTGCCTAATTCTTTCTGGCCTGCAAGCCCAGCGTGGTGCCAGATAGCCCTCAGAGACCTTAGGCTGCTGCTGACACCCAGCCAGGCAAGCTCTGCTGGGAGAGTCAGAGGCTCCACAGAGCCAACTGGGCTCAGCATCGTTTGTGTTTTCTTTTGAAATCTGATACTTTTTGGCCCCAGTGGACAACTACAGAGTTTGCTTTAACCCTTGATTCTGAAGTTGGCCCTTTGATTTGAACTAACCTTTGGGTTCATGGCAGCTCTTTGAAGGTTGCTTTGTGTTTTCAGTTTCCATTGGTTTTAGGTGATCTGGAACAAATTCCGTTGGTTTTAGGTGATCTGGAATAAACAGCAGTGGTCAGGGTTACATTGGGAATGAAGAGGCTCACAGGATTGTAGGGTTTTAAAACTGGAGGAGACTTTGGGTGAGTGAACTGAGGACCAGAGGATGTGACTTGGTTAAGGTCACATAGCTAATTATACAACATGCTTCCCATTCCAGCCTTTTTCATTGTACCATGAAGTCAACATCCAGGCACACCAATATGTGGGAAGAACTAGGATCTTAGCCCCATGATAGGCCACATTACCCTTTGTTGGAATTTAGCACTGGATTAGACTGCACGTGGACTTTCAATCCCAGAGTCTAGTATGAAGGGGACAGTGGTTGGTAAAGAGGAGAGATGAGAATGAAATAAGATGGGCTTTATTTTAGATTCCATCTTAGGGATGCCAAGCATTTCCCTCCCCTGCCAATGGCAGGCTACAGTTGGGCCTAAGTCTTATTTCCAGCATGATGCTATATTGAGAATGATTTGTCCACAGTTACATCTCTAACTTCCCTTTCACCCAATTCTTGTTCCCCATAATCTCCAGCCCCTTGAAGCCAGAAATGGCCTACCTGTAGAATTTGTCTTCACTTCAAAGTCAGTGGAGTACACAACTTCCTTGTTGTGTTGAACTGAACATGTCACTGAATTTGAATCTGCATATTGACCAATCTTGACAGCATTGTACTTCCCACTGGGAGAGACGACAATAGCAGGATCAAACTCTGTTATCTTCTTGGATGACTCGAGATTTATTCTTATATCCTTGGGGTAGAAGTCCTTCACCAGACAAGCAACATTTGTTCCATTTTTCATGACGAAAACGGATGGTTTGGTATGAGGTTGTCTTTCTGTAAATATAATCAACTTGTTACGTGAGATGATTATTCACAACTTTGTGGGGGTTAAACAGTGGTGATTACCTCGATTACCCTGGAGCCAAACACTACAATTCAGACCTCCATGCATCCTGTTAGTGACCTGGGCCTTAGCACCTCTGTTAAAGGACAGGCAAGGGGAGCAGAAATGAAAGGCAGTGAGTTTGACTTTTAGTTAGGAGCTGCTAGGAGATAGGGCTGGAAGCACAGATGGAAAATAACAACTACAAAGAAGTTTCTGGATCATCTGGGTTTCGATTATCTGTGGATTTTTTCTTTTTCATTTTTTTTTTTTTTTTTTGAGATGGAGTTTTACTCTTGTTGCCCAGGCTGGAGTGCAATGGCGTGATCTCGGCTCACTGCAACCTCCACCTCCCGGGTTCAAGCGATTCTCCTGCCTCAGCCTCCCGAGTAGCTGGGATTACAGGCATGCACCAGTATGCTCAGCTAATTTTTTGCATTTTTAGTAGAGATGGGGTTTCTCCATATTGGTCAGGTTGATCTTGAACTGCAGACCTCAGGTGGTCTGCCCGCCTCGGCCTCCCAAAGTGCTGGGATTACAGGCGGAACTACCGCATCTGGCCGATTATCTGTGTTTTATTAATCAATCCTCTGGACAATCTAGGTCAGGCTGAATATCTGTCTGCACCAGTTGGTTTTTTGTAAATGCATGGGTACTTGGATGGTAGATCAGGGCAGGTGCTCATGCTCTGCATTCTGTCACTTAAAGAATCAAGAGTCTGAGAAGGACTGCAAAACTAGCTCAGAGGCTCTGAGGATGGCAGTGTTGGGGTCATGGAAGGGTGCCATCCCTTCCAGATCTGCTGGAAAGGGATCTGCTGAAGGTAGGTGGTACATGTTTCTGCCTCTAGGTGAATACTCGTTCTTCTATAGGGGACTGACTACTGTACAGTTTCCTTTGAGTCTTTAATCAGAGGATAGCAATGACCATTTTCAGGAAGTCCTTAAAGAAATAAAACCAATTTAAGCCCGTTCATTCTTGCTTTAATCTAAGAGGAACCGTGAAATGTTGGTCCCAGGATTGGGTTCCCTCCTGGCCTTCTCTTCTTTTGTGCCTCACTTTGGACTACCACCCTGTAAATGCATCCCTTTCTTTCCTTAAGACCACAAGTCTTGAAACTTTGAGAGAGGTAGTGATATTCTTTCACACAGTGCCTCACTGAAGTTTTTGAATTGTGATAAATGTTATGTCCATGGAGACTTAGATTCTTAGGCTATCTTCAAATAACTGTTAAAGAAAGAGCCCTGCTAATACCTGAAACCAAGAGAGACAACTAACCTGTAAATGATGATCTAGATATATTTTCAACTCTAAATTTAATGCTGACTTTCAATATTAATTGCTCCTGTAAATTTGGCCCTTAGTATTTGAAACTTAGGTGAATTTGGCTTCTTGATATCAAATGAAAAATATGTTGAATTCTAGTGTATTTTTATCTACTATGGTCTATAGTCAAGACATTAGGTATTGCTGAACAAAAAGTTGGTAATGAATGTGTAAATGGAAAATAAGTAATTTTTCTTTTCCTTTTTTTTTGAGACAGGGTCTTTCTCTGTCACCCAGGCTGGAGTGAAGTGGCCCAATATCATCTCATTGCAACCTCCACCTCCTGGCTCATACTCTCCTCCAGCCTCAGTTTCCTGAGTAGCTGGGACCACAGGTGCACACCACCACAGGCTAATTTTTTGTATGAAAATAAATAATTTTTCTAATGCTTTATCCTGAATCTGAATTTAGGTTTCAGCTATGAGGTTCATGGCAGTAGAGCTACTGCCGTATCAACTGGTTTTATCTGGTTGAGAGGGAGCGATTGCTAGTCAGGAATTTCCTGCTGATCATGGCTTTGTAAATGGACCAAAGTTGATCAAGGTTTTCCTAGAAAATCAACTATTCAGAGAAACCCCCTCATCACTACCTCATCATTCTCCCCATTTCCTCTGCTGAGAAGCTCAGCTAAAAGACTGATTCTGTTTCAGTCACTCAGGGCAGGAAACTCATTTCTAAGAATCTGGTTCCTTATGTTTTTGGCTTTGGTTCTAGACAATTGAGAGGATTATAAATTTTTTAAAGGGCTTTCTTGGAACCTGCTTTCAACCTGCTTGAGAAAACTTCCTGTTTGGTTTCCTTGCATAGCTGAAGCCACTGATAACAGAAACTGGTAACGGTAGCATTAACGGTTGGAAACCACATGCATTGCTCACTCACCTCCCTTCATAAGTGCGACACTTCTTGCTCACTGTTTTGACTTTGGTTTGAGACATACTCTGGCTGACTTTCAAGGGAGTTACAAGTTACAAAAGAAACTTGTCCATAAAATAAACACCCTATTTCCTTTTTTATTTAAGAGTATCCCTTAATCTTAGTCTGATTTAGTTGGATAATTAAGGCTTCCTAGAATTTTAAAATCTAAATTCATCAGGCAGTTGTCAAATCGTCACTTTGGTTGGGGAGATTGGGTTTGAGTAATTTGAATAATACAATATAATTGAAAAGACATGTCTGAAGGTCATGCACTTATGATATTGTGCTCTGAATCTATTAGTCAGCATTTCAGATAGAGCATAATGCATTGACTTGATAAAACATTTTTCTGAATCTCTCTTTCTACATTAATGTTTATATTTTCTTTTTTTTTTTTTTTTTTTTTTGAGATGGAGTCTTGCTCTGTCGCCCAGGCTGGAGTGCAGTGGCCGGATCTCAGCTCACTGCAAGCTCCGCCTCCCAGGTTTACGCCATTCTCCTGCCTCAGTCTCCCGAATAGCTGGGACTACAGGCGCCCACCACCTCGCCCGGCTAGTTTTTTGTATTTTTTAGTAGAGACAGGGTTTCACCATGTTAGCCAGGATGGTCTTGATCTCCTGACCTCGTGATCCGCCCGTCTCGGCCTCCCAAAGTGCTGGGATTACAGGCTTGAGCCACCGCACCCGGCCTATATTTTCAAAGAGATTATTTGAAAGAAAACCGTCTTATTGAATCCATTCTATGGCATCTTGGTAATTAAACCTTTTTAAAAACTGGAATGCACTCAATATAGTTGCCCTATGCATCCTAGTCTACTTTGTGTTTGACTTAAACCCAAACGTGAAGCTATATGAAACTGTAGTCCGAAATTTAGATTAAAGATTTAATTGTTTATCTTTGAAGAACTTGTAGTCTTTTTTTCTTGGTCCACAAATATAATTACATTGCAACATGTGCTTCAAGTGCTATTTCTTTGGAAAATTGCTTTATTGTCAGACTTTCTCTTTTTATGAACACCAATATATTGCTAAGTTATGTGCTGGTAAACAATACCAAAAAAGTGTATACCATTCCTGAACAGTCTTTCTTAATTTATAAACTTAGAAGTCACCTATGTTTTAGATTCATATAGAGAGTCCTACTGATCCCCTAAGAATGGCAACGTCTGGAATAAATGTCGCTCAGAATTTCCAGACTTTCTGCCAATATGGGATTTAACTTAAACCCTGAAATAAAAGTTTATTCTACCTAATTACTCTGACCATGCTAACTACCTTTCTCCAGAATCTTCCAATCTGGAGGACATTTGTTTTCAGTTTGCAAGGAGGCGTGCATACTAGTTAGTTTAGCCAAAGGGATATGCAGAGATGAAGCAGCTTCCTGAGGAATTGCGGCCCAAGTATCCCTCCCACTGTCTCCCCTGCACCTGAATGCTCCAACTCTTAGTGTAGTTCTTCTAGATTTCTTTGTGTTTTTTTGAGCTGCTCTGAAGATTTCAGAAGTAAATGCGAGGTATTGTTTTAATATATACTATATACATATATTAAAATAAAAGGAGTTACAGAGTTACTTAAGTGACTCAGTCTAGTGTGTTCACTCTGGCTTACTTCACATCTGTAATACTCTGTCTCCTTATCATAATTTCATTTACTAGTTATAATTTATAATGCAAACTGGATTACAGCCCCAGTGCCAGGACTCAAATTATCCCTAGAAATATAGGAAAAAGATCAACTCACGGGGCTCCACGAAGAGTTTGGTGCCAGTTCCAAAAAACATCTGTCGGGTGTCCCAGGAGCACATTATGACAGTGCCTCACAGGTAACTAGCCTAGAGCTGGCCCTGGGGCCTGGGCTGTAACATCTGTGCCCTGCCCCCCCAGCTTCAGGTCTCAGCCTAGAGACCCCACAGCTCAGTGAACTACAAAGCTGCTTTTGATGAGACCACAGGGCTGAGTACACAGAGTCTCAGTTCCCTTTGAAGCTAATAATAGTTGAACTGCTGGATAGATATGTGAGTGTGAAATCCCCATCCAAGAGATAGCAGGGCAGGGCTGAGACAGAGCAAGAGAAGAAGGTGGCAGGTGAGCAATAGCTGCCTTCATGATGGAAAATTTGACTCCCAGTTTATTGAGAGGGGCATCCAAGAAGAACATAATAGCTTGAGGGTAGGGATGGAGCACTCAACTTGACCTTTCTTACAACAAATGTTAGGTTGAGGAGAGGAGAGTTATAGAAACAGGTTCCATTGTTATACTCTGGTTCCATTCTCTTGGGTCACAAATACAGAATTTTGATTAGAAACCTAATTTCCCCCATCACTCAGACTGAGTCTCACAATAATAACGAACCTGCTTTCTAATTCCCTGAGCTTGGTTAAAGGCTTTCTAAGGACCTGAGGGTTGAACAAGAAATTGGTCACTGCTGGGGGAGCCCACTGGTACTGTGTGAGAAGCCAGTGCTTGCTTTGCATTGCTTATTTTTGTTTTATAATTTCTCCTGAATCTGGATACAGATATAAGCTTCAGGAGCATACAGTCATCATGTGAAATGTAACTTAAAGACCATGTGAATTACTCTGCCTCATGACCAAAAATCAAGCTCTTTGGGTTAGAGCCTGGCAAAAGAGAATGACAGTTGTGTAGGACCATTATTCACTGTCAAAACTTTAAGGACTTGGGGCTTGATTTGAAAATTTTCACATCCCCTACCTGAGCTTCACATCGTCATATTACATTTCATCACTGCAGGAGAAGAAAACTAGAGAAGCTAATGGAGTGTCATTGGGGAGCATGGTCAGCATCCTGGCAGAGGGGCTAAGCATCAGTTTCATTAATTTCCTTCTTCCCTAAGACTCCCAAAGGCACAGCCTCAAAGATTTGATTCAAACACTACAGATAATTCCAAATTTCAAGTGGAAATGATTTTAGGGGAAAATGAAACACAATATTTTTTGCTCAGATGCAATTTGCTAACCATCAATCAGACTGAAATCAGCTACAACATGATTCTGTTTCTCTCCTTTTCAGTGCTCTAGTCTCTCTCCCCTCAAAGATAAGAAAATTTGGCAATTTCTACTATTTCCCTGGAAGCAACAGGCAGTGGAGAACCCCTATAAGTTTACAGCATTCTCTGAGAGGCAGAGACCATGTTGATAGTACCAGTCACTTTTTGGACTTTTTGTCAGATAGCCTAGCCACACTCATGTACCATTTCCTACTTATTTATTTCCTTTGAATAAACAAAATCAATACCTAATCATGCAAGAGGTAATGGCTCTCCCAATGGACTTGGCATTTTGGAAGGTGTCTGAAGGCTATTCTCTGAACTGGTCTCAGTGATTGACTGTTGGCAGCTACCCAAACTACCAGAATATAGTCCCTGGATTTCCAAACACTGGAACAGGCTACCAGTAGACAATGGCTCCAGTAGGGGACCACGACTTCTCTATTGTCCTGGAGTTGGTAGCTGTGTTTCTACATTGGATGCAGGATCCTGAGCCATTGTGCAGAGTCCCCAGTTTCAGGGCTAACAGGAGAGGTGCGCAGATAACGGCTCTCAGCAGACCCAGGCCAGGATGGGACCCTGAGAACCATTTAATCTGAGCCAGTTATGTTGGTTTAATGCAAATTCTCAGAAAAAAGTGACAAGGGCAAGGTTGGCTTCTTATCATCAGAGAGAGAGAGAGAGAGAGAGAGAGAGATTCTCTTTTTAAAACTCCTTCTTTCATAATACATTTTTTCTTTCTAATCTTACCTCTTCCTACACTGTGACCATGACTTTTATCCCTCATAAATACTGGAGAGACCCTCCTCAACCACAGCTTGCCTTTTTCCTGGTTCCAGGGAGCCCAAAACTAGAAGCCTGACCTAGGGCTTTTTTTCAGTAGTTGTAAAAAACTTATCAATACCAAGCCTCAGAATGGAATTTCCAAGCATATACAGAATATTGTCTTGAGAGAAATCTAATGCATTTGCTCCCAAATTTTACCCCTACCGTTTGCAACAAACAATGGGTTTCTAATTTAGAACTCTTCGCTTCCCAGGAAGCCCCACTCATTCAGTACTATGCTACAACAACTCTAAAGGAATATACACACTAAGCTGTAGCAAAATGCATAACTTACCTGGTTCCACGATGAGTTGAGTTCCCTTTCCAAAGAAGAGTTGTGCTGTGAAAGCACTACTGCAGGCATCATTACAAAAAACCTTGCTACCTATTTGCTCCCTGTCAGTCTAATTCATCTGTTTGGAAGTGGGTGGGTGGAGCAGAAAGGGTGTAGCTGGAGACAGAGCTCTGCAAGGGTTTCTGAGATCTGAGCATTATATTTTGGCAGCGTTTTTGATGTCTGCTATCTTCTGAGTTTTGACACTTAGGCAATTCCTTAGATTTTCTGCTATTATCTCCTCAACCTGCCATCTCTTACTCCCAGATCTTGCTTCAGGATAACATTTTCACATATTTTGCTGAGAATTGCCAAATGGCCATTGTAGGCGGAACCATAACTATAAGCCTCAACTAAATCAATCACAACAGGATTGTGCCTCAGTGACAGGTGGAAAGGCACAATGGTTGGTGCAAGAGCCATTGATGCAAAAGACTTGGGGTTTATCCAAAGGATTATAATAATCACAGATGACTATCACTTGTATAAATACTTTTCTACTTAAACAGCTGGTGTTTATACTACTTCAACAAAGTTACTGAAATAAACCCTATGAGGTGATATTTTTAGATCCATCTTACAGACAAAGTCACTGTAAAGGTGGTTAAGCGAGTGGCTGAGTTGGGCGAGCTTCACTCAGTTTCCAGTTTCCAGCCCCTGAATCAGAGTAATAGATGATAGGACTGAAAGGAGGATAGGACTGAAAGGAGCCTCAAGGCATAATTTTTCCAAACCTCTGTGATCACACAAGGGCTAATTAAGGGATGCATAGGGAGAGTTTTCACTCCCTTTCCAGTGCTTTTTTTTCCCATTAAATCACAGAATTCCTACTGGGTAGGACAGTCACACCACTGGGTTTCCTTGCTTTTCCTCCCAATTGTTCATAAGAATTGGTCTGGGGATAATCGGGATCATAGTGGGCAAGGGCTGGAAGACAACTTGGAAATCCTTCATCTAACTATAAGGAAACTATAGTTCAGTGCAGTTAAATCACAGAGTTTGTCAGGTAATGCACTGTCAGTTAATGCATTGGACGGATTGGAATTTGGTCTCTGATTTACTGGTTCAGCGTGCTCCTCATTTCACCTTGTGTCTATCACCGAGAAGTGCTGTCATGTGGATCTGATCACAGTGGTGGCCTAGATCTGTACATGGTGGATGCATGGATGTTGAGGAGGCTTTCTAGAGTCAGGTAGAGGGAATAGAAACTCTCTAGGAAGGACAATGGATCAAGACGGCTCACTGAAGCACAGATGCCATCCTGAATTTTATCGGAAACTCAGTTCCTGTTCCTCAAGCCATCCCATGATATATTACCTACTGGAGCACTGCTTCCCAACCTGGTGACTTAGATAAATATTTTAAAAATATAATTGCCAAACATAGTGGTCATAAGAAGGAAAAGTAGGTTACTTACGTCTTTCTACCTCCAGATAGGTTCCTTTGCCAAAGATCAGTGGTCTGGCACAGCTGACATACCTAATCCAAAAACTACCTTGCTTTTCCCTTTACGGGAGCCCTAGCCCCAGTTGCCAAGTCATGTGATATTCATCGCAAGCTATTTTCTATCCTATCTGGCCTAGCCTCTTCTTCTCAGCCTTACAGGTTGTCCTTCAGGATGGAACAAGAGGTGACTCTAGTGTCAAATAGAAATCCAAGTTTTGCCCATATTACAATCTGACAGAATTTGTGCTCAAATAAGAGAGAATGAATATAGACTGGAAAGATGTTTTTTGGTTTGATCAGGAGGAAAGAAGGGTGGAATATTGGTCATAGAGTAGTGGTTCTCCACCTTTGGGCTACACTTAGGTGGGGCAGGGACCTAGCAGGTTATATATACCATGCATTCCAACCTTTTAGGGGAAATTTATTTCATATCTGAGAGTTTTGCATCATTGCCAAGTATTGTGCAGCAGCCAGACTGCTTAGTACAACATAGAATTAAGTTTTTCCATCCATTTTAATAACACATTCATGCATACCAAATTTTAGCAAGCTTCAATGACACACTCACACTTAGAAGTGACAGTCAAATTAATTTCTGTCATATGTGAACATCAGAATCTATGAGATTGCCTGTATATCACCCATAAAAACCAAGGAGGGAATATGAATTTTTCAGATCAGTTTACCGTCCTTAAAAGACTGTAGATCATAGCTGGAGGATCACTAACATAAAGGGTGGTTCCTAGTTGTTGTGAAGTAGAAAGATGTCAGAAGATCCCAAACCTAGTTTTGACTCTGTCCCTTTCCAAGTGTGTAATCTTGGCCAAGTTCCTTAAACTCACTGAGCTTTATCTGGCTTCTCTATGAAGTGAGGATAACATCTTCTGTATTATAGGTTATAAGATTAGATACAGCATCTGCGAAGCAGAGAGCCTCGGTGTAATTATTAGAATGTTTATTAGGGATAAACTCAGAGAAGATACATTTTACTTGAAGCTTGGGGAATGTAATTGCACTAAGAACAGAGCTCCCAAGCAGGAAGGGTTGTTGGGACAGGTTGCTGAAAAAGAACAGAAGCTATATTTTTGGTGTTATGTGATATGAAGAGGGTGCCCACTTCTTAGGGCCATTGGTAAGGACTGGTATTCACATTTCTGTCTCTCTAGATCTTTTCTCTAGGTTACATGTGACTTCCCTTCCACTCTCCAATCTTCCCTTTAGAATTCAAAAGCAGAAGTCCTTACAGTGGCCTACAAGCCACCCTATCCCCAACCCATCACCAATCTGACTTCATTTTCACATTCTCTCCCCGTCACTCCCTCCCCTCCTCCAGCCACACACCCCAGGCAGCACTGTGTCCCCTCTGCCGGGAAGCGCTCTTCCTCCAGAGGTCTGCATGGCTCACTTTACCACTTCCTCGGGTCTCCGCTCAACTGTCCCCTTTCCAGTGAGACCTTCTGTGACTCTTCTGTTTAAAACTGCACGCTGTCCCTCTCACTAGTCCTCTTTGTTCTCCTTCCCGGCTTTATTTTTCTTCTCAGGGCTTATTACCACCCTAACATACTGTATATTTTATTTATTTATTTAGTTTCCCATCTGTCTTTTGCCATTAGAAAATAAACTCCAATATGGCAGAAATTCATGCTTGCTTTGTTCATGTGGATTCCCTGGCACCCAGAATAGTGCCTGGCACGTAGTGGCAGTGACCTGTGATGGCTTGCAGAGCCAGGACTCGGACTTGGCTCTGTAGGTTATCAGCTTCCTTTCATTTTTCTTTTCTTTAGCTTTACACCACAGCTGACTTTTTCTCTGATTCATTCATTCCTTTATTTATTCATTCACTCATTCAACAAATGTTTATTTAGTGCTTTCAGTGTATTCGTAGATGCAGTAAGAAACAACTCAAAGTCCTTTCTCTCACAGAGCAAGGGAAACAGACAGCAAATGAGCACACAAAGTTTCAAGTAGACATGAGGGCTCTAAATAAAGCAGGGAAAGGGGTCTTCAGAGTGACATGAGGTGGTAGGGAAAGGATTCACCGGAAATGACATTTGAGTGGAGACCTGGAGGAGGGGAGGGAGAAAACTGTGTGAGTCCCTGGGAGAAAATGGCTCCAGGTGGAAGGACTTGCAGGTGCAAAGGCTCTGTTCTGGGAGATGCTCACTGGGAGTGACAGGGAATGCCAGATGCCAGAACAAGGGCTAGTGGGTCTGGAGGAATGGGAAGGTCATCTCTTGGAATCTGGGAGACATCTTGATGAGGCCAGAATTATGTGAACTCCTTTTCTTGAGGGAAAGGGTGATGCTCCGATCATCGTCTGGACCTTCTGTATTTAGGGACCCTGGGTCTCCAGGGGTGTAATGTGAGAGATGGGCCTTACCTAGCTCCTCCTGGGGAAGGGGAATGCTGCTTTGGGTAACTGGTTTTGGCGAGGGTTCAGAAGTTCTTCCTTGGTGAGAGAAGTGATGGGGATGGCACTGGAAGGGAAGTGGCATAACTGTTGTTTCTGATTCAGCTTGAAAAGGAGCTCATTAGAGGCCTGAGACAGAGGCTGGGCGAGGCAGGAGAAACCTCCACACATGCCCTAGTCTAGCTGTAGTCCTGATGGAAAAGCAGAGTTCTTAAGAGCACAGATTCTGGCATCAAGCAGGTGCTTCAAATGATGACTTTACTAAGCTGTGTGATCTTGAGGAACCCCTTTGAGATTCAGTTTCCTGATCCATTAAAGGCAAGTCATGGTACCTCAATTCCACATGATCGTTGTGAGGACTGAGTGAAATCACATTCATTAAAGGACTTAGTGCTGTGGCCTAATAAATGGTAGGCACTCAAAGAGTGGTAGTTACATAATTATGACATAAAATAATAGATTGCATTCAAAGTCCCTCACATGGCCCACTTCCATGCAGATGTTCCCAATGACCATGCCCCTTTTACCCGCTGCTCCTGTTGTTACCGTAGAAGTACACATTTACATTACTTTATCCCATGCTGTTTTGTCCCGTTCTCTGTTCTGTTTTATGAGGCTAAGTAGCCTCTCCAGGTTTACTCTATCCAGATGACTAAAGTGTGAGGTCTACAGCTGTGGGTTTGTATAGACTCATTCTGTTAGTTTTGTGCTACCCAGGAGCTCCATAAATAAGAACTTGAAAGAAGCTCCCAAGGAAAAAAAAGCATCAAAAGGCCTCTGAGAAGATAAAGGGCCTGGGCTTTGCAGTGCTGTCTCTTTAATCCAATATTGGCTGCTTAAAAATAGCAGGCGCCATTCAGAGATATTCTAGGTCGTGCCCCCTCTGGATACCCCTTATTTTTTCACTTCAAAGGCTGATGAAGTGCACCAATATGAAGTTCAGCATTACCCAAACTTCGTTTAAGCACATCTCCCCCGCTTTTTTCATCACATGCATCTGTCATAATTTGCTTAATAATTTAAACAAATTTACTCATTTTTTAACTTAAAATATAATTAAAAGGAAACTTGAAATCACATGGGTTTGATAACCTAGTTGTACTATTCTGATAGCCATTAAAAGATAGATCCATGCAAGTAAAAAGAATGTCTCTCCGTCTGAAACCATGTGCTATGCACTCCACAGTTAGGGAAATATGGACCAAGTAAATGGGTAAACAGAGGAGCTTAATTCATTAGGAAAAACTTGGCAAACAAAGGGAAATTAAGATAATCAGTCTTTAGCTTTGTTGGAAGTGTGGATAGACGTATTTTAGTGAAAATTTTAAGGATAATGAGGTCTAAAGGCAAAGGCCCAAATTAGTTAACATTTCAAAATCTTACTAAGATTTTGATTTTTAAAAAAGTCTGAAGGTCTCTGCACTGACTCCGCTAGCACAGCTTTGGGTGTCTTTCTCCCTGATGGCAGGGCCCCTGCCCCTTTTCTCCCTGTAGTGTGTGAGGTCTGGGGATGCTCATGCCTGTGCTTCCCCTTCCTCAGCCTCCTTCACTGCATATGCCTGGAACTGCCTTGTCCCCAGTTGGTCTCTGAGAAGAGCCCACCATCACCACCCTATCTCTCTAGAGCCTTCTTTTACCTAGAAAAACCTAAGCCGAGTGCCAAAGTCCCAGCCAGGGCAGGGCATGCTGTTTCTCTTCTAGCAGCTGGTTGGGCTGATTTGGGACCACTGACCCCTATTGCTAGACCTCCCTAGGACCTTTGAAATGGGTTTTTGTATTGGTTTATTAAATTTTCTTACTTAAGATTAATATGCACTATCTAACTGGAAGCTGCTGCCAGGTGGAGACCACTGTCTTATTTTATTTTATTTTTTAGCAAGACACTGTTGAATGCAAATGTCATTGAAAGGACATCAAAGATGCCCTCTGTGTTGAGCATGATCCTTCAACAACATTAGCATTGATTCCTGCATAACTGTTAATAAGTGAGTGGTACCATACACTCTTCGCAAAAACGTTGAACGCTGGTGAGTGGTAGGGAACTCTCCTGGCTGTGTGCTGGAGACTTCAAAGCGTTTCTTAGTTGGAAGCATTACACATTCACTTTGTCCTGGTTGGAATCTGGTCTCAGTGGGAACTAGAATGTCCCATATTTCTCACTAGTAACCTAGTTTTCATTTGCACCTCAAACAATTAGAAACAAAAGTCTGGAACAGGTTATTCTCTTCTAAAGAGAAATATCACAACACCAGGGACTACTTGCTCTCGCCTCACCCTCCATGCCCAGGAGATGGATTGAGTTCTGAGCTCTCCCAGGAGGATATATTTGGCGTAAGGGAGGTCAGAACGTTTGGAATCACCTTGGGAAAACCATCTGGACTCAGGTCAGCCTCATTCCATGTCCATTCTGACTCTGCTCAGGGGAGCTGGGCCAACGACTCTGTGGTTTCTACAGCCTGACCCGAATTCGATGAACTGGGCAGAGTTCTCTGTTTCCTCTGAGCTGTATGGGTCCTTTCATATGCCCCAAAGTCTTTTTTCACAGACACCTTCTGCTCCCCTCCTATGGAAAGGATTAACCATATTTCACCTCTTCCCAGGAGTCCTCCTCAACACTAGCTATTTCACCCATTTCCCATTTCAGGATTATTGCTGCCTCCTTAGATGGAGGATGCCTTAACCTTAAATTTCAGATAAATAAATGAGTTACTTACTTGGTTCCACAGTCACACGGGTTCCTTTTCCAAAGATGAGTTTATCAGTGTCACAGCACTTGAGGACGTTCCAAAAACCTCAGCGCTGCTCCCACCTACCTTCTTCCCATTAGCTTTAGGACTGGAGGATCTTTAAGGCTCAGTTCCATGAAAGATGGCACTTGTTGCTTATCCAGCTGTTCATAGATGATGTAATCATCTGCAGGTAGGGACAGGTTTGCTTTGGGAAGGCTGTTGTCTGAGGAGTATGGAGGAGCATATTTCCTATGGCGGACCTTTCCAGCACAATACACTTGATGCAGTGCTCTGAACTGTTGCTTTCTATTGTTTTACCTTGCTCTCACTTCCTAGACCCATACTCAGCCCTCTGTGTTGGAAAGCTGGCACCGTCAAAGGGGTAGGTCTTGGCTCCATGACTACTGCAGGGTTAAGGTGTTTGTAGCCACCAGTGCTGCTTTAAAGGCAGATAATGTGTGGCACAGCAAGAGGAGACAGGGTGGCATGAAGCACTGGGTGATTTACAGGGCAGTCAGCTTTAGAATGAGCAACTGTGGCTGGTAATTGCCTACAAACAAATCAATCTCTCTTCAAATCCATCTTCCCAAACCACAAAGCAAAGCACTTGGGTAAATCTCTCTAGGGGTTTGAATTTAGAAATTCCGTGTGAGGTGGCTCATATAACTCTCTTTTGCAGTAGAATCAACATGAAAGCAAGACAAGAATAGTTTTTAGGAAATACCTTTTTGTATTCCCCAAATGTGCTGTAAGAAAATGTAGAAATGCCAGTTTTACCTAAGGGAGAACAGCAGTGAGTGAGAGGTCAGCAGCCGTGGTCATCTCCCCGGTCCAGTCAGCTTCCTGCTATCCTTTCCAGACTCCAAAGCAAGGAGGGAAGCTGCTTGCTGTTTTTATCTCCTGAGGTGTGGGACCCAGGCTGAGGATATCCCAGGGAAATGGCATTTTTGCCCCTGCAGTTTTTGTACAGGTCTCTGTAGGTTTTGTAGCACTGTGCGTATCCCCCCAGTCACAGTGCTACAGAGCTTTACAAAAACTTCCCCTCGGTTTCACACTATATGGCCCCTGAGAATCCCCAGAACCAGATGTTTTCTCCAAGTCAAGCTCCAGCAAGATCAAAGGGTCCTGACAGTTAGGTCAGGCCAAGCTGACTCAGGTGCTTCTGTCTGGGGCTCTTCTGCCCCACTGGCTAAATCTGCCTTGGGGTTTGTGACTAGAATGGACTTTTAGAAATCATCACATCCACTCCCATCTGTGCTTTCTGGTCAGTCTGCCCTCAGATGGTTTCCCACTGAGGAGTTTGTCGGGTACTTAGACATCTCATGTAGATTCACATGCTGTGGGTTAGGCAGAAAATGCTTGTGGTCACTGTAATTTCTCCTGTGCCCTGCTAAGCTTGTGAATCACCTCTTCCTACCCTGCTTTACACTTGAATAGTATATATACAGTTTACAAAGGGTTTTCATGTAAATTTAAAATTTTGTCCTCTCCGTTAACCTCCTCCCAGTTACTAAATTCAGGCCAGTAGCCCACATGGTGTTTTGTGCGATTTAGAAAAGGCGGCTGTGCCGGGTGAATGCAGAGATAGCCCCTTGGGTTCAAGCTTGGCAAACAGATTGCACTTTTGTGTGGTTTAGGAAAGGCCTTCCCTGTCCAGAAGTTGCAGCCCCACATCAGGGCCTTGGCTGGTGGCAGAGCACGCCTTGAATTTTAGCCCCACTTCTCCTCTCTGCCAGGTGCCCTTGTGAAGGCACAACCTGTGCAATCAGAGGCAGCAGCTCTGGCCAAATTCAATGGATGATTTTCAGTTTTAATCTTGTTTGACCTCTGAGTTTTGACCCAGTCATTGCCTTCTCAAAAACTCTCCTCAGGGCTCACAAGACACTGGTCTTGCTTGCCTTTGATCTCTGTTCTAGTGATGTCAAAACAAAGTAATATGATAGGCTCGTTGAAAGTGACCTTATTAAATGTTAACCATGAAAGAAGAGTATGAATTTTGTTGTTGTTACTATCTAGCAACAGGGAGCAGGAATTTAAAAAGGTTAATCTTCACACTTTCCCTGAAGGTCTTATCCAAATCCATGGTTTGGTTTAATTATGACTACTTTGCCTACGACCTTTGTGATGACTTTCCACCCTACATACAGCTGCATGCCTGCCCCATAAACTCCAAGGAACGTTATTTCTATATATAAAATCTAGCATTCTTTTGCTGATTTAAAAAAAGCAAACAGGAAAAGAGAAAAATAAGAATGTTATGGCCTCAGTAACAGACAACGCAATGGGATGGCATAGAGCAAAATGCCTCATGGGGAGAACCAGATAAGAATAAAGAACTGTCACTTGGACTCTTGAGTGCAGCTGGCCTTAGGTACTAGTCTTTGAAATGGCAAGAGGTAGCTGATTGATGCAGTAAGCCTCTGACTCACCCATATGAGACTCATTGAGCTCCTTCTAGTGCTAGTGACTTTCCCAAGAAGCTGGTGACTTTCACACCATCAGAAACTGGTATAAATAGAATTAGTTAGAGGAAACAAAAGTTGGGAATCCTGATGAGAATGTGGCTTCCCAACTCTTCACTTCCTCCCTGTACTAGAAGTGTACCTCCAGGTTCTTTGCCATGTGACTTTGCAGGGCTTCCTACTACAGGCTCTATTGACATTGGGGCTTCATTATGCTTTGATTCATAGAATATGAGTGGCACTTTTGCCCCTGAAGTTTTTGTACAGGTCTCTGTAGGTTTTGTAGCACTGTGCGTATCCACCCAGTCACAGAGCTACAGAGTTTTACAAAAACTTCCCCTTGGTTTCACACTATATGGTCTCTGAGAATCCCCGGAACCAGATGTTTTCTCCAAGTCAAGCTCCAGCAAGATCAAAGGGTCCTGACAGTTAGGTCAGGCCAAGCTGGCTCAGTTTGTCAGTTCTAAACTGGTGTGCCAGTTCTAAGCTGAGTCTTCGGACATGTCACATCATGGGTTTCCACCAGCACTCTTTTTTTTTTTTTTTTTTTTGAGATGGAGTCTTGCTCTGTTGCCCATGCTGGAATGTACTGGTGTGATCTCGTCTCACTGCAACCTTTGTGTCCCGGATTCAAGTGATTCTCCTGCCTCAGCCGCCTAAGCAGCTGGGATTACAGGTGTGTGCCACCACGCCCGGCTAATTTTTGTATTTTTAGTAGAGACAGGGTTTCACAATGTTGGTCAGGCTGGTCTTGAACTCTTGACTTTGTGATCTGCCCACCTTGGCCTCCCAAAGTACTGGGATTACAGGCATGAGCCACTGTGCCTGGCCTCCACCAGCACTCTTTAGCCTCTATCCTTTGAGATGTAAGGAGTGTTCTCCAGGGAGTCGTTGCTGCTTCATCCTGACCTCTAAAATGAAGACACATAGAACAGATCTAAATTCAACTCACATCTTGAAGCCAAGCCCAGGTGGCCTGCAGACCAGTGAGCAAAAGTGATACATGTTTGTTACTGTAAGCAATTGAAATTTTGGGGTTGTTTGTTATAGATCACAATTATAACAAAAATAGTTGATTAATACAGATGGTGGATGTTGGGAGGATTCCACCCTCATATGCTTTTAACTATGTCTCCAGCAATTATGGAATGGTATACATAAAATTTTTGGTGGCTTCCTATTATCCTCAGGACAGAACAGTATAAAACACAAGACCTTAGCTTACTTGCTCCCTTAAATGCAGTTGCATTGAACTACTTACTTCCTGAATGCTCTGTGCTCTTTCATATTTCTTTGCTTGAGATGCCATTTCCTTCTTCTATCCCCCAGTTGGTCCCTCTCTTTAAATCCTCTGCATTTTCAGGGTCTTAGCTTAGTTGTTTGCTTCCCTGGGAATTCCTAAATGACTACCCCAAACTGATCTGGGTTAAGTGCTCACCCTTTTCAGAATTTTCATGGCATCCAGTAATTATCTTTATTTTTGCACTCAAAACCCTTTTTCTCTCCTCTTCATTAGGTCGAGACCCTTGAGGGAAGTGATCTGTTTTGTTCATAGCTGTATACCATGTACCAGTACACAGCCTGACCCAGTGAGTGCTCAGAAAGTGCCTTCTGAATGCATTTTAAGGATGAGGTATTTCAGGTTCAGGGAAGATAAGCTAGTAAGTGACAGAGCCTTGGCCAGATCTTCCCAACTCCCAGGCTCTGGCTCACTGCCTGGCACCAGGCTGCCTTATGGAATACTGCCTTAACATTTGTTTAGTGGTACACAGGACCACTACTTAAAACACATTGATTTTTAATATTAGCCTGAGTTAAATATGGTGGGTAAGTTTAATTTGTTGTGATTTACTCCATACCATATAATATATTCTAAAGCTGTATAGAAATGAGTTTCACATTATCTACATATTTGGAGTATTCAAGTCATGTTCTCTTCCACTAACATGGGTAATCAAAGATCAATTGCACCTCTGGAGAGGAATCCTCGAATGCCATAGCTGGGAGACATTTCAAAGATCATATATTTACTCTCCTAAGTTTTCAGATGAGAGAGTCTAGAAAGATCCAGAGAGGTTTCGCAACTTGACCAAGTCACCCAATTTCAAAAGAACATACAAGAAATTGGGTATCTATATCCCAGTGCAGTGATCTTTTTGGTACACTAGGCAAATGTCTTCTTTGGTCTTTCATTCTGGCATTTATGGTTTGAGAATGTTTCAGCCTCTCAGTGGATACCCTTCCCTGGAGTGGCCATAGGGTAGTCTGGGCAACCTGGCCCTTTCTTTCTCTGTGTAGTTTTTTATCATGATGTGAGATGCTCTTCTGCAGGAAAGGGGAAGAGCAGGCACAAGGTGGATGAATCCTGAGGTTCAACTCTTCCTGGAAGGAGCTGTGTCATGTTCTTTTTGCCAGGCACTCTCATTTTCAGAGGAAAGGGACAGTGTTGGAGGCTGGGTTGACTGTGGTACTGTTCAGTCCTGGCTGGATTGTGATCTCATGCTTGGGAGCAAATTTGTGGGATATTAAGCCAAGAAATGAAATAGAGATTGAACAGGGGCATCCTCCAGGCTTAGAATATTTGGGACTGTGAACTTTGAGCTAGTGTTATTTATCTCTACCTGCTGCTCCTGGTATTAACACATATGGTTTGAGAGTTGTAGACAAACTACAACGTGTTTTAAAAGGGATACCAGGTTGTTTAAGAGACTTCAAACCATGTCCTGGGAGGAATAGCTAAAAAGTATGGGAGACTGTAGACCAAAGGAAGGGAGGTATCACAGTGATCATAGTCTTCAGATATCTATCAGAGAAGAGCTGGCATATCAGAAGACAGTTGGATTCTCATGTCTGCTTATGCACTCTACCTATTGCAATATGTTGGTTTGGTTGAAATATGTGAGAGAAATCTGGCCTTACATAGATATGTAGTGTGAAAACAAAGGAGTATTTTAACAGCCTGTTCAAAATATTGTGGCTACAGTATTCTTTATATTGCACCATAACATGACAAAAGGTAGTTTCTTTGAAGGTTAGTTATGATGTGAAATCTGACACAGTGTTAGTGAACTTATATTCTGTTACATTAAAACATTGGTTTATCCTGAAATGTGGATAGAATGTTCACCCATGCACGCTTCTTAACACATCCATTGGTCACTTGAGAAAATTGGTTCACTGTTAAGCAGCTTCCACCTGTCAGCACACATTTTATTATTCAATGCCAAAGTATTACAGTAGTTAACATAATCACTAGTCTCTTTAAATCAGGAAAAATTTTTAAATATTGGTGAGCAATCTACTTCACAGTGGCAAACATAAATTTCCTAAAACTCTAATTTTTCCTGGAAGTTTAGATTTTATAATTAGCAGGTTGGGCACGGTGGCACACACCTGTAATACCAGCACTTTGGGAAGCTGAGATGGGCAGATCACTTGAGGTCAGGCATTCGAGACCAGCCTGACCAACATGGTGAAACCTCGTCTCTACTAAAAACACAAAAATTAACTGGGTGTGGTGGCGCGTGGCTATAATCCCAGCGACTTGAGAGGCTGAGGCAGTAGAATCACTTGAACCCAGGAAGTGGAGGTTGCAGTGATCTGAGATCACACCACTGCACTCCAGCCTAGGCGACAGAGTGAGACTCTGTCCAAAAAAAAAAAAAAAAAAAAAGATTTAATAATTAGCAACAACTATCAGTTGTTTATTTTAATATCACAGGCTCAGTTCATCTGTTTTTAAGAAAATGGCTGGCAAATCTATAAGTCTGAATAACCATAGTTGCCTGTCAATTGTTCTTTCAAACAAAAATGTGTGTTTTTTGGAAAAAGTAGCTAGTTCAACTTGCAACTCAAACAACCACACAAGTGTGATCTTAGATAACGATCATAATTTGGAATGTAACAGAAGTGCTTTATGTGTACTTACCATTTTGTCGCACAGAATACTAAAAAACATGTACTCAAAAGTTGAGATTTAATACAATTAATAATTATTACTGCTTTGTAAGTATTATGGGCTCAATCGTTTGCCCCCTAAATTCATGTTTAAGCCCTGAATCCCATAACCTCAGAATGTGGCTATATTTGCAGAAAGGGCCTTTTGAGAGGTTTTAAGTTAAAATGAGGCCATTGAGGTTGGCCCTAACGCAGTCTGACTGATGTCCTTATAAGAGGAGGAAATGGCCGGGCGCGGTGGCTCAAGCCTGTAATCCCAGCACTTTGGGAGGTCCAGATGGGCGGATCACGAGGTCAGGAAATCGAGACCATCCTGGCTAACATGGTGAAACCCTGTCTCTACTAAAAAATACAAAAAACTAGCTGGGCGAGGTGGCGGGCGCCTGTAGTCCGAGCTACTCGGGAGGCTGAGGCAGGAGAATGGTGTAAACCCGGGAGGCAGAGCTTGCAGTGAGCTGAGATCCGGCCACTGCACTCCAGCCTGGGCGACAGAGCCAGACTCCGCGTCCAAAAAAAAAAAAAAAAAAAAAAGAGGAGGAAATTTGGACACACCATGAGAAGAGACACCAGTGTGCCCCACACAAAGAGGAAAGACCACCCTTTCTTCAGGGCACAACGAGAAGCCTGCCATCTGCTTGGAGATGGAGCAGAGAGGCCTTAGAAGAAACCAACTCTGCCAGCACTTTGATCTTGGACTTCTATCCTGTAGAACTGTGAGAAAATAAATTTCTGTTGTTTAAGTCGCCTAGTCTGTGGTATTTCGTTATGGCAGCCTTAGCAAGGTGACACAGTCAGTATCATTTTTAAGTGAAACTAACTTTTTCCCCCTGAAAATTTGTGGCAGTGAAGAATATAATGATTATTAATACAAAGTTGATGCCCCTGCCTTGATTCATGCTAAGGCACCAGCAGTTTTATCCACCATTGCTTTTCCACCATCAGTGTAAATATCAACACAATGAAAAAGGCAAATAATGTTTTGCTGTTATTGTGAAAATAATTCTGACCTCATGGGCTCCCTGAAAAGATCTTGAGGTGCCCAGAGGTCCGTGGGTAACACTTTGAAAATCCCTGTCCTAATTCCGTGTTGTTTGTGCTACCAAAGCTGCAACAGCAGCAGTAAATACCAAGCTCTCTCCACTACTTCACTACTCTCTACCTACTTTGCTAATGACCAGTAGATCAATTGTATCATATGCTTTGAGTGATGGATGAGTGAGTGGTTAGAAGTCATTTGGAGCAGTAGCCTTTCATTTCTGTAGAAATGATTAAATGGATCCACGCATTTTGGTTGGACTCTCTAGAGTCAAGGACCATGGATCTGTATGCCATCTGCCTCTGATTTCTTCTTGGTGGTACTCTGGAAGTCAGATGCTGGATCTATGATGATGGTGGGAAGGCTCAGTGATGACCTGAGAGTCTGTGTATATTTTCTTCAGTACCCATACTATATTTTTGTGGCAATATGTTAGCCCTCCCATTAAAAATAATAAGTGCTTACTTGTTTAAGTGACAGATACTTGAAACTGTAACCTGAGGTTTTTTGCAAAGCCGTAAAGAAGAAGAATGGACCAACATGGCTTGCAGAGTTAATGGGTCAAACAAACAATACACTTAGCAACTGGACAAGAATTAAAAGAGACCAGGATTTTGAACTGAGATCCATATTAAGCCCTAAGAATGGATTAAACCTGGTCAGGCTACCTTATTTGAGGGGTCCGGACACATTTTGGGTTTTGTCAAAACCATCTCTTAGCTTCTTTCTGATGCCCACCCACTGAAGGAGAAGTAGCTTGAAAATCGTCTGATTGGGGTTCATTGGTACAACTGTGGAAGTCTGAAACTGTCCCACCCCCACTTCTAACACAAGGGGAAGACTTGATCTTGAGCTATTACCATTATGTCAAATCTTGAAAGTCAGTGATTTTAAGATATCTCAGTTATGCCTGTGTCTTGAAAAAGAATAATAAGAATCTAAAATGTGCAACATCATTATTAGTGGTTTTCTTGTTCATTTTACTCATATAGTTAGTGACAGAATTCATTGTTGTCTTAGAAATATGTTATATAAACACAAGATTTTAATTTGTCCGAACGCTTACAGATCTAGGGAATTCTTTGAGCAGAGTAGTATTCCTTAAGAAAATATGCTAATTTTTAAGGAAGATATTGTATTTCAAATTTTCATTGTTTAAATTTGCTGTAGACTTGTTGGCCATTTAAAAATGAAAACTTTATTGTTTATTTTTTTGAGACAGATTCTCACTCTGTCATCTAGGCTGGAGTGCAGAGGCATGCTCATGGCTCACTGTAGCCTTGACCTCCCAGGTTCAAGTGATCCTCCCACCTCAGCCTCTCTAGTATCTGGGACTGCAGGCATGCACCACTTTGCTTGGGAAATTTTTTGCATTCTTTTGTAGAGACAGGGTTTTGCTATGTTGCCCAGGCTGGTTTAGAACTCTTGGGCTCAAGCAATCTACCTGCCCTGGCTCCCCAAAGTGCTAGGATTACAGGGGTGAGCTAACATGTCCAGCCACAAAATGAAAACTTTAAAAAAGGATTTTATTATAAAATTTTTGAAACTATCCAAAAAGAAGAGATTAACAAAATAAGTATCTATAGAATGATCACCTAGATTTAACAATTGTTAACATTTGTCATATTTTCTATTTATTTTGCTTGAGTATTTAAAAAAATTACAGATAAAATGACAATTCACTTCAGTGTATATTATGAAAAGGAATATTTTTCTACACAACCACAATACCATTTTCCACCTGACAAAGTTAACAGAAATTCCCGAAAATAATTTAATAGCCAACCCATAGTCGAGTTTTCCTAATTTTCCTCCAAATGCTCCAAATGTCTTTTATAGATTCTTTCTCTCTCTTTCTTTCTCTTTCTTTCTCTGTCTTTCTCTTTCTTTCTTTCTTTCTTTCTTTCTTTCTTTCTTTCTTTCTCTTTCTTTCTTTCTCCTTCCCTCCCTCCCTCCCTTCCTTCCTTCCTTCTTTCTTTCCTTCCTTCCTTCCTTCCTTCCTTCCTTCCTTCCTTCCTTCCTTCCTTCCTTCCTTCCTTCTTCTTTCTTTTTTACAGGCACAGGGTCTCAAACTCCTGGGCTCAAGTGGTCCTCCAGCCTCTGCCTCCCAAAGTGCTGGAATTATAAGCGTGAGCCACCGTGCCTGGCCTCTGTTACAGATTTTTTTTTTTTTTTTTAAACAAGGATCCATTCAAAGACTATGCATTCCATTGTTGTTAAATCTTTTACATCTCTTTAATCTTTAATAGTTCTCCTTCCACTGCTTCCCCTCTACTGCACTTTTTTCCCCCCTTTTCATGACATTGATTATCGGTGAGACTGAACCTGTTCAGTGGAATGTCTCACCTGCTGGATTTGTCTAGATGTTTCTTTGTGGAATCTTTTAATTTGCTTTTCTAACTTCCTGTCTCCTGTTAGAACTAAAGTTTGATTAGTTTTAGTTTATTTATTTCTGTCAGAAATACCGTGTAGGGGATGTTATGCCCTGTATATTGCATCATGTCAAGATGAATATAATGGCTTGATAAAGATGAGTGATCATTAGGATAAGATGGCTACAGATATCTTCACAAAGTTACACATTCCCATTATAGCCAGCAAGTAATCTGAGACTTTAAAATGTTTTAAAACCTTTTTTTTTCTTTTGGCTTGAAATGTTTTTTTTTGCATGATTTCTTTGTGTGAAGCAGGAAGCTAGTCAATTTCTTCTTTCTGTAACTGTGAATGCCTACACAGTTCTGTCTGCTATGCAAAAATAAATGTTGTAAACTCATCAATGTTGAAAAAGTAATACCTAAAGAGTATTCACTTTTAGAAAGCAAGTAATCTAAGGATGTTATGTTCCATTTCTGCACTAAAAATGAGAATTTCATTCAAGGTGTTATTTCTGTGAATTGTTTCTAGTCCCTGAAAATGGGCTTCTTTGATTTTATTTTGATTGGGTTGATGTATTCTGTCCTTGAAGTCATAAATTCAGTTACTTTGGACAACCTAGGGAGGAGGCCTAGGCATAGTTTTCTTCACCTGTGCATTGTTTGTGCTCTCCTAGACTTAAAAGGAGCAACTGGACATGGTGTGCTAATTGGTGATTGTAATTCCAAGAGAAGGGACTAATCCTCATGTTCTTGAATCAAACTCACATGGGGTCGAGAAGAGTGAAGAAAAACACAGGACTTCTAGGCTCTCAGATCTATGGTATTAACACTGGTTGATCTGAAGTGAACAGAAAAGTGGTTTAGTTCAGAGGGGATATATTTCAAAAATACATAGCTCACTTGGGTGGAGATAGGTTATGTCTTTGCTCTGGGGTGAAGGGACTTCTTGGTGGCATTAGTTAGAGAGGGAGATTCTTTCACTCTCCATAATATTCCCAGTCGCACTAGGGCTGTCACTATCTGTAGGCACCAGCTCAGGATTCGTCTCCTCTAAAAGCTTTTCTTTGCTGACTTTATCCAACAAAAACTGTCCCTACCAGCATCTGTTTACCTACTTGTGACTTTCTAGTAACTAGGGTCTTATTTGGAGGAGTGCACTTTTCACCACATCACTGGGCCATTTGGCCCATGCTACCTACTAACAACCTTCATGCCACTGCAACTCCCTCATTCGACAGTTTTTTCATCAGAACAAGGCACATGACCTGTTAGGAATTGGGCATTCAATGTCAGAATTTCACCTTGGGGATCTGCTTCCAGATGGTCCTTAGACCAGAGGTCTAAGGTCTTTGATCACTGGTCTTTCTAAAGACAATGGTCTTTAGAAACACATTATTTTAAAAAGTTGGAACTCTGCAAGGATGCTGTATTCCAATAAAATGGATTCAATTCACAACAAGCTCTTTCTTGAACACTTGCCTTGTACTGGACACTAAGTTCTTTGAAGGAAGGGATTATGTAAGTTAGTTAGATTTGGGTTCAACTTCTTGGTTCATCATATACCTAGTGTGTAGCCTACTATTCAGGTACTCAGTCACGATTAGTCCCAACTCCTTTACTCTTCCATTATATTCTCTTTTCAGTGCCATGGGTATATTTAGTAAATATTGAAATGAGTGGTTGGAATTATTTATCACTGATGTTTTTGGTGATACTTGTTTATGTTCTGAAACTATTGCAGTAGACCAATGTGGAATAAATAGAAAATAGTTGGGACACAGGGGCAATAAAACTCATATATTATTTTCCCATGACACTCAGAGGACTCTTCCAATGCTGAGACCTACATAGCGGATCACAGCTGGGTGTTTTTGAACAAAGGCTTAATGCACTCCAACCTCTGTGGTACGAAGGCACAGTGAAACACATCAGCATAAAAACCCTCTTCTTCCTTTTTCACTTTCCTTGGCACTTTGCCATCACCACCCTCTGACATCCACAATACCTCTGAAACTCCTTTCACCAATGCTGTTATTGTGGTTAAATGCTGTGAAACTCAGGCACAAAATTATTATAATCACACAAATAAATGAGTAAAACACTATCAACCTAAAAAGCGAATGGGTGAAGGACAAATGAAGAAAGTTAATCATTGATTATCAGACTTGAAAAATGTTTTAACTCTCTAGTAATAAAAATGTAAAGTATTAACAAACAATTTTTTGGTTAGATATTTAATTACAGCTTGTGCTCAAAATGGTGACACTCTCAATGTGGGCAAGATGTTGGTAACAATATAAATTGTTTGATTTTTATTGGAAGCCAATTAGTTAATGTCAAAAGAGTAAAAATATTTATATTCTTTTGAACAACTATTTCCACTTTGGGGAATTTACTGTGAGAAAATACTATATCTATTTGAACATGGAGTAAGGTTCATGATCCTCAGAGAAGAAGAAATCCCTTATATTTCATTCCTTACAATAATTATGAAAAACAATGTTACAATGCTTTCACTTAATTATTTTACTTTGAACAGTTAGGTACAGTTTAGTGAGGACACATTGGAATGATCTCAATCAATGCTAGCTCATGGATGCTTATGGCAGTGAGCTGATAGAATTAGTTAAAAAGACGACTAAGTAGTTTAACAGAAACATAGTAACTATTTTTTGGGTCTCCCAGTGCCTTCAAGATTGCAAGTGTTTGATATTGTTTAAACAAATCTATCAAAGGAAATGTTTTGTTGTGGAGATCATGAATATTCACTTATAGGATAAATGGCAAAACAATGATTCTAATGTTATGTGAGTATGTATTATGTCTCAAAAGTAGGTATTAATAATGTGCTATTGTTCAAACAATTTAGAATTATGTTTCTAAATCTAATGTGCTTCTAAATTTTCAATTTAGCAAAGTGAGTTTCATATACTCTGGAAAAATATTTGAGGATAAAAAAGTGGCTCTAGTGGTGACAAATATGATTTGAAATGCTTAAGAAGAATTTAAAGTTATTTTATGAATTATGAAAAGGAAAAGGCAGTATTCAAAATTGATACATTATCTTACATAATATGTGATTTTAAAATATGCATGTTTAACTGTCTTAATACATTAAAACTCTAAAGTAGAATTGGCTAATTTCTCTATAACCCTAAAGTTTTATATATTCAAGTTGGACAAAATTCTTAATTTGAATCTTCTAATTAAGAAAATAGAAGCTTACTTTATTATATGTTTATATATATATTTATACAAATATAATTGTGTATTTTTATATATACCATTTGAATATCTGCTGTAGTTGCTGCAGTGTTTAACTTAGGCTATTATCTCTATTAAAATACAATGCTCACCTGTGACCCTCCCCGCCAATCTCAGAAAAGCTAAAGCCTCCCTCCGTTTTCATTACTTAAACATTAGTACGAATTGATTTCAGGTTATTTCTTGAGATTGCATTTTGATGGAAATAGAATGACAGCATATGAAGAATGGGATGTGGAAGAGGGTCCAAATAATCATATACATATATGATGATTTTCAATAGTGAAAAAGTTGTAAGTACAGGTGTGTTCATCACAATAATTTTCATAGTAGGAAAAATGTAGAAGCTGCCTAAATGCTCAACCATGAAGAGAACTGATTGAGTAAACTATAATATACCTCTAGACACAGTACTAACGTAGCTTATTAAAAATATTGATTAGGAAAAATACCAATAACATGGAAAATTGATTATATAATGGATACAAATGTGTATAAGGTGTATGATTACATGTACGGAGTACGTGTAATATATGTGTAGGTAATCTACATATACAGAGTACATGTAATATACATATTATACATATATTACATATATGTGTATGTAATCTACATATACAGAGTATATGTAATATACATATTATACATATATTACATATACTCTGTGTATGTAATCATATACATACAGTATATAATGAATCCTAGGAGGGAAAGAGCTCATTGAATTTAGCTCCCAACCAATGTAGACAACATTCCCAGTGTAGTCATTCACTGAACTCATCCACTGACAAGGATGCTTGTTTCACTGCTGAATGGCTATCAACTCTTATAAAGCTATTACTGCTATTGAAATGAAGTTATCTTTCCAGACATCTTTTTTTCCTCCATTGGTCCTAATTCTGCTGCAGTGCCTTTCCCCATGGTCAGGCTAATGTTCTCTCTGGTTGTCTGCTCCAGCTGGACTTCTTCCTGGACAAGGGAAAAGAAGTGCCCACTGTGGGAGGCTCCAGACTCTCTGTGTATGATCCACACTGAACCTCCATACGAAGAGAGCACAAACCTCTGTCTTTCATTTTGGGCAGTGTTCCTCAGGCTTGGAAAGTTCTGCTGTGGTTGCTGCATTGTTTAGCTTATGGCTATTATGTCTAGGAAAACACAATGCTCACTTGCGACCCTCCCTGCCAATCTCAGAAAAGCTAAAGCCTTCCTCTGTTTTCATTCCTCAGACATTAGTATGAAGTGATTTCAGGCCATTTCTTGAGATTGCAGTTTGATGGAAATAGAATGAAAACATATGAGGAATGGGATGTGGAGGAGGGTCCAAGAAAACGGCCTAGACAGATGAGGATGGGGAGCCACAGATGACCTACTTCACTGTTTACAATAGGAGGACAGCTGGCAGCTTCCTGAGCTATTGCCAAGACTCTGCATCATTCCAGCCACAGTGAAGCACTTTTGTGTGTGTGTGTGTGTGGATTCTGCAGTAGCACGCCTTGAATTCTCATATTTTCTTTCAGAGCTCTGAAGGAAATACACATCCTAATACTAACGTTGACATTTTCTGAGGAAGTCAGGTTAATATGAATTCACATTATAAATATTCTACATCCACATCATTATTTTTCTCCTTGCACTAACGTTTCTCTCCTTGCACTTCGTCCTCTTTCTTCCTATCTTTCTTAGCTTTACTCAGTAGGCAGTGCCATCAGGGACCACTTTCTTGGGGGAAAAATGTTTAAAAAGTCTGCACACTTAGGGGTGGCCAGGGTACCGTCTCGTACAAATAGTCGCAGCACAAGGACATTCTTGCAAGGACTGGCACAGACTAGTGATGATATCCTGATAAGCAGAATCCCCATTCATATTGTTCTACATGCAGAGAGGGGCCTATCCAGAGTATGACCATGATGTGGGAGTCAGAGTTGTGCAAGGACAGGGTATAGGAAGGCATTATGTCAAAGCTATGGGTAGTGCTGCAGATTTTCCCAGTGTACATGTAAATTTGTAATGCCAACTTTCCAATAATTCCCTTAACTCTGTCTTAGCCTTCTTATATCTTAGTAGTAATCTTTTAATTTCTAGCATAGTGAATTAAATCCCTGGGGATGCTCTGGAGAAAGTCTCCTAGTCTTTCTCTTTGAACAGTTGTTAAATGATTGATGGGATCATGTATGGGAATATCTAAGAAGCCGGTTCTCATGCCCTGCTCTGGTGGAGGCTTCCTGGGTAGTTGGTGGTTGTGACCCACATCTGTTGTAAATTGGCTCAAAGCCTGCATGTTTTGTTCTCTGAATTGGAAAGGAACTCAAATGTGGGGTGTTAAGGGCACAGGGGACCACAGGATGTGGACATTCTGGGTCTCTGGTGCCTCATAAGGAAGATACATCTGTTGGATCAAGCAGCTGGTGAGAAGACCAAGTCAGCAGTGGGTATGGGCAGTTTCCCAGCACTCAGGCTCCAAGTTGTATAGTTATATCTGACTACTGGTGTCAGGGTGATGGTGTAAATACTGCTGAACAAGGAGATCCTTCCTGCACATGTGATGGAGACCAAATGTCTTTGGGTGTGGAAGCCAAAGAGTCATGGCAGAAATATCCTAACACTTCCTGGCAAGCAATTTATCCAGAGAGAGTCATAGTAGGAAGAAAGCTTTTCCATTGGTTTTCTCATTAAAATAGAGGTTAGTAAATCTTGGTACAAAATTGTCTCCCCTCTACACAGTCAATTGGCATTGATATCTGAATTAATTACTATATCTAGGACAGAGTCTCAATTTTTATCACTGAATTCTGTGTATGCAGAAGCAATGCATAAGAACTGGGGAAATATATTCAAATGGAACTGTGGAGTGATTTAGGACTTGCTTTATACATAGTCTTTGGCATCTTTATGTTGGAGAGGGGAAGGTTTTCGTCTGGAACCACATTCACTTACATCACCTTGGGCCTCCACACTAACACAAGAGTGTGTTGGTTTGTTCTTGGTTATTTCTGAGTAGATGAGGCTTGCCATAAATGCATTGGAGAATGATGTATGGTATTAGGAAGACAAAAGTAGACCACAGAGATGGAGTCGTCTAAAGTGACAGTGCTTTTTTTTTCCATTGAAGGTGTATGATCTGGACATCTCTCATTTACAGTCTACAGAACTGCTGCCCAGGAGCCACAGAGGACCCATATATCCTGGAGAATCTAAGATTCAGTTCTGAGCCTTTACAGGAGCAATATGTTGATAGCTCAACCTTTCCAAAAACAAGTCACAGTGATGAAGTAGCTGGACCTGGATTTACGCAGGAACTCCTGAGTCTTTCGGAGCCAGGCACTTTAAAGGGTTGTAACATCAGTGAAGTTCAGGCTCAGTCTCAAAACGCTGCTCTGGGACAAGCCTCTGAGGAAAATGCTCACAAACGGCGCAAGGTGGTGCTAAATTTCAGACACACATGAGTTTGGGGTGGGACAGAGAAGCAAGCAACAACAACCAAAAAACCCTCCAAAACAGAGTAAGGAGACCTGTTTTATATCACTTCCCTATTGAGATGTAAATGGTCTTAGAATGATCATTGTTGGAGGTATAATGCTCAGGGTGGGAGAAAGTGGGAGGGGAACTAAGAGGTGGGATTTGAAGAGAAGCAACACTCTGAGTAGATATTAAAGAGAGTATGATTTTAAAAAATAGAGGCTCAAGGATTAAGAACAGACTGAGATATTTATAAATAAATGATGCAGAAAACACCAAGTGAATGATTGGGTATGAAACAATAACATTTTTTTTTTTTGACACTGGGCCTTACTTAGTTGTCCAGGCTGGTCTTGTACCCCTGGCTCAAGCAATCCTCCTACCTCAGCCTTCTGAGTAGATTGAGAGTATCTTTTACTGATGTCCTGTTCCAAGGCAGTGCAGGCTTGAGCTCTTTGCTCCTGACAGCTGCCTGGGATAACAGAGAAATGAAGGAGGAAATCTCTTTATAAAGGTTTCTAAAGAAATTTAAAAAATTAACTTGTACATTGAATTTGTAATGGAAGTGAGAACATATAGGAAAGCCCTTTGGGGAGTTAGCTTTAGATGGGAAATACAAGTAAGACAAGGCGCTTACAGAAAAAGTAGAAATTCCATGTTTAATAAAAGGTCAAATTTAACATAGCTTGGAATATATAATTTTCAATCAGAATATTGGTAACAACATTGTAGTAAACTTGGGTCTGGGTACCCTGCGCTGAGTAAAAATGGTAGATTCTATTTTGTGTGAGTTCAGTCAAAGAGATACAGGGGACAATTAGTCCGGTCTCTGCTTCTGTTGTTTAGCAGAGCCTCCAGCCCGGGAGCACACTGAGATGTCTTGTGTTTTTCAGGTCTTTAATTTTTGAATGCTGTACTGTACCCAAGGAACTTGTTTTTTTCCACTCTGCATATGCATGATGTGGGACTTCCATATTGGAGACACAGATGACTTATTGAAAGCCCTGCCTAAGACTTAATTAATATCAGTATTTCAAGTAGCTTGCAAGATTGGATTCTGTGGCTATATACTATACAAGTATAGACTTCCTGGTCTTTTTCTTACTGCCTCCAAATACAACCAGATAATCCTCTGTCTGGTTTCTTGGGAGCCACTTGTATCTTACTTTCTTGCAGGAACATTCTAAAGAGTTCCTTCAGAAAACTTGGGAAAGTGTAAGACTAAAGACAAACCACAGCCTGAAGCCCAGGCTGCTGACTTGAGCACAGATGGCAGAATGTTAACAGCCAAGAAATATGAGGTCTTTGGCTCTTTTCCCAGAACTGCCAGGCTAAGACCTTGGCAGAGACTCAACAGGAAACTGAACTCTATTTGCATATCCTTTTATACATGGGAGATTAAAAGCTTCAACCTTGAGTGATCACAGTTTTTGAGAATCATGATGAGGCATTAAAGAGGAGGAGGAGTGTCTCAAGGGAGGTGAGCTGGAGGTGATGCAAGGTAGGTGTGAGGTTAGCCATGACTTTCAGTCCCCTTTGATTAATCATGAGTGTACTTCATTTAGTTCCTTTTTTCGATTTTATCCTTACTGTGTCACATACAGGAATTAGCTAGGCAGGAATCTGTACTCCTATATCTCGGGAATCTTTCATATTTGATCTCCTATGTCCCATGGAGGCTTCCTTCTCTTTCTTGCCAGGCAGAGACCTATAGCTTGTTAATGCTGAAGGAAACTTAGAGACCATCTAACGTGAACTCTTTACTAAACAGATGAGAATCTGAGGTGCAAAGAGGTTAACTGACTTGTCTACAGTCACATACAAAGTGAAGAGTAAGAGTTCTGACACCCAAATGAATTTTTTTCTTTCCAGCAGACTGCTAGCTCTTTTTAGCAGGTGGAAATTTCCTCAGATCTCAGACAGCTTCTTTCCAGTGAGTGATTTGGTGCAGATATCTTGAACTATCTTTCCCCATCAGAACATGCATTTCTGGCAAACAGTGGCTCTCATTCCCTGACTTCTCCTCCCAGTTTCTCTAGATCAGGTCCCTATAATTCTTTAGTGGAAGAAGCCAAAGAACTGGAATGAGACTATCCCTGGAATTCATTTAGAAAAACTTGGTTTTTCTTGGCCAAGTACTACAGTGAAAACTAACTCCATGTAGACAGCATGGGCAGAATAAGGATGGACAGTTGACTCATCACAGGTCAGTAATTAATATTATAGGTTCCTTTGTAAGGATGGTATAAGATCTCTACTCCTAAACGGATGCATGAATGAAATGTGTCCTAAAGACTAGGGAGGCCCTGTGGGAGAGCATCCATAAAGCTTGGTAAGGCTGCACTTTCTGAAGATTGAGACTCCTTTGTGCAGCTCTTGTCTCAGACATCTGGACTAAGTGTGTTGGAGAAGGTTTGATGTAAAAAATTCATTCATGCAGGGCGTGAGGGCTCACGCCTATAATCCTAGCACTTCAGGAGGCTGAGGCAGGAGGATCTCTTGAGCTCAAGAATTTAAGACCAGCCTGAGTAATATAGGAAGATCTCATCTCTACAAAAAAATTAAAAAATGAGCCAGGAACGGTGCTGCACACCTGTAGTCCCAGCTACTCAGGAGGCGGGGGGGAGAGGATCAGTTCAGCCCGGGAGGTTGAGGCTGCAATGAGCCATGGTCATGCCTCTGCACTCGGACCTGGGCAACAGAGTGAGACCCTGTCTCAAAAAAAAAAAAAAAAAAAAAAACTCTCCCTGTTACTATTGGTGAAGCTGACACTGACATGCGTCACCTTCATCTCTGCAAATGAAGGGCAATGAGGACGCCGTCTCTTGTTGGGGAGCTAGACCGTCCCATTGATGGTCTTGCCATTGGGACCTTCACTATCATTAGTTCAGGGAAAGGATTTAGAGAGGTTGTGTGGGAAGAACATTCCTGATGAGGTATTTTTATGAAAAGTGCTGATAGGCACTTTAGATTTCTTGGTTTGGAAAAACACTAGTGGTCATTGGCCATGTTCTCTCCCATTCTGGCTTTTCTGTCTCCTTCTGTCTCCTCTTTTCTGTCTCCTTACAGACCATCGGGTGCTGAAAGGAATGGAGTTAGCATTATTGAGCACCTCCACTTTGTAGTCACTCAGATACTTACTAGCAATTATTTAATTTGATCCTTGTAATAACTCTATGAAATTATTATCCTTATTTTATGGATGAGGGAATAGAGGTTTAGAAAAGTTAAAGCAACATTTTTCAAGGTCACAGAACTAGTAAGTGAGGGGTTGTGATTCTAATTTTTTTCTGATTCCAGAGGCTATGCTTTTTTCACTACTAAAAGAACTTACTTATAAAAAACTCACATGTGGCCGGGCACAGTGGCCCACACCTGTAATCATAACACTTTGGAAAGCCAAGGTGGGTGGATCACCTGAGGTCAGGAGTTCGAGACGAGCCTGGCCAACATGGTGAAACCTCATCTTTACTAAAAATGCAAAAAAATAGCTGGGCGTGGTGGTGCACGCCTGTAATCCCAGCTACTCGGGAGGCTGAGGCAGGAGAATCACTTGAACCCGGGAGGCGGAGGTTGCAGTGAGCTGAGATTGTGCCATTGCACTCCAGCCTGGGCAACAAGAGCGATACTCTGTCTCAAGGAGAAAAAAAAAAACCAACAAAAACTTAATAGCCCAAATTTGTAAACTTGTTCATTTTAAGACAGGTGAAAGGACCTTGCCAAAGTTAGGGGCAATTTGCAGTTTATTGTTTTTAAATTTGACACACATTAATATTTTTGTGAATGATTAAGGCTATTTATTTTTGTATATCACTTTGCCTACCTGGACTGTATTGCCACCTATTTAAGAGAGGAAAAATGCCTGCTTAAATTGTGCCATGAGACCTTTTGTTAAAACAATGAGAAAATTTTCACAGATCGCAATGACAGGGGAAGATGACAGGAGGTAGTTGTCTGGAAAGTGGAGAACACGCCACTGCCATTTTTCTTTCACTTTGGCATGATCACGTGGTTTACCCTTTCTGTCTTTTCTTAGCGCTTGACTTCTAGGACATTGGAGGAAAGAGATAGAAATATAGTATATCACTTTACCTGTCTGCATTATATTGTGTGATGTGGAAAAGTCACTTAATTTCTTCATTCATCGGTTTCTACGTCTTCAACCGAAGAGGTGGAGCCTGATGATAATTGGTTTCTCATTGCTCTGACACTCTGAGTGTGCATATGTGGGGGTGGATATCCTCCATACAGAAAGCATGATGATGGTTTTGATGCTGAGAAATGGACTAGCTATGAATTCAGAGAGTTTACATTGATTCTTACTACAGAGATGGGTTATTGTTCTTGTACCAGTTCTCTAATTTCAACGTACAGAGGCAGCTACACAGGCCTTTGTGTTTTTTTGTGTGCTTATTTATGAACTTGGTGCATAAAACGCTTCTTCATTTCTTTAGAAGACTGAGGCAGTTACTCCTTTATTGATCACTCATGATTATAACACAGGTGTTATGCAAACACAGGGAGGTCTTTATGCCCGAGGAGGCCTTGGCTGTGTCAGAGCTTATGACAACACACACTCAGGTGGTGTCTTCTTGGTACTGTCCCTGGGGCTGCTGACTTTCCTTTTTACTGCCTCTAAGTAAAAATTCTCACTCCTGTCAGGTGGCAGGTAAAGATGGAAACTGACTCTCGGGCCTACCTTAGGCCATGTGATCCCAGCACACCCAGAGGCCCTGGAGGGTGAATCCCTAAAGCTCAGCTAGGGACGGTAAAGGCACTCCAGCCTTCTCCATAGTGGCTCCACAGTCCTCAGGTTTCTCTATGATTGGCTTTTTGAAGAAGCCAGAAGAGAAAAACCATAACCCCACTGAGGTGAACACAGGATTGATTTCAGCTTCACAATTGAGTGAGACAGTTTTTGGGAGGCACATCAACCTGCAGGTATAGATGAAGCTGCAGATTCTTTTCTGGGGCTGCTGGAGTGGAGTCATTTGGGGACCAGTGAGAGAAATGCATCACCTACTTTGTATTCTTACCCCTGTGGCTGGGGAAGAAACACTCTTCAGTTCACAGAATGTGGTCACATGACTAGGGAGAGACTCAAGGCAAAGGGCTCAAAATGCCATGCCCCGTTTTCCGTTTGTCATAATCGGTGCTGTCATCTTCCTGTTCATATTGCAAGTTTTGATCTTTTCAGGACTGCTTCCTTGCCAAACCCTCGTGTCCACTCCTCAACACACTTTGTGCTAATTAATGGCATTTCATCGCTTGGTTTTGAAAAATGAAAGTGTGAACTACTTGTGAAAGAGCTCTTAGCAAGATAAGAAAGAAAAAATGATTCCTTATCTCCCCAACCTACAGAAAAGCTGGTACGATTATGCGTCTTAAGAATGTGCATGAAAATGTTATTTCTAACAGAGGGAGTCCAGCAAACATCCACACGCCAAATATTGGGCTCCCTGCCTGCACGCAGGCCTTTGCTGAAATGTCACCTTCTCATTGTATCCCTTCTTGACAACCTGATTTAAAATTGTAATTTCTCCAAGCCTGCTGACAACCCTCTCTCTCCCCGCCTGTTTTACTCCTCTCCAAGGCAATTATCTCCATCTGACATATATTTTACTTATTTTATTTTGTGTTTATTTCCACTGAAATATAAGCTCCTGAGATTCTGAGAGCTGTGCTTCCATTGTGTCTAGAAAAGCGTCTGGCACATACGAGGTACTTAATGAATTGTTACTGAGTGAATGCTGCTATATTCTATGAAAGCAACTTTAATTTCCAAAAGTTTGTACTTTGGGTTTTTTTTTTTCTTAATAATTTGTTGCCCTAGTAATATATTTAGACTGACATTTCTTTTTCTGAAAGTTATAAATACTCACGCAATTTTGTCCTTAAGCCAGAAGGATAATTTAAACTTTCCCTATTCTATCATATGCATGCAGGTATAAAGAAAACTTATGACTGTTAGATTTCTTATTTAAACATGGAGTTTGAGAACCTGGCTTTATTTAAATTAATACAAGCAATTGCATGTTGGCTTGACTTCCTGTGCCCTGTCACTGGGTCTTTTCTCTATCAAGTTGAGCATGCTGGGTGGCACGCTGTTCCACTGGCTGACTGCTGCCTCGGAGCCTTGGGGCATCCAGGGCATGCCTTCAGAGAGTCCCTGCAGTGTTTCATGTACTCCAACGTACGCTGTTACCACTCATAAACATATGCGTTTGTGCATGTGTAAATTGCTAAAAAGCCCAAAAAGACCCAGTGGATTCTGTATTCTTGAAGAATACCGAAATCATTTGGTGGTGGTGGTGATAAAGTGAGAGGGAGTTAGGAATCACTCTTTTGTTTAGGAAGCTGTGTTATTGTGGCTTTTCATTGTGAAATAGCATGCCCCAGCAAGTCTGTTTGGAGAGAAGGTTCGCAAAATTCCTTTGTGAAATAAAACAGAAGTGTTTGGCTTTTTCTTTGACAGCCTCGGACTCAGGGCCGGGGCCCTTGGGACTCAAAAGAGAGAAAAGGTGGAGAAAAGAGAAAGCCCACTATTTTCTTCATTTTGCCCCTGCTAACATCCAATGTACTTAGGAGCCTCGATGTCTGCTCTCCAAGAGTAAGTTGTTTTGTGTTCCAGAGTTCTCTATAATCAACTCTTCAGAAAATCTTGTTACAGTCAATAGCATTTTTTTAGTGGGTAGATGAGAGCAGAGTCCGCACCAGCCTTGTGCACCACTATGTCCCTGGCATCCAGCTCAGTGCAGGGTACATAGCACTCACTCATATGTATTTCATTCACTCATTCATTTAATACATTTATTGAGTGTCTGTTATGGGCCAAAGTTATTCTAAGTGCTGGAGTTAAAGCAATGAACACAATAGACAAAAACTCATCCCTGCCATCAAGGACCTTGTATTCCAGTGGAGAGCCAGACAACAAAATATAAACAAGTAAAATATGTAGCACGTCAAATAGTGATAAATGCTGTGGAGAAAAACTAAGCAGATATGAGAGATGGTATTTACTGAAAGAATGAATAAAGAGCTCTAACAAAAAAATGAAGCTGTATAATCCTATCATTTCAATGAATATTTTAGGGTAATGTGCTGAATTGAAGAGTAGGAAAGGAGCCTTGATTCTGAGTTTGTTCACCTTGTCACGGAAAATTTATCATTGAGTATGTATTGTTTAAGATACTGCGGTGGACTAAGACCCTAACTAAAGCAGAGACATTTGGTTAGAAATTAATTTCTATTCTTTACACAGTGGCTCCTGCATCTTAATCCACTGCAGTGTTTTCTGGTGCCCATTTGCTCACTTTTGAATGCAGAGAATTGTGGCTGTCAGATCTCAAGCCCCATTGCTGCCTCTGTATAAGTGGTAAGTCAGTGACAATGGAAGAGACAAACTTGCACACTTTGCTTGACAGCAAAGATATATGTGGGTGGTAAAGTCACCAACTCTATGGACCTGACAGAAACCCAGGGAATTTTTCTAGCTCTCATTATGCCGGCCCTGGACCCCTATAGTTTCCACTCCAGGCAAGCCCCTGAGAAGGAGAGGAAAAGGCAGTGAATCCATGAGCACCCCTAGAGACTCTAAGGGAGTCCAACAAGAGACTATCTTTGACAAGCATCAGAAGGAGGGAATATGTGGGCCAGTTTCTCATGTTTCTCATGGTGTACCCTGGGAGAAAAGCTGCCGACCTAGGGGTGGTGCTCAGGAGTGTGATTGGCAATGGGCTGAGGAGTAGCTGTCTTCCTTCAGTCAGGGGAGTGAGCCATCTCGGGAGAACAGCCTGGAAGTCGAAATTGCAATTGGTGTTTTAAAGAAGGGCAGAGGAGGCAGGGGGAAGCAGTTGAAGACCTCACATCCTATCCCTTCTTCTGGAAACTGGCCAAGGAGTCAAGAGCAATCTTTGCATGAACAGAGATGAGCAGACTTCACTTACCTGTTCCCAGCCATCCTTTTCTTGAGATGTTGCTATAGGTAAGGTATTTCTTTAGTACATCCCACAGCTCCCAGCCCAGTACCCTAGCCAGGACAATCAGGCTTCAAGTCAGATCCAGATCCTGGCTCTGCTTCTGTAAGCAAGCTGTCCAGCCTCTCTGAGGCACAGTGTCCTCGCTTCCAAAACAGAAAGGATGATAAAGACCTCACTGAGTTGTCATAGGATAAGTGAGTCCATACCCGTAAAGTGGCTGCATTTTGTTGGTGCTCAGTAATTTCGTTCACTTTCTTCTCAATTATTCTTCCTTGCAGTTTGCTTTTTCTTATAATAAGTAACATTTATTAAATAGCTACTATAGGCAATGCAATTTATTTACTTTCTATAATTATATATGTTATAACACAGGGAAGGTAGAACTCTTATTATCCCCATTTCATAGATGAAGAGATGCAGATGATTTTAGAAGACAGTGTGAAGCTTATGTCAGGATCACAAAATCTCAGAGTTAGAAAACACTTAAGAGGTCATTTGGGACCATTGCTCTGTTGTCCTAGTTTTTTGACAGATAGTCACGGAGTATCAGTTTGAACAGGTTTGGTGGTGAGGGCACAGTCCCTGTTGTCCCTTGGTTCTGACACATCCTGGTGGTGGCCTTCTCTATGTGTCCCCTGTCTCCCTAAATTACATGCTGTGTCCTCTGGTGCAGCATCAAGAGTCTGAAATCTGTCACCCTGCCTTACTAGCTAAGCTATTTTGGGCAAGTATTTTAGGTTTTCTGTGCCTTAGGGTACTCATTTGTAAAATAAGGACAAGAATAGAAAATGAATACTAGGGTTGCTGTAAAGATTAATCATATAACACACGTTAAGTGCTTAGAATGCTGCCTGGCACATAGTAAGCACTCAACTGATATTAGTTATTAATACAGAAGACATATAGTTCTATGGATTTGTCCAAATATCTTTTCCCCTCCTTCTCCTTAGAGACGTTCTTCCCAGTCTCTGTTACAGGGAGTCACTGGGGGTCTTACTAGGAATCCATCTTGCAGGCATTAGAAAACCATGGCTCCACAACTTTGACATCTGCACAACCAGCTTTCCAGATGTCGTTCTTTTTCCAAATCATTATTTCAAACTGGGAGAAGAATTGTATCCTCTCCATGTTGGAGATGCACTCCACCTTCCTGCCTATCACTTGTTCAAAGAAGGAGACTTAGATTTGAGTGGCAGGCAGTGGGCTTGACGAATCGTGATAGGCCCTCTGTGTAAATACATCTGGGGAAGGCTGGGTCCAAACCCCTTCCAAGATCATGGGGCTCAGAATGCTGTATCTGGATGGCGATTTGGGAATCCATCTTTGTCCAAGGGCAGAGCCAATATCCAGGGCTTGCAGACCATTCAACCAAAGAAGCTGCCAATGGGGTGGGACAGAAAGGTAGAAGGCAGGTTCCAGGCCTATGTTAGGATCAGGCATCAGGTCAGAGTGAGTGAGTTTGGGATGAAGAGTAGAAAAGAGAGATTTTCTGAAGGTTTCGAGCTGTTTGGGGAAATAAATGATAAGAGCTCATGGGGGCAGTCATGACTAAAATGCATGGAACAATGACATATTATAACGTATATATAAAACATGTATTTATATGTATATATGTATTCATATATATATATGAAAGGTCAGGCAGAATCAGGAGAGGAGAGAGGATTGGGAAGACCCTTGGTGAAACAGTGAAAAGCCCTGACTGAAACCAAGTAAGGTGTGGCAAGCCCTGTCAGCCTCCTTGTCCTTCTGTGGAAAACAGGATATTTGACTAGAGGGGTTTGTTGAAGAACATTTTCTGTAGACATTGCCTGAAGTGGTCCAATGAAGCCTAAAAAGTTCATTTTGGGTTTAAACAAATATTTTTACAACCATACTGAGGTATACTTAATATGAAATAAACTGTACACATTTAGAGTACCTAATCTGATGAATTTATGCCTGTACATCTGTGAAACCATCACTGCAATCAAGTCACTGACCATATCTATCACCACACGTTCTTATGAAGCTATTTAATAAGGTAAGTGGTAGATTTTCTAGATAAGGACAGAAGGAAGGCTGATTTCTGCCATAGGTTCAGCCTTGGAGTAGACAGCCCTGTCAATCATCTAAATCTGGAAAAACACATTGTTCAAGATAAAAGTGCAGGTTGAATTGAGCTGTCCAAAGAAGGGTAAGGAAGAGCCAGTGGAAGCAATTTTTCAATGTTTTGTTTCTGACATGTGGAAGTAAAGAGATAGAGAAGAAAGGGAGAGCAAAACACCATATCCAGCTTGGGCCCAGGAGTGCGAGGCTACAGTGAACTATGGTCATGCCACTGCACTCTAACCTGGGTGACAGAGCAAGACTCTGTCTCACGAAAAAAACAAAACAAAGCAAAACAAAATATCCAGTCAGTAATCATCAAAACAATAGAGCATGTTACAGATGGAGCCTTTCCTTCCATGTTGGGCAAAATGACAGGTAGTTTACATATTTGATCTGAAGGAGGGAGAGGAGCCTCCCCTCATTGCCAGTCCTTTTTCTCTAGAACATGTAAATTCAGAGGCATGTGGCCGGGGAAAAACTGGATGTCACCCATGGTTGTACATGATAAGGTGCCTCCTTAATCTATGCTATACTCTAGGCACTGTGGCTCTGTGGTCAAACCTTTTATGAGCCCTCAAGTAAACTGTCACAGTAGATGCTACAATTCATTCCTTTGGCTCCATCTCCCCTCTCTTCTGTTGCACTGGGGCTGCCTATCTGAGCACCATGGGAGGGCATGTGCAAGCTGAGTGGCTGAACCTGAAAGAAAGGTAGGAACACTAGCTTTCTCTGGTCCCCATTTCCTAAATTATTTGTTCAAGAGAAAATCATGATCTTGTTGGAACTGCTGCTCTACATGGATGGCAATGTCTTTTTTTTTTTTTTTTTTTTTCCGTCCAGGCTGGAGTGCAGTGGTGTGATCTCGGCTCACTGCAAGCTCCGCCTCCCAGGTTCACGCCATTCTCTTGCCTCAACCTCCTGAGTAGCTGGGACTACAGGCATCCACCACCACACCTGGCCAATTTTTTTTCTTTTTTTTTTTTGGTATTTTTAGCAGAGACAGGGTTTCACCGTGTTAGCCAGGATGGTCTCGATCTCCTGACCTCGTGATTCTCCTGCCTCAGCTTCCCAAAGTGCTGGGATTACAGGCATGAGCCACCGTGCCCGGCCGGCAATGGTTTTTGAGCTGCTCAGAAGTAGAGCTGCAGCAGGGTGGATGTCACTGGCACAGTAGTAAGACCCTTCATCTCTCTCTGATGGTGCAAGGATCTTAAGTACAGCCTGGTTCTCTTCAGTATCAATGTCACCTTGGAAATTGTCCTTGAAACCAGGGCCATAGATGCCCTTTTCTCGGTATATGAAAGTCATTGTGTTACCTTGGGTCTTCCTGTACCAGTTGATATAGTAGTTACTGATTGCTTCTCCTTTCATGGAGCACTTGAGGGTGGCAGGGTCCCCCACTGACACAATCATTGTTTGGTGTTCAGGCACCAACTCAACAGCTGACATGACTCCTGAGAGAAAAGACACAAGAGACAGGCTCAGTGAGGGCTGGAGGCTGAGACCATTGAGTAAGGAGCGAGGTCCAGGAGTACAAGGTCCTGGGAGCCTTGATGCTTCTTTGCTGCTGAGTCTTGCTTGGCCAAAGTTCTGGAGTCTGCCTTACCTGCCCAGAAGAGGGAGAGATGGATGAGGGAGGAGATCCTCTGCATGGCTCACTCAGGGGCTGCTCTGCCTGTCAACCACCTTCTGCCTGGTCCCTCCTCTGAACCAACACACTTGTGAAACACTTGTGACTGAGGAAGTCAGTCCCTATCAGCAGCTGTTTCATTCCCCAGAGAAGCCTAGCTGATCACAGGAGGCTCGCAGGGCCTGCTGCCTGTTAATGGGATGACAGTGCCACCTTCAAGACCAATAGTGTGGTTCAGGTAAGTTAGGCCAACTGAGAGGAGATTAAGGCAGCTTATTTAATTGATGACAAGGTTTCTGCTTCCTGCCCTAGATGTTAAATTTGATATTGTTGTTCTAGTTTCAGATTAGATGTACATGTTAGACACTATGTGGTGATGTTAATAGTTAATACCAAGAAGAATTATTGACATTTACAGCTGTAATCAAAAGAACCATCAAATGAGGAGATCGATAGTATGTGCACAAAGACTGAAGATGTTGTAATGATTGTTGTGTTGACTGCAAACTCCCTCTAGGCAAAGTTGGATAAGGGTGATTTACCCATGTGTTAAAGAGCGATCCAATGAAACATTGTCTTCCAAATGTGAACCAGAGTTTCCTGATCTTTATTGAGCTCATCTATCTTCTTTTCTGAAGGCTTCTTAGTTTACTTGTGTTAAATTACACAAAGCAAAATATTGTAAAAAACTTAGAAACCACCACTACATCCCAACTTATGACAGGCTAAATTTATGTGGACTTCAAAAGAGGGGAGTGTTAGGATTTTTGGGACCTCCACTTTTGAGTTTAAAGGTCAATCTTTGAAATTTTGAAATCAAACAGGTAAATTAACAATGGGAACTAGAGAGTGCAGCAGAAGCTGGGAAGGGGGTCACTTGGTAAGCAAAAAAGCAAGAGCAAAGGTGTCATTCCATATTAGCAAGTGGATGCAGGACTTACATTCACAGATTAGTGGAGGAAAGACTCACTTAAGCTTTCTTAAGTTCCCCAGTGTGACTGGGAACAAAAATTCAGATAGGAGCAGCTCAGGTTTCTTGACCCCATAGTAGTTGCTCTCCCCACCCACCCCTGCCTCACCTCACTTTGCGCAACTGCCCATCCCGCCTACTGCTCTTGGAGGACTGTTAGCAAGTACTCAAGGTGGGCACATTCTTTGATGTTATAAATGGTATAATCAGCACCCCCTCCCCCAGCAGAACATAATGCTGTCTGCTGTCTATAGCTCTTTGAAAGTTGCCGAGGTCAATCTGTTTGGACTTAAACACTTGACCTTTTTCTATCGGGCTGCCTAGTTCTTGGCACATCCTATGAAACCTAGTCATTCTTACTGGATGCCAGACCCTGAGGATTCAGGGTCTGCCGTTGATGAATGGAAGACACAGTCTTTTTTCTCATGCAGCTTATGTTCTAGCATAAGAGCCAGTCATCACTTAATGATTTGCATAGTTTATTCCTCCATTGCAGCTATAAGTATTCTATAGAAGCAGAAGGATTATGAGAGCATGTTACAGAGGCCAGGTTTGGTCAGGAGGTCAGGGAAGGCTTCCCTGAAGAGGAAGTGGCATTGAAGTTGCAACTGAGTCTGTTTGCCCCTGCACATCCACTCTACTTCCTACTCTAAGAGCCTGACCTTAATTGGCGGCATCCACTGGCTCTGCATCCTATTTTGGCCAATGGAGACACCTTCAGGAGACTGGAGGGAAGGAGAGAGTGCCTTCCTCCACTGGAAGCTATAGCTCCTCTTCCATAGCTGCAGGTTTCAGTAAAGGCTCCTCCCCTACACGCTTCAGGCCTGGCATGGCAGCGGTTCTTTGTTGCCAGCCTTGGGTGTTTCACCACCTTCTTTTTGGTTTCTCATAACCCTTCTGTATTAATTTCCTCTAGCTGCTTTAACAAAGTACCACAAACTAGGTGGTTTAAAACAATATAAATGTTTTGTCTCACAGTTCTGGAAGCTGGAAGTTTGAAATCAAGGTGTCAGCAGGGCCATGCGCCCTCTGAAACCTGTAGGGGAATCCTTCCTAGCCTCTTACTAGATTTTGGTGGTTTGTTGGAAACTCTGATGGTCTTTGGCTTGGCTTGCACCTGCATCACTCCAGTCTCTGCCTGCACTGTCTCGTGGTTTTCTCTCCCTGCGTGTCTTTGTCTTCACTTGGCTGTATTATAGAATGCCAGTCATATTGCATTAGGGGCCTACCATACTCCAGTATGAACTCATTGAAACTAATTACATCTGCAGTGACCGTATTTCCAAATAAGGTCACATTCTAAGGTACTGGGAGTTAAGACTTCAACATATCTTTCCTTGGGGGACACAGTTCAATCCATAATACCTGTCCACCCCTTTGTAAAAGTCCCTTTCATTAAACTCTCTCTAATCACCCCGAGAGTGCCCTGTCTCCTGCTGGGACCCTGCCTGAAACAGGTATGGGGCATGGTTGGGGAAATAACATTCTATGTAACAAATGAGGACATGTATAAAAAAAGCCTTCAGGCAGAAAGACGTAGAGAGGGCTTAAAGCTGTATTAATATCAAAAGAGCAGTTAGCAGGGCTCAAGTAAGCCTGTCTTTCTAGATAATTATTGTTGGACTATCTCAAATTATTTAGGAAGTCATTTTGAAAAGTCCCAAGAATGTGTATTATGTTTATGACTACGATTTATATTTTCCACTGGTTGGAGGGAATTTTAAGAATTTATTGTTAATGGCCAAAAACAACCTTCCTCTAGGCCTGACTAAGAGAGAGAGCTGATATGAATGATAAATCAAAGCCAGAGGTAGAAGACAGTACAGGAGAGGACGGGTGATGATGCGGTGGGGGCTTGGGACAGAGTGTGGCTAGTGCTTCACCAGGTCAGGAGCAGTCAGCTTGGCCTGGGCCTGTGGCAGGACAAGATGGAACTTAAACAAAAACACAGCCTGTCTCGGGGTGCCCAGGTGGAAGGCAGAAACATCCATCAGGGCTCTGCCCTCGGACCCAACCCTCCTCCGGCCCTGTGCAGGCTGTGTTCTTTGTGTTCAGTCCCTCCTTCATGTCGAGGCCAGCAATTAGGCCACAGCTTCCTTGGTCCTGCCAAGGGGATGTCTGTCCCTTCATGTGATTTCTAGGAAAAACTAATTTTTTTATACTCTGTAAAATGGGAGAAGATAGCTTATAGGATTTCTGTGAGAAATAGATGAAATTATGCTTGTAAATCCTTGGCTCATTGCTTAACAATGTTAACTTTCTCCTTGTCATACAAATAATGATACCTGAGACTTGAACAGTTAGTAGGAGAGGCAAGAGTGGTTTTGGGGGCTTTATCCATTCTCCCCCATAATCTCCATCTCTCCAGAATGGAAGGTTTCCCATTCTTTGATGTCTTTCCCAATCTTACACGCTATGAAAATACAGCCTCAAGGCAAGTTCCTGAGGCATCTTTCAACCAGGTTGCTGTCCTTAGCCCCTCCTCTGCAGAAACTCGGAAGCTGCTATTGCATACTGTGTTGTTTGATTTGTAAATGTTGCCTCATGCGTGTGACTTAGTCTGTTCTTATCTCTGGTGTAATCCCCCAAGCACCCGTTGAACCCATACTGGTCTTCAAAAATTCTTATTGAAGTGAAATAATTTCTTCTGCCCACAGGATGTCTGATCTGAAAGCATGTTGTGGTCCGCTACACACAAGAGCAAAAGAAGAGCAGGAAGGAACTCAGTGCCAAGACTACAGCCACAGGAAGAACAGCAGCTCTTAGGGCTGCAGCTCTAAAGACAGGCCAGGTCATTACAGGAGCGTCTGCTCCCTTAGCCTTGCCAGACAGAGGAGGGTTAAGAAAGGAACTGCCGACCCTGATATGCAAACTGCCACAAGTGCTTCCTGCCTTTCTATCAGCGTCAGATGGCTAGCGATGGATGGTTGTAAAGTGGATATAATTAATATTTTATTTTCAGGGCCACGGTGCTTCTTGGGAGCACCAAGCAAATCAACCAACAGATTAAAGAGTGATGGAGAAAGCCGTGTTTTGGGCCTCATTGGGAACAGAATGGAAGAGTTGAGGGTGGAAGGGACCTTAGCAAGTCTTCTGATCCATGTTTCAACCTTCATTTCCCCATAACCTCAAGGAGAGAGTTGCTTTTCCTGTTCTTCAAATGAGTTCCTTGAATTCACACTCTATTTCTTTGAATTTGCACAGACTGTTGAGGAACAGGCGGCGGGGTCACCCTACCTCTGCTCAGACAAGCCTGGAAGAGAAAAATTTTACATAGAAGACTGGGCTGGAAGAGACCTGGGAACTTGAGGATTCCCACTTCCACACTGCCCACTCTAGTTCTCAAGAGGCAGCTATGCTGCAGTGCAGACCACTGAATTTAGATTCAAGAATCTGGGTTTACATCTCACTCCTCCTCTTCCTTGCAAGTCACTTACCACACCAGGCCTCAGTTTCCTGGACAATAAAATGGGGATAACGTTGTCCCATGTGGTTGTTGGTGGTAACAAAATTATGCACACAAGCACGCCTTGTAATCTAAGTTAGACCTGCACTAACCTAGATTAGCTGACCAGGGTGGAGGGTGGGAGGGGCAGGCTTCAGTGTGTGACTTACCTAGAGGCCAAGGAGAGTCACCATGGATAGGGCAGTCCTTGTTAGTCCCCTGCTCTCTCAGTGTGGCTCTGAGAATCTCCAGGAAGAATTGGCTGGTTGAATTCTCAACTCTACCAAGAAAGGTGTGCTGGAGACCAGGGCCATAGAAGTCTTCTTGTTGATGTACGAAAATCAGGAAGCTGTCTCAGGTCCTCTTTACCAGCATATATTGTAATTATTCATCTCCTTCCCTGTCAGTCGGCACTGGAAAATTTTGCTTCTTCTAAAAGGAACAAATGTCTCTAGTTCTTGTTGCTCCAACAAGGTGTCTGGCTTGATTCCTAAAATAAATGAACAAATAAACAAATAGATGGATGCAGAATAAATAAATCAAGGTAAAAGGAAGATAGAGAAATTGAAAAGCCACATCAGAGTATCAGGGACTGGGGTACCAGTGTGGGGACCAGCTTCCTTTTCAGTATTCCCACAAACTCTCCCTGGGACAATTTCATCAGAGGAGTCATTCATTCATTCATTCATGCATCTATTTGGCAAGCGTCCTCTCACTTGAATGGTATTCTCAGTGCTGGGCTGGCTCTGCGGGGAGGACAGCGATTTGGTCTCTCGGGGGCTTGCCAGACCCAGGGAATTACAGGGCCTGTGGTTCTGAGGCTCTGGGGCTGCTCTCAGTTGAGCTGTAGGAGGACAAGAGGGCAGATCTCCCCCAAAGCTTCCCTAGAGGACTGAAGCATTCTGCTCCTGGGACAGTCTCTTGGCCCTTTCTTCCACATCTCAACTTTCAGTGTCTCAGCGACTGGCCTATGTACTCTTGGGCTTACTTGAGGACCTTGAGGAAATGAGTCTAAATCAGCAAATGCTCTGTCCTCAGAGAACAGCCTCATTAGTTGTAAATGCAGTCTGGATTCTTTCTCTTTTTGCTGCACGTGGAAGCGTCTTCCCCCTACAATGAGGCCAAGAGCTTGGCAGGGGTGATGTTGATGTTTAGCTTCAGACGGCTGTTAATGCTTCTTTCCCTCATATTTGTGAATGCTTCTTTTATTTTTTATTGTAATATGCTTATTTTGGATCTTAAATTTATACAGCAATGCAGCTGCTTCCAAGGAGGAAGCCAAAATGCCAATCTTCCATCAGACCAGAGCCTGTAGCCATGGCACAGGATCTAACAAAAAATATTACTGCATTAAATGTAATTTGTAGCAGCAGTTAAGTGCCTGCTGTAGTACTCTGTCCATATCAAGTGCCCTGCAAATGTTAATGCTGGATTAAAGAAAACACAAAACAAAACAAACACAATGGGAAGAAGGAGTAAGTAGAGTGGGCAATGAAAATTAAATGAGAAAAAGCAAAGTTAAAGCATGAAAAAAGGTTTAATGGAGTATTATAGAATTATCTACTGAAAGGATGAAGTAGAACAAACTAAAAATAAAAAGGCAATGTAACAGCTTAGATAAGAGGAATGTAGAGGCAGAGAGAAGCTGGAGAGGTAATTAGGACAATTACCTCCATGCAGTGGTTTTCAATCTTGGCCCCACACTGGGACCACCTGGGGAGTTTTAGGAACTACTGAAGCCTAGGTGCCACCCCCACAGAGGCTGATTTCATTAGTCTGGGGTGGGTTCTGGGCAACAGGATTTTAAAAACTTCCTTAGATAATTCTGATGTACAACCAGGGTTGAAAGTCACTGTGTAACAAAAAGAAGAACTGTAGGACAGTAAAGGCTTATACACTGTTGTACTGAGGGGACAAGGAAGAGGTGCCACCTGTGACCATAGGGCCTGCTGTAGCATCGGGTTCTGCTCCTTGTCCTTTCTCTATGACCAGTGCAGACCTCCAACAGCTTTCCTGCCTGGTGATTGCTCACTTCTTATAAACCAGAGAGCACACGGTTCTCCTTAGGTCAGCACCAACCATCTTCCTGTTCCCTTGATCTCTTTCAACAGTGTTGGGCACTTAGTGGGTGCTTAGTAAATATTCACTAGGTGATATCATACCTGGCATTCTGGGTCCTTCTGTGCTAGATGAAATGGGCTAAATCTGTGTTTTTGGTTCCTCCTCCTAATCCTGCCCTGACTTTTCAGATAGAAATTTTGTCCTATCCAGCTCCCTTCTGAGAGGTAGAATTTAGCTGGGGAGCCCACTAGCTGGGATTCCTTACACTGGGACATCACTGTGTGTGTGTGTGTGTGTGTGTGTGTGTGTGAGGTGGAACCTAGCCTGTAGTGCACTGGACTCACAGAGTAATGGGTTCTTGCTATATTTCAACTTTGCATTCTTCCCTCCCTCCTTCCCTCCTTCCCTCCCTCCCTCCCTGCATCCATCCATCCATCCCTTCCTTCCTTCCTTCCTTCCTTCCTTCCTTCCTTCCTTCCTTCCTTCTTTCCTCTGTTTTTGTCTTACAATTCCCAGGCTCATGGCAGACCATAGTAATCCAAGGAGACCTACCATTAGGAGTGAAAATGTGTCCAGTTCCCTGAAATGGCCACTTGTTTTTGGAGGGAGATAGATTGCTTTCTGCTCTCCTGAAATTGCAGATTTCACAGTGAAGATTTGCTGCCCCAGGGAGAGCAGTGGGTGGAATGTAAAGTTATTGCTGTCTCTGGAAATCCTCTTTGATTTGTTCTGCTCGCTGGAAGACTGTGGGGGTGTGCTGGTCCTGGGGTAGAACCTGGAGAAGCCATGACACAGGTTTTCATGCTAACAGTAGACTAATCCTATGTTTTTGTTGGTAGAAGCCCATTTATAAAAAATAAAACAATGGTTATTATGTACTTCCATTCAACAATATCCCAATAAAGAGGTACAACTGGATAAACCTGGATTGGGAGCAGATGGAAAATTAGTTTAAAAGGGCCCAAACAGGAGCCCCTCCCACTTTGAAGTAGTCTCTGCGTACAAGAAAAAGCATTTCCCACTTTCCTCCTCTGAAATGGAGAAAAGAATTTTGCTCAAGGTTCTTGGTTGGGAGTAGGCTGAGGGGATAGCTCAGTGTTAGAGAGAATTAAATGCTGTTTTCTTTTCCTTTGGTGGTAGGACTTACGGAAATGTAGAGTGTTTAATGTTTATAGAAAGCTCAAATTTTGTAGCTGGAATCATACTTCTGTGGAATTAAGATTTTATTATACAGATCTTACATTCCTTCAATTGGCTGATTACCCCTGGGGCACCACAGGGTGGTGACAAGGGTGGGCCCTCCCAGAACCCTAGAAAAACTCCCTGCTTCATCTCCTGTGGGGAAACAAATAAATACCCTTCATCCTTCAATACAAGGGAGGGGAGAAAGTTGTAGGAGCATCTCTGGGCGTGAGACCCTCCCCTACTCCACCTCCAGTGGGAGACAGCGAAATGACCCTATCTACTGTGATGGTTGTATGATGCCAGAGGAGGGGAGAAGACAGATGGATGGGGACTTGTCCTCTTCCCCTTGGGAGGGGGTGGTGGGTCTGGCCTTCCATGCCAGGGGCTCCCATAGCCATTGACAAAAACTTGCATCGCCCAGCAGTTCCACGGGTACATTCCAATTCTTGAGCTAATATACCTACTACTTTTTGCTTAGTTTTATTACAGATTGGGAGGAAAAAGGAATGAGGCTGAAAGGTTGCCAAAACATGGAGTCAGGGCTAACTGAGGAAACAATGGAAGAGCAACATGGAATCACTGCAGGATACTTTTGGAAAGGCAACTGTGTAGGTTTAAAAAAAAAAGTGGCTTGAAGTGTAGCTTTGGGGGCTAGAAAAGAGTTCCTAAACCATTAAGTGGGAAAGTGAGTACGGCATTTCAGTGGGATCTTAGACTTACAGCAGCTTGGGCCACTATAAACCAGTGTCCTGGTCATGTCCCGGGAACCTCACCCACTATGCACCTACTACTGTCCCATTGTCTGAATATCTGAAGTATGCAGGTATGAAGTATAACCTGCATACTTCAGATATTCTTGCTGGTTATGTGGGGTTTATATTGAGTTTGGTGGTGTGTGGGGACTGGTATAGGGGCAAGGACTAGAGTAAACACACTTTCTTTATAACATTCACCATGGCTAGAGTTGCCACAGTGCAGAGTGGTTGTTTTATAATCACCACTGTACCGCTGTGTTAAAGCCTGGTTTAGAATGCGAGTGCTGTTATATTCATCATGTATATGACAAGTTAAAGGGCTCTTAACATTGAGCTATGTAATGAATGTTTAGTATGAGTGAATGAAAAAGATTATTGAATAGAAATACTAGCTATCCAATTGGCAGGGCTCTAATTGCAAAGTAGTCTGAGCGTTAGCACACATGCATAACCAAGTAGTGACTGTGGGAACTTGGGAAGTTACCAAAGGAGGGCAAAGGAAATACTATGTGCAGCAAGATTCCTCTGGCATGGTGAACAGTCTCAGCATCTATCCCACTGAAATAACATCGTGAGTGGGATCACGGTATATGACAAAGCATACGGTATCAATCTAGCCCATCAGCAGTGTCCAGGCTGTGGTGAGAAACCAGAGATGTAGTCTAACATAAGATGCATAGGGAATGGCACATGCCAAGGAGATGGACTGGAAGAACCCAGGGAAAGAGGATTTTTGGAAGAGTCAATTGACAGCTATCTCTCTGTCAGAATACCTTTTTTAACAAGGTGCCAGCTCACATCCCAGACTGGTGACCCAGAGGCTGAGCTGAGAGTCACAGCTGCAGCCTGCTCAGATAACTGTTTCCTTTATTGAAAGCTGCTGTGTTTGCATTGACTCACAACATGGTTGGGGACTCAGCTGGACAGCATACCAAATGCCAAGCAGAAATTCCTAATGCCACCGTCTGCCCAGAGGACTCCTTGTTAAAAAATATTATGGCACAAACTATATGTTTATCCAGGGAAATGTGATAGGGAAGCAACACTAGCAGAAAAGTAAAATACAGTCTAAAATACCATGGCAGTTGGAAAAAGTTTGTTTTCGTGAAAGATGCAATTCAGTCAATTTCCCTCTGATTTTGACAGGTTGAACTCTAAGTTTCAAGTATATGGAGGCTAAGTCAAAAAATGTTTTAGGGCAAGCAAGATGAGAAAAAGCAGCCTCTGCATACACACATGAGGGAGCTGTGCAAAGGAACCAATGTCCACACTATAGTCAGGGCCTCCCTGTGTGGCAATCAGGAACCCAGACTCACATGGATCATCTAGCATGAAAAGGCTCTTGGCTTTTCTCTAGTCGATACTGAGGTTCTATCAGTCCTCTTTTCTTCTAAGGGCATATGAAACCTTGGCTGATTTTGACTGGTAAAGGAGGCCTTGGGAGAGGCTTAGAAAATAATGGGATTAAAATGCAGAGGAAAGACCAGAAGTGCAGCCGCCACATGCTATTATTAGAACTGATGGTGAAACACCTTTCTGCAGTCCAGAGAGCCTTCCTCTTCTGACCTCCTCTTTGACCCTGAATCTAATCCTGTAAATGCTAAGGAGTCAGCATTATGTGGTTGAATTATACTCTGGTTGGGTGGGAGCACTTTAGGCAAGCCCCTGGCACCTTCTTTTTGTCTTTTTATTTTAAAGTAGGGAATAGATCCAAGTGAAGGCTATTGTGAAGAGTAAGTCATCCATGGCTGTAACACGCCAGCATCGCCAGATGGGGTGCGGGAACATAGGCAATTTATAAAACCTTTGCAGCAGCTGCTGTGACCACAAGGGATGATACTGGCTCAATTTAGCATTTTTAAACTTAAGTATTCACCTCATGCTAATGTATGTAGCTGTGTTCTCTCATTTGAAGTTGTTCATTTGGAAATACAGAAGGATGAGACATTATTCTTTAAATAAAATATTCCCTTTCATTACATCTGTGTCTCAGTGATCCCTAAAGCAGAAATTCAGTTCAAACATTAAATTCAATAATCATATATTAAACAGTTACTCTGCAATGCACTATGGAAACTGAAGATGAAACAGACCAAGGATCCCCGCCTTGAGGGGTTTATAAATTAGGAAGAGGATGAAGGAAGTATGCAAACAATCATGGCAAAAGAGAAAACACATGAAATAACTCAAGAGTGGTAAGTGCTAAGGTGGTTCAACTGGGGGAAGATTATATCCTCAGAGGAGAGTTTTGCATTGGAGATATAAATTTGGGAATCATATGTGAAATTAATGCTGCGAGGGTGAATGAGATCATCTAGGGAGAAATAGAGAAGAGAACATAGACCCAGGCAAGGACCCTGGCTGCTCTAGTATTTAGAAGATATATAGTGGAGGAAGAGCCAGCAAGGGGGACTGAGAAGGAGAAGCCAGTGATGAAGAGGAAAATCAGCCAAGAGTGGCATCTCAGAAGCTACGTGTGGAAAACATTTTGAGGAGGAATGGGTGGCCAATGGTGTAGCTAACCACTGGGAGGTTGTCTGATCACTGGCTCTTTACTTGTGTACTTGTCTTGTGTCTGTCTCCTCTTATTTTATACAGGTAAGTCCACAGGGAAGGGTGCATGTCTGTTTTGCTCACACCATGTACTCAATGCCTGGCACAGTACTTGGCACATAGTAGGACTCAAGATATATTTGTTGCAGACAGAAAGGAAGGAACAAAAGCCAGTCTGAAGTGTTTATACTTAATTCAGTAGACAAAGAGTAGTATCTGAATAGCATTTTCAGGTTTCTGACATTGAGTTTGGTCTTAGCAAAAAATGCAAGCCTTCTTTTTGAGGCCTGTACAGACCCATTGGCCTTACGCGTAGCTCCTCTCAACATCATTAGGTACCCTTCAGTCTGGATGCACAGAAATGAGGAAACAGCAGGAATCTGTCTGACTGATTCCCACATAATCCTTTGGGACAGTATTTGCCTATAGAATTTCATGAGTCTTAATGGCTGTGCCATTACAAAAAGAATTCTGTAATTCCAATCCCACGTTAAATAGGTATCTTTACAGCAGGGGTTCTCAGAGCATTTAATATGGTAATAAGAATTTAAATAATAAGAGGAGGATATTAATATGTCGTGTTTGCCAAAATTATCTGATGGTGGAATTCTTTTAAATTGTGCAACAACTGTTAACAATTTAACAGTTGAGGGATGTTAAATTGTTGGGGAGGGTGACATTCTGAAGAATAATTGGGCAAATGTTGCCCCCGAAGAATTCTAAGAAGAAAAAAAAGCATTTTAAATTCCTTTTTAGTTGACAGCAGGAGAAACTCCCCAGGATGGAGACAAATTACATGGGTGGAGTTAAAGGGTATGGTAGGTTATAATTATTTTTCTGAAGTATTTGATCCTTCTTTCCATGAAAAAGGTTATTGATTCCTACCCATTGCTATGTGTCTTGCAGTGCCTTCTGTGGGAAAGGTGTGAGTCCCTGCTTAGTTGATTTTGTGCTTGGCCATGGAAGGGCTTTGACCAATGAATGTGAGTGGACATGATGTCTGCCGCGTCTGAGCAGAAGTTTTAAGAAGTATCTTGAGTTTCTGCTTGCATTTCTCTTGTTCTTTTTCTTCTGTCATAAAAACAGTGTGGAGGGGCATGGTGGCTTATGCCTATAATCTCAGCACTTTGGGTCATTAAGGCAGGTGGATTGCTTGAGCCCAGGAGTTGGAGACCAGCCCCGGCAACATGGCAAAACCCCATCTCAAAAAAAAAAAAAAAAAAAAAAAATCAAAAATTAGCCAGGCATGGTGGCATGCACACCTGTAGTCCCAGCTACTTGGGAGGCTGAGGTGGGAGAATCTCTTGAGTCCAGGAGGTTGAGGCTGCAGTGAGCTGAGATCGCACCACTGTACTGCAGCCTCTGGGCAACAGAGCAAGATCCTGTCAGAAAAAAAAAAAAAAAAGTATGTCCCAAATAGTGGCTTATCTTTCATCTTGGGCTCTGGAATGGGAAGACACAGGGAGTAGAGCTCAGCAGCCAACTGGTAGTAAAAGCGGGAACAAAAAGTAAATGTTCATTGCTGTAAGCCACTGAGGTCCTGGCACTGTTCGTTACCACATCAGAGCTGACTAATACAAAGAGGAAAATATGGAAGGGTGATATGACTATGGCAGCTGTTTTATTCCAGAGCTCTCAGAAGAGACACAATTTCAGAGGAGAAGCAGAAAGCTGAATCAGAATGGCTCAGTTTACAGGTGACTTTTTTGTACAGGGCAAAAGTTTTACTCTTGCTGTGATTAAAAACAACTCCATAAATGAAAATGGTTCAATCTAACCCAGATAAAGATTTATAGATCCGGTGTAGCTACAAGGCGCTGGGATATCTGAGGAGAAATCTCAATATTTCACACCAAACGAAATCAAAGAACACACCAAGGTGAAGGTTCACAGCCAGCCCCATTGGCGTGGTTGCTGCTCTATAAAGCATTTTACTAGTCTCCCTGGGTTTCCTCACATTGGCAGGATGAGGCTAGGTCAGTGCACCAGTGGTACCAAATTCTGGGAAAGCCCAGAGGTTTGGGAAATCTCTTTAAGAACAGAAAGTTATTAATAAAAGGAGTGATCATCATTCAAGGAAATAATATTCTCCTTTTCCTCTCCCCTTCCTCTTTGCTTTTCTTAATTCTTTATCTTTGCAACCCATACCACTACCATTTTGGCTGCTCTGCTCTGCGGTGTGTACAATAGCAGCATTTTGGAAGTATCTAAGTTTTACTTGGCAGGGAATTAACTACATTCTGTGGTTATAGAACCCCTATGAAAGCTCTGATATAAATCCACTTTCCCACAAAAAGAAACTGATTGTGTCTAGTCTGGGGTTTTGTATTTTTCCATACATTTTCAGTTTATTTATTTTCATTTTTTTAATTTAAAATTTTTTTATTTTACTTTAAATTCCAGGATACATGTGCAGAGTGTGCAGGTTTGTTACATAGGTATAAACGTGCCACGGTGGTTTGCAGCACATTTTTGGCTATTTTTCAATATTTTATTTTTTCTTTTTATTTTAATAGAGACGAGGTCTTGCTTTGTCACCCAGGCTGGTCTTGAACTCTTGGGCTCAAGCAATTCTCCCATGTTGGCCTCTCAAAGTGTTGGGATTAAAAACAAACAAGCAAACAAAAAAAGTGTTGGGATTACAGGCATGAGCCAGCGCGCCGGGCCTATTTTCAGTTGTTTATTTTCACTGCAAGCATCAGAGACCAAGGTGAATGTGTTTGTGTGTAACTGTTGAGGATGCTCATCGTCTCTCCTGGGTCATCTTAAGGAACCTGCAAGCACACCTTACCTCAGGGAAACAAGTGCTTTTTCTGTTATGAGCCTATGTCACCTCCTGTGACAAGCGTTCCCCATCTCTAGGCCATCACTTTCTTCTCTGTGTTCTGTTTTCTCCTTTCTCTGTTAGTAAGTTTCTATTTTCATGTCTATTTCTTCCACTAGGAAGAGCACCTTGAGGACAGGAATTGAGCTTTGGCCGCCTTTGTAACTGAGCGTGTGGCACAGGACCAGGAATATTCTACGTGCTCAGTACATATTTGAGGGATGAGGATATGCATCCCCATAATTATAGACTTGTGTATTTTAATGATACAGCTACTGAAAATAGCGACACAAAATGAAAAACACCAAGAGGGCTCATCATAAGCCTAGCCAGTAGTCACTGAGAAAATAATAATCATTTTGGGCTCCTCTGATTTCTTCATGTCTAGCTAGACTCTCAGGGCAGGTTTTACTTATCTGTTCAGGGTCCCTATGTGGAAGCTGACTCAGACCTATGGAGGACCCTCCAATCCTGTTCAGTTGTCCTGTGTGCCTAAGAATGGGCTCTTGAGTATGCCAGACAGAATGAGTATAAATCGGTGGTTTCTAAGAGGCCTTGAACTCCAGCTCAGGATGACATTGGAGTCTCCGAGACCCCTAAAAAGTGAGAATATGGCAAGGCTTGAGGCCCCACTGCAGCCCAGAGTATGTGATGATGATCAAATTCTGGGAAGTCCCAGAATATGGGAAATTCATTCATTTATTCATACAGATATGTTTATGCGATTTGTCAGGTTGAATAAGCAAATGCAGATATAGTCCTTGATCTCCAGAGCTTACAGACTCATGAGAAAATAGGCATAATCAAATTAATAAAATATTACAAACTGATATATGAAAGCATTAAAGAATAAACAACCTGAACTTGTCAGGAGATCTCAAGATGCCTCTGAAAAACGGATGTGTAGACTTTGATCTTTTTTGTTTAACTCCTTTCAATAGGAGTTAAACAGGGGATGAGGAGAGGGAAAGTGCTGCAAAACCCTGGGGTAGGAAGGCACCTGGTACATTCAAGTATTTAATAGCTGGAAGAAGGCATGTTTGGAAAATGAGGGGGAGAGGAGTGAGGTATGGCAGAGGAGATGAGAAGGAGTCAGACTGTGCAAGGTCTTAGAGGACTTTTAAGGATTTTCGTGTTTTGCCTATCTGCAATGGGAAGTTACTGAAGGATATTTAATGAGGGGTATGACGTGATCATATTTGTATTTTGGAGAGATCACTCTGGCTGCTGTGGGGAGGAGATATTGAATAGTACCAGAGGCCAGCTAACTTAACTCAACAGGCTATAGAAACAATCCAAAGAAGAAAATCATGGTTTTGACCAGGCTGGTGGCAGTGGATGGAGAGCAGTGGATGGGTTTGAAATGATGGTGTTATTCCTTCAGATAGGGCACCTTAGGCTAGGGCCATATTCATAAGGAAGATCTTGATTTAAGTCTTGGAGTTGAGCTGAAGTGCCTTTGAGACACCTGAGTAGAACTGTTGGTCAGGTGGACACATAGATATTAATTCATGTATTCAACTCACATTTATTGACTACTTGCTACAGGTTAGTCACTCTATTAAGAATCATATGGTACAGGAAAATATATTGAACTTGGATTCTTCTCTCAAGGAGTTTAAAATTTCTTAGACAGTCATGAGGAGTGGTTGGACAGGATAGCTATCTTTAAATATTTGAATATGCGAAAGTGAACTTAGTCTGCCTTACTCCGGAAGGCATAACAAATATAAAGATATGAAGTTATGGGAGGCAGATTTTGATTTGGTTTAGGACAGATTTTTTGAAATAAGAATTGTCATTGAAAATATTTGAATTGAGACTGGATGATCTTATTCATTCAATATTTAGTGAACATTTAAACTGAATGAGGGGATTCCTACTTGGCTTTTAAGATCCTTTCTGGCTTTCAAATTCAATGATTCCAATTTTCTGTTTAAAATCTTAATTTTCAGAGTGAAGGTCACAACTTGGATTTCCTTGAGTCCATTTTCTTATTTGGATCCTACCTATATCATCCTGAGAGCTTTCAAGATGGTGTAATGAGGACTTTCTCAAGGCTATGGCATCTTCCGAATCGAGAATGTGTTATATGATAGAAGTAACATTCTCTTCATTGCCTATCTCTGGCCTCCGCTAATGCAGAGGAAGTGGCATATTTACATGGTTTCAGATTCCCTTATTTTCTCTCGCCTTTCACTCATAGCCATGGTTTCACAATGTTGGATGACCTCTTTGTGAGGGCAGCCAGGAGATGGCACTGTTCCTGAAGCCAGGATGCCTTCGAGCTGCCTTTGGGCATCAGAGAGGAATTTTCTTTTTCTAGCCATCTAGCCTGCCCAAGGACTCTTCTTGGGAGCCTGGTGAGAGTGGCAAACCTATTCCTATGTCTGACAGTCAAATTCAAAGTCTTTTTGAGGGTTGACAGACACTCTCTGGGATTTCTCTTCAGTGCTCTGAACTCTTCCAAGTCATCCCTTCTCATGATGGATAAGAATTACAGAAAGCAGAACAGTGGAGGCAACAATAATATGAATTTAGTCAACTATCAATTGTCTTTACCACTGGAGGGGGAAGAAAATTAACAATACAGGGTGGGCATGGTGGCTCATGCCTGTTATCCCAGCACTTTGGGAGGCCAAGGCAGGTGATTCGCCTGAGGTCAGCCTGGCCAACATGGTGAAACCCAATCTCTACTAAAAATACAAAAGTTAGCCAGGCATGGTAGTGGGCACCTGTAATCCCAGCTACTTGGGAGGCTGAGTCTGAAGAATTGCATGAACTTGGAAGGAGGAGGTTATGGTAAGCCGAGATCATGCCACTGCACTCTGGTCTGGGTGACAGAATGAGACTCTGTTCCAAAAGAAAGAAAGAAAGCAAGAAAGCAAGAAAGCAAGAACAATATAAAAACAATAGTGGGTGTTCATTTCACTCATGTGGCTTCGGGATTTCTGCAGACACTTGGTCTATGCCTATATTATGCTAGGGCTTACAGTGGCCCTGTGTCCACTTAAATCTGAGGCTTCAGATGTTACATAAAATGCTTCCTTAATTACCTGCTAGTAAGCGTAGGAATTATTTAAATTTTCCAGGTTTTTTACTTTAATTTTTGTCCGGTTTCTTTTTTCATTGTGTCCAGACCCTCAGATTGTTGGGCAGTCCAGCTCTTTTCTCCCAGGATTCCCTCCTCCTTGCCTCTAGGCTATTTTTCATGCTCACCCCAGGCCTACCTCAGGTTCTACATTACCCCACTCCAACACAGGCCTGTACTTCATGTCCTCATTCATCCTGCAGGAGCGGACCACTGGAGGCACACATTCTTGTGTCTCCTGTTCCTCTTGTTCCTGATCAGACTTAACCAGACACCAATAATTTGTGGATCCTTTTTTTGGCTTGATCTTGAATTGAAGGTATGTGGCACAAGATTCTGGGTTTCCGTGGATAATCCATCATGGTGTGGTAAAAAGTATATTGACTCAGTAAATATTAATTCATTTCCTTATTTGCTTGTGGATGAATGAGAAATAATAAAACCTAGAATTTATGTAATACCTTATTCTAAGAAGTATACAAGGACTCACTATCACCCCAATAAGAATATTTATTATCTTAGTAGTAACACAAATAATCTGTAAGCTGAACTGGGGATGACTGACTGCCTATCAGTGAACCCTGGCGGCACATCAGTATCCCTTCAGGAGATTTTTTACAAGTATGGATTCTTGGGTGACATTTGCGAAAGAGTGATTTATTTATTTTTTTTACCTCCATGAACATTTTCAATAATGATGAATGCCTAGACCAGTGCTTCTCAAACATTAATAAGGATATAATTTACCTGGGGAGTCTTGTTTAAAATGCAGATTCTAGTTCAGTGGATCTGGGATGGTGCACGAGATTCTGCATTCTGAAAACCTTCCAGGTGATGCTGATTATGATTGTCTAGACTACACTTGGAATAGCGAGGTCTTAAGGCAGTGGCTTTCAACCCCAGGGGGAGGGAAGAGCAAGAGGAGGGGAAGGAGGTTGAGTCATCTGGGAAGCCAGAGCTTCAAGCCCACACCAAGTCAATCAAAATCTCTGGAGATGTATCCCAGACACTAGTATTGTCAAACGATATCCCCAGGTGATTCAAATATGTGGATAGAGTTGAGAACCTTTGTTCTAGAGATGCCTTGACCACATATAATGTCCATTTCTCTGTAGTCAGGGCAGGAGAGCCTGGGCACATGTCTCACGGTGAGAAAGAGAGAAAGAGAGAGAGGAGGAGGTACCAGGCTCCTTTTAAACAATCAGCTCACTCATGAACTAATAGAGTGAGAACTCATTTATCACCAAGGGGATGGAGCCAAACCATTCATGAGGGATCTTCTCCCATGAACCAGTGCCTTCCACTGGGTCCCACCTCCAACACTGGGAATTACATTGAAACATGAGATCTGGAGGGAACACACGCCTAAACCATATCAGCCTGTCAACATTCACATGAGTGAACTAGAAGTGGATCCTATTTTGGATGAGCCTTGAACTGACTACAGCCCTAGGTAACACTTTGATGGCAGCCTGATAAGAGGCCTTGAGCCAGAGGATGCAGCTAAGCCACACTTGGATTTTTTGACCCACAGAAACTGAGATAATAAATGTCGCTCTGAACCTCTAAGTTCTGAAGTGATGTGTATGTGACAATAGATAACAAGTATACTCACCGTGAAATACCCTTCCTTTTCCTTCCCACTTATCCAAGTCCTGCCTCTTTTAAGCCTCAGCTATTCTAAGACAATTTTCTTAATGTGGTATGTATACTACACAGCCATGAGAAGGAATGAAATAATATCTTTTGCAGCAACATGGATGGAACTGAAGGCCATTATCCTAAGTAAAATTTCCTAGAAACAGAAAGTCAAATACTGCGTGTTCCCACTTACAAGTGGGGGCTAAACGATGTGTACACATGGACATGCAGAGTAGAATAACAGACACTGAAGACTCCAACAGATGGGAAGGTGGGAGGGGAGTGAGGGTTGAAAAATTACCTACTGGGTACAATGGTTACTATTTTGGTGATGGGTGCACTAAAAACCCAAGCTTCACCAATGCGCAACATATGCATGTAAGAAATTTGCACTTGTACTAAGTATATACAAATACATTTTTTTTTTTTACAAAAGCAAAAAAAGTTTTAAAAAATATTTCTTTTCTTTTTTTTTGAGTCAGGATCTCACTCTTTCATCCAGGCTCGGGTGCAGTGATGTGATCATAACTCACTGCAGTCTCAAACCTAAGAAACTTTTCTCAGAGTGGTTGGTCCTTTCATAAACTCCTAGAGCGCTGCATATGAAATCACTAACCCTCATTATCATATGTGCTGTCTTATATTTTTGTATTCTTTGTAATCTTTAATTGTACTTTCGAATGCCCTGTCTTTTAAAAATAAATTGAAAACACATTGATGAGAATAGAACTTTGACTAGAACTTGCCTTAGAACTTTGCTATTCCCATGACCCGTCCCAATACCATGAACAGTAAGTACCCTAGAAAAAACATGTGATGAAGATGATAGCACATTGGAAGAAACGTTGAATAGAAGGTATCAGGAGGGTTGACTTTTAGTTGTAATTTTTACGGTTATGTCTACTCTGTGTCCTAATGCCCGAATTTTAACCTTAGGTAGAGAGAGGATTCCAGACAGATATTTGAGCAGAACAAAGAGAGCCAACAGGATGAAGGTACTACCTGGATGAGGGTTTAATGTTTGTATGTTTAAGCCCCTCTGCCTACTCTTCTGCTCAATGGGTTCCTCCAGGTATTTGCTCCCTGCAGTCTCATACCTTCTTGGCTTACCCATTTCAACTTGGGACTCGGGAATCAAATAAATTTTTTAATTTAGTTGACCCATGCTCAACTCAGAAATTCCACATTGCCACAAGTATTTGTCTCTAAGCTCTCTCTCAGCAACTGGCATGAAGGAAGCCTGTGCATTTCCCCTTCCTGCTCACCCCTACCGGTCCCCAGGACTCTTCGGCAGCTGAGGGAAGATATAAAACACTCAATACCTGAAATAGTTGTGGAAACATTTCAGAAAATGACTCTATTCATCCTTCTTCACAGAGTAAGAATTAAAGCTATCTCTAATAGCTTTGGAAATTTTGATTAGGATGGTAATGGAAAACCATCCTTGCTTTATCTGGCATATGCACATGAACACTTTCACAATAAAGACTGCAATGAGCTATAGCACTCATGATAGTAAAAGTTCTGTTTATCTCAGCCTGCCTTCACAATGAGAGGGCCTATTCAGTATTAAAAGCTGTTATTTTCAACCTTTCCTCAGGAGCCTGTGAGAGACAGGTGCAGCAACCCCCCACCCCCCACAACATTTCTCCACAAAAATCCTCACAGTCTTTTCTGCCCTCTTCAACTGATAAAGGAGGCCCCTCTAAGCCAACTGCAAAGATAAGCCCCTTGCCCCCACTTGAACTCCTGGCCTCTTTTATCAGATGTTACTGTTGAAGTGATCAGGCAGCTTCATCTCAGGTGTGGTGCACATTTTAGCCCAGGGTGGTCTCGAATTGGATCTGCCGCCTCAGTTTGGCCCTGGGGTTTCTGAAGCGGTCAGAAACGGAGCCGCAGCACTGTGGATATCAGACGCACAGTAGTAAGTCCCAACATCTTGTGTTGTTGCTTTTTGAATGTCAAGCATAAATTGACTTTTTAAAGTATCGATTTTCACCTTGAAATTATTCCCTAAATTGTCATTAGAATTGTTGCTTAGTTTGGAGATCAAAATCAGAGAGTTATCTTCACTCTTCTTATACCAGCTTATTTGATAGTTCTTCAGGTCCCCTCCTGTTACGCTGCAACGGAAGGTAGCAGCCTCCCCAATGAGGACAGTCAGTGCTTTGGTATCCGGTTTCAAAATTATATCCAATGAGACCCCTGAAATGAAAAGCCCTAAGTCAGAAAGACTGTGAAGAACTTGCTCTTCCCCAAGGGGATGGGGTATTACAGCAGTGCTCTGCAATGATACACTCTTTTTGGCCCCCAGAAAATTGCCCCAGGAACCCATATCCCTAAGAGCCAAAGGCCCCAGCCTGTCCTTACCTGTGCAGAAGATGGTGAGGAAGAAGAGGAGACAGGTCTTTGGCATGGCTTCATGGGCGGGGGGCAGTGGTGACCCCGCAGTAGGCCGGTGCTCTCCTGGCGGTCCCTGCCCAGATCAGCAGCTCTCTGCCCAGAAGAAGTTTTGTCCGTTATATAGGTGGTTTGGTGTTACTCACTTCCTGAGAGAGAGCTGTGACGGGCTGGCAAGGTCACAAGGTAAGTTGTTTATTCCACAAACATGGGCTATTGCAGGCCAGAGACTATTAGGGAAACATAAAGGTAAACAATATGGGTTTCTGCTTTAAAAAAATTCAGTTTCCTGGGAAGACAGACATACAATGACAAGTGTCAAGTGCAAATACAGTGGAGTGTTAAGTCCTATTAAAGAAGTAGATGTAGCATGTTCCAGGAGAGTGGTGGAAGGAAGTGCTTCTGCTTCCGGTACTCCGAAGGAAAACCCTGAACTGAGCCCTGAAAGTTCAGCAGGATGTTGTCAGCCTTCACTTCCAGAGTGCATTTCCAGGAGCGAGAATGGTCTGAGTAAGGCATGAGAGCACGAAGGCGCAAACCAGTCTGTAAAATATGGTCATTCTGTCTCCAATTTTCTGCTGTGTGGTCCCTAAGACCTCCTGATCTGTTACCTTCTCCAATCTCACATTTGGCCACTCCCCCACTTATGTTCAACACTTTAGCCACATAAAAATACTTGCAGGTTCAAAGATGTGTCATAGACTTCCAGATGCTCAGTTTTTACACTGGCTTCTCCTTCTTCCTGGAAAAGCCATACCGTCCTTCTTCTCCCTTCTTTAACTCTACCTGGACCTCCTGCCATGTTGGGTCATGGCACTTATCACCTCTATTCTCTGATAATCTGCTTGTTTTCTGCATTGAACTTTAAGAGTACTTAGGGCCGGGCGCGGTGGCTCAAGGCTGTAATCCCACCACTTCGGGAGGCCGAGACGGGCGGATCACCAGGTCAGGAGATCGAGACCATCCTGGCTAACACGGTGAAACCCCGTCTCTACTAAAAAAACCAAAAAACTAGCCGGGCGAGGTGGTGGGCGCCTGTAGTCCCAGCTACTCCGGAGGCTGAGGCAGGAGAATGGCGTAAACCCGGGAGGCGGAGCTTGCAGTGAGCTGAGATCCGGCCACTGCACTCCAGCCTGGGCGACAGAGCGAGACTCCGTCTCAAAAACAAAAAACAAAAAACAAAAAACAGTACTTAGAACATAAACAGTACCTTATTTATATTTGCATTCCTAATGCCCAGCACAGAGCTGGTTGATATTAGGAACTCAAAGATATTTGCTAGTCCAAGCAGGATTTCTAGATGCCCCAGCTCTCAAGAAACCAAGAGGGTTGGTTGCTTATCTAGTGAAGACTGAGATTAGGAAAGAATTTGCCAGCAACTCAGGATAAAACATGGGAAATCCAGGTCTTTTACCCACTGTTGTAGGTGCAAGGAGAAGTGGGGCACTCTGCAGCAGGTGGTTCCCACTTGGATAGAACTTGCTAGGTACCTAGAGCAAGGTGCCTCCCACTTGGATAGAACCTGCTTGTAATAGCTTGTGGCTCACTGCCTAGGTGGTATCAGTGCCCACATTACCTACATGTAAAAGGAACACTGACTTTGCAGGTCTACTAGCCCATGGTTTTGAATCTTGCTTTGTGACTTACCAGTAGCGGGACAAATTACAACTCTGAGTCTTGATTTCCTTATTTGCAAATGGGGTAATTATAGTTACCTTGCAGGGATGCTGTGAGGTTGAAATGAGAGAACACATGTGAAGGACTTATTCTTGTGCCAGGTACTCATTTAGATGTTGACTTCTTTGCCTTGTCTCTTCTTCTTTGCCTTGTCTCTTCTTCTTTGCCATGGTGGGGTTAGTGACCTGGTCATAGCTCCCTGCCTGAGCCATAGTTACCAGGAGAGACACAGAGCTTGTTATTTCAAGCCTGGCACAGAACGTTCCTCTGAGGGAAACAGTGGTCTGTTGAGCCATGTTAGGCTGCCGTAGGACTTGGGTAGATAAATGAATGAGCTGAATGAAGCCGTGTCAAGAGACATATGAGTAGTATCAATCTACTGTGCCCTTTGGCAAAGGACTGTCTCTGGCAGCTAAGGATGGAAGACACATATAAGTTAGATCCCAATTTTCTTTGTCTATACAGGATAAAGAAAGGATGGGAGGACTTTAAGAAGAGAGAAGATGCCAAGGTCAAATCAAATTAACCCCATACCAGCTAGTATGCGTGCCCAGCTTAGTGTCATTCTCTGATGGTCTCTCTGGGGTCTTTGATATAAAACATTTACCCATAGTATTACTTCAATATAAATGGGAGAAAGTGCCAGAACTCCTGATTTTGTCACTAATTGGAAGTTTTAGAACTATTTTTCATTTGATTTGAGAATACAGCCATTCTTTCCCCATCCTCTTTGAGCTTTATGGGTGAAAAAAAGATAAATTTGGCAAAGGAAGGCCCTTTCCTTGCTTTATCTCTTACTTGTAACTCTCAAACTCCTCACCTAAAACCTTAGTAACAGCAAAGTCTTTCCCTGATGGGTGCCCAGGATTCACCTCTGCTTAGGCAGGGTGCTTATTAGCTGTTTCTCCTGTTCCTAATTGCTTTCTTTGCTTTCTGGTTTCTCTGCTGTGTCTCCAGCTGGTTGGACAAGCAACTGAAGGACAGGAACAGAAGTGAATGAAAAGAGAAGACGCTGTGTTTGTGTTTTCTCTTGGTTAGAATGCTGTGAGTCAGGACCTCAGTTGCTGGGTGTCCTGGGACTGCCTTCGGTAAGTAAACGATTCTTCTTCTTAGTCTAGCTGATTTGGGCTCAGAATGCTCAGATGGCTGGAATTAACTTTGTTTCTCTGATTTGTTCTACTGAAATGTCTGGGCCTCACTGGTTGTTTTAAAACAACATAAGATATTTTTGGAAATTAGTGAGGAATTTCAATGGGTGTCAAGGAAAATCACAGTGTCATTTGTCTCTAAAAAAATTTTGGCTGCCAATAGTCCATCTGCGACTCACTTTCCCAGCTGTGTGCCACCGAAGGAAGCAGCTGCTGAACAAAACAGCATAGAGGCAAGTGGGGCCTTTCTCAAGTTGTAATTCTGCTTCTGTTACTGACTTGGGACTTTGAGATGTAAATAAACAAACTTTTTCATATCTATTCTCAGCTCAGGATTTAATCCCTTTAGGGTGTCTTCTTGGCTCCCATCACCTAACTCATTTTGAAATTGAAATATTCTAATTTCAATCTGTACTTTCCTCCTGGAACACCCCCATAATCATTACAACTAAGTATTTCTCTTGTTTCCACAAGCATCTGATCTGGGTCCTCTATTACACTGTGAGCCCTACTATGGTATGAGTTACACAATGCGAGAAGGCTTGGATCTCGGCGTGGCATGGAGCACATAGCAAATACTAATATACATGATTGAATACAAATATGCCACTTCTGTCCCCTGAGATTTATGGATACTTGATGAACACTTGTTAACTAGTTAAACCTTCTTGCTCACCTTTTCTTCTACGACTGTCCTCCAAGGATTGCATGGGGAGATTAGAGGGCTCCTAGTTCAATTGTGAGATGGTTGGGGCAGAGACTCTCAAATATTCCATCAGCTCCACCATAATTTTTGCTTTGCTTCTTATGGATCACTACCCCAAAACCTGCTCCTGGGCAGTGCTCACCAATCCATGCATGGTTCTGTAATGACTTTGTTCTTCTGCCCCTAAACTTTTCTTTACCTTCAATAGTAGCTGGTTTTGAAAAAGAAGAAAGACGATTTCTCTCACTGGGACTTTTAGTATGGAGTAATGAATGACAGAATCAGAGACATGGATGACAGATAGAGCTGCATTTCCCTATTGCATGTGACGTGGCATTAGTCTTTGAGTGTCGGCTCTGGGAGGAATTGCTAAGTAGTTCCTTACTGGCAGAGCATACAGCAGGGTTACAAGAGTTGTAAGTGTCCTATAGGAAACCTGAGTCTCCCACATTAACATTCAGCAATTCTGGCTCCAAGGAGCCCTGGGGAAGGGCAAGCTCAGGAGGAACAGGGACTCAGTCACTCATCAAATACCCCTGAGTCTCTGCCTGTCCCATGAGGGTTAAGACTTTGAAATCTGACCCCAAAACCAAATTTTACAAAGGATCGTTGCCCAACTCTTTATTCGAAGAAAAATTTCCTGTTTTGTGTTATCCCATGTCCCTGAAGGGCTGTTCTTGGCAGGGTAACCAGTGCTGATAAACCCATATGTTGGCTGCAAATGAGAAAGCTAGCAGGACAGCAGGGATCTGTGTTCCCACTGATGGATAAAAGACAGAATCTGAATTAGCAGGAGACCCTGCATTTTCAGGAAAAAAAAAAAAAAAAACAGAGAAGACAGTCCTCACTTACCCCCAGTTCTCAGCTCAGCAGTTCATACCATCGAGTTTCCGTGGCTGGGGCCTTGAATAAACAGAGGCCGAAGTGGAGGTGTCTTTGTAGAGCCTCCTCACTTCTGGTGTCTTGGACTGATCCTGACTTCCCGGTTTTTGAGGATGACACGTCAGGCATACTGTGACTTAATTTGTTATCTTCTTGGAGGTGGGAACTTTTTTAGGTCATCTACTGTGCCTTTTATGTTGATAGAACAAATATTGTACTTTAAAAATATGCTCATAAATGACTTTAATTTTACTTTTGGCTTTAAATTTATAAATTATTCCATTATTCTATTCATTTAATGAGTGGGGCTACTGTTGTATTTTAATATCTCACAAAGCCTATATTTGCTTATTTTATGACAGTCAAGCAGAAATTACTTTCCTCTGTTTTTTATTTCTACATAGGAAGCCCTCAGTAATTTATTGCCATCCAGGAAAAAGGTCCTGAAGGCCTTTTGAATTGTATTTCTCTGAATTTCCATTGATATTTAAATCTTACTCGATAGGATACTAATGTAGAAAATAATGTTTGATTGTTCAAGAGACTGACTTATTTCTCATCAACAACTTCCTAAAGGCTCAACCCAGCCCAACAGAGGGAAAATTTAGTAATCATCATCAGGATATTATCACACTCAATGGCAAAAGTAGTTAATACTCACCGAGTGCTTTTCACATGCCAAGCCTCACTCTGAATACAGTAACACGTGCTATAGTTCACTTAATTTCTGCAACAATCCCTTGAGGTAGGTGTTATTGTTATCATTATTTTATAGATAAGGAAAGCAAGGCACAAAGTAACTTGCCCAAGGTCATATAGCTATTGAGTCAGTAAATGGAAGGTCTGGAATTCAAAACTCAAGAAGTCTGGCTTTAAAGTCTGAACTTGAGCTCAGTCCTTTTATGATGCTTCTTACAGCATGCCTGTCTATGTATCTATTCATCTATCATCTATGTATAAATTTACTGTACATATACATGTATACGTAGATATTTAATATTTTTTCAGGCTTTTAGAAATGTTGGTAAGTTAAGGGTATGTCATTAAGATGTTAATTGCTGGCCTTGATTTTGTATGTGTGTGCAATTCATTTGTCCCTCTGTGTATCAAAGACTGCTTTTATTTGTCAGCTGGAAGATTCAAGTAATTAAACAGGATTTAATTTTAATTTCTCATGGTTTAGCAAGATAAAAGTGAGGAGATCCTACCTACTGAATACATTTTATTATTTGAGAAGTGTTTGTTATATATGTTTGTATCCCTCACAATACTCAGTACATCAATTTGTAAGCCATAAAGGACTTTTAATTTTGAATGAATCAATCGATGATGCATTCAAGATGCAAGTTTAAGATGACACTGAACACCCTGTGTGTTGTTGGTGGATCCTTTGAATTTTCTGTGTTGAGGCTGCTTGAGGCTTACAGTGTTTGTTCAGTGTGATATCCAGTATGCATCATGGAGCCCACAGTGCACAGCAGTAAATGGCTCTGTCTCTTGGCTGCACATGCTTAAGGATTAAGATTCCGGAGAACAATTTTCTGTCCACAGACAACTAGCAACGCTCTGATTCCAGGGTGCCTTGAAAGGGATGGCAGATATGGGTAAGCCTTTGGTTAGCTCTCTGCAGATGCCAGCACACAGAACCATAATTTCCATCAGGAATATTATATTGGCATTGGAACTTGACATCTGTCCCAATCATGGTGGCCATGTTGGAAGGCTGTCTGATTTCAGTCTTGCAGGAGCCATCTGGCAAAGAAAAAACGATAGAAAATGAGAAATGAGAAGTGGTGGGAAATCGTACCCATTTACCTGGGGGCCACTTACAGAGGAAGGGCAGCGCAATGTAGAGAAGCCAGTACATGGTGCGTCTGCGGTTCTCAGTGCTGTGCACCATGTAGCCTACTTTGCATGCACAATGCACTTGGGCCACCTTATCTACAACAGCCATGTGGCTGCTTCATTGCTGAAGCAATAAAGGAAAGAGGTCCTTGGGGGTGGTTGATGCCGGTGCTATCAAAAGACATACTCAGATTTGTTCAAAGGCTGCAATCCAACAGGCTCCTTAGAGGAGGCTCCGGTGCCCTCCGCCACTCAGGGCCTGTGTTTTCAGCATATGGTGCCATTCCCTTATCAGCCCCAGGAGGCTTATTCTCTGAAAAGAAACAGCCAGGAAAATAGTCTTTTGTTGAAAGACACTTGGTGGGTCATGATCTCTTGGGTCCTTGTTCCTGAATTTCAGGAATCTAAGGTGCCCAGAAGGATGAGCAAAGGTAGAAACAGTCATTTTTCCAAGTGGACTGTGGCTTCTGTTGCCTATCTGGCAGTTTCCAGTACTTAGACTCACTCTTCAGAAGCCAGACAGGGAGGAAGTATTTTGCTCATTTTAAATTAATCAATTAATTGATTAATCAATCAACCATTCATTCAGCAAATGTTTATTGAGTGCCAAGTATATACAAACCTTCTGCTGAATGCTGGATACAATGGAAACAAAAACCAGCCAAAGTTTCTGCCATCATGGAGCTGAAAATCTGGTAATGATGCTTAACTTTAGGCAAGAGAAGCAGGTACAGCCTGTCAGATTCTGTATATGATGCTGGGCAGGGCTAAGGTGAGGGCATTCTGGAGTCTGTGCATAGTTAGGCAGGACTTCTCCCCAGTCAGCACGGCTGGTTGTGAGCTCACTATGGAGGAACCCAGGCTGGAATTTTCCCTGGCAACCCACGCCCAGTTCGAGTCAGAAGGTTGCTTTTCTGCCCACCTTCTTTTATAGCCATTTTCCCATCAAGAAATTATTCTATTTGTTGACAAAGTTTTGGAGTTCCTGACTTAGCACTGTTATCATTCTATTTCTGGAACAGAATCAGCTTGGCTGCTATTGTTCCCACTGTGAGGATAACTGCATCTTTTGTGTGATGGTTTTCTTTTCATTGTGTACACAATGATTGCAGAGCCACAAAATTTTAATTTGGGATAAATAATAAGCTATCTTTAGGGCCAATCTTATTTTGGGAGTTGGGACTGATGGATGTCAAGGATCCTTTCTCTTTTCTTGCTTTTCTCAAAGTCTCTACCCCCACCCCTGCCACTCTCCTACCTCATCTCTTTCCTTTTCTCTCTTTCAAGATCACATATCTTTCTGCAAAATACTCTCATGAACAATTTTAAAGGGAGAGCAGGACAATGGACAAAAGAATAAGAAGATACTCACCCCAAGATGCCTGGACTTAGGGTTACACAGAATTGAGTTGGTGGCAACTGTGACTGCACAGATACACTGTAGACATGTGCACGAGGAGTGCTGGTGGCATGGCTATAGGATGTGCCCACATCAGAGCAGGTGGGGTGGCATTGGTGGCCAGAAGCTTGCCCACGACAGTGTGGATGGTGTTTGTGACAGTGGAGTTGGTTGGGAAGATGTATGTGTGCTGCATGGTGGCCCTGGACAGGCCTATTCAAGACTCCCAGGGAAGGCTGTCTCTGCTGTTGGCGGAATGTTGTACCCAAAGCCATTTTACTGGGCTGGGGCGTCAACTGGATAGGGAGATCAAGGATTTAGAATATTTTCCCTGGATCTGGGTTTCCTTGTTCCGTATCTGAAGAGAGGGGAAAAGATAATTCAGAGAAGAAAAATAATATAGATGTTTGGCTTTTATTTTGTATTCAATCAGTGATCAAATGGGCACAGACAAAGTAGTTGGGAGCTTATCCACACAAACAGCTTTATAAATAAGAGGAGTGGGCAGTCAACTATGTAATGATTTTTGAGGGGCCTGAGCAGACCACTGCCCCCAAATCTCCTCTATTGGTTCCTGGCATTCTGCCACTGGAGATTAATCCTTTGGAATTAAGGATCAATCCTATGGAGTAGAAACATAAAAACATTCCTGGAAGGATTGACACCTTAAACCTTAATGGACAAATGAGTAAGGATTAATTTCTAATGGTAAGACCTTGGGGCCTGGGACTAGGGAATCTTCCAGCACATAGCCAGGATGTCGGGAAGAGACAATCTCTCCCTTTTCTTTCATTCCCACTATCATTTACCTATTTTTGAGGTGTTTCTTAAATCTGTTTTCTCTTTCCAAGTCCTTCTGATCCTTCTCAATGTGTACCTCAGTCTCGTATTAATTTTACATCTGATCTCATTGTTTCCAGTCTCAGAACCAATCTTCCCACCCACAGTAATCTTTCCAAGCACTCTTCGAAGCACACTTCCTCTTATGTGCCTCCAATTTCTGCCCGTTTCCCATATAACAGAATCTAGTTCCTTAGTGTGATTCACAACAGCTTTCTCAGTCAAACCACAACCCACCCCTCTAACCACTCCACTGCCTCAATTCAGGCAGACTCGACTCTCACCTAGTGATCACTGTTCCCCAAGCACAGTTCTATATCCCTCCTTGACATTGCTCAAGCTGCACTTCCTCTGCCCGCCATGTCCTTCTCCAATCCCTCATTAGTCAAAATCATTCATCCTTTAAGTAGCTTTAACTAAAACTTTCACAGGGAGCCTTTCCTAGTCCTCCTGAACCAAGCCAATTTCCCCTCCTTTGGGCAGCTGTGCATTGTACTCTGACCAACATTGATCATGGTCTGACTTCAGAAATTAATGACATGAAAGTCTATATATGTCTCCCTTTGGAAAACACATACTCCTCCCATTCTCTCACTGGCTTTGGGAAGGTCCATTTCTAAAAGATAGATTTCTTAGGGAATTGATTTTTCAAGAGGCTGCCAGGGTGCTCTATCCAAGACGCAGGTGATTCTTAGAAGTCTCATCTGAATCCTGTATGCAAACTGCTGGACTTTGAACAGAACTTGAAACAAAATTTTCTGGTTGGATAATTTCTGGTGAATGACCTGAAAGATCTGGCTCCCACACTAGCAATATTTGGGATTCATAGTCCTTATTGCAGTCCTTGGTGTTCAACAAAGTAGCATAATGTGATCATTTCCCCAGGGATAACCCAGTATGTGCAGTTTGGAAGGACTCACCGAGATTACTTGCTCTGCCACAGCAGCATAACCAGGGCTGCTTGGTTTTGGAATGATAAGAAAGGACTATGGTTTCAAGGGAAGCAGTCTCAGACACTTCTTGCCTGGGCCAAAGTGAGTGTCAGTAGGAACTCGGAAAGATTCTGGGTTTTTCGGAATCCCAAGGCAGGAGGGTCTGTGGCCTGTCATCAGTGTTAAAGCTGGACATCAGGCCTGGCCTCAGGCCTTAGGCATTATCCACTCACCAAGCCTTTGACCTGGAAATCAGAGCCCTGATGGTAGGTCTGTATTTGAATGCAGGGAGCTGACCCTGGAGATTTCCTGCCTATGGAGTCTTATGTATTGACTGTCAATCTCCTCTCTTATGGAAATTTCTGTACATTGTTTTTTTGCAGGTATAGAACAGAGATTTTACCCTAGAAACCCATGCCTTACTCACACCAAAGTCATCCTGAGCAAGATATACTAATAGAACATGCTTAACCTCTGATCAACTCACCTCCCATTGGACAGTGATAGAAAAATGTTATTTTAGAATGATTTTTTTTCAATCTCTGTTTGCTCTCAGAAAAGGTGTCAAAGGACATCTTTTTTTTAACAGCATTTTTATGAGAAGGATGAGGACCATGTACTCTGGGGACCTAGGTTTGAACTGTAGGGAGAGATTTGTTAGAAATTTTAGTAATAGGGATAACTTTCAAAAGCAGGATTTCCTTTTTTCTTTCTTTCTTTTTCCTTTGGCACAGCGGCTCCTTGAAAATTGCTGACAGCATTGAATTTCTGTAGGTAAAGACCCTAGATGAACTTTAAGCACTCTTCTTTTGTTGAGAAAACTAAAGTAAGGTTGAGAATGAGGTTATTCTCATTTCAAATAAATATTCACTCACTGTATTGGAGATTATGAAGTGATCATAAAACTGAAAACAGGTGTTGTGCATCAAAATAGTAAGTGTTCTGTTAGAAAAATTAAATGGTATTTTTTAGTTAGAATGAGGGGCATATTTTTCCCAAGTGTGAATTTAGTTAGACTTGTTGATGTCACACACATAGTATTATAAGATCTAGTAAGACAGTTGAGTACCAGGTTTGCTTTGTCGGGGTCATGAAGGTCGGGCCCCATCTGAGAAGGTGGAGGGGCAGGTAGAGAGCTTCCCTGGAGGAAATGTTTTTCTCACCGTCAATCATCCCAGGGCAGGAAAAAACTAGTTTTGGACTGAGAAGAAAAGATCTCCTCTGCTCTCTGCACTTGGAGATACGGAGATGCCTGCAGATTTTTACTGGGTGCCTTGAGCTGGTCTTTGCTATGTATAAGCCTGCTTGGAGGTAGAAAGAGTCTCAAGTTGGGTTTTGGGGTCTCAAAATGTGCTCTTCTTTCTTCCTCAAACATTTAGCAGTGCTTTGAATGATTAAGAGAGGGGACTGTGTCCACCTGACATGGGATTCATTGTGGTGAAGGTAGAGTGGAGAGCAGCCTGGAGAAAAGTCTCACAAGACGATGAAAAGTGGCCTGAAGAAGAGCTCTGGCTCTGTGGAACTATCAAGCCCCATGGGGACCCACTGTGGCATATGAAATCCCCATAGATCACTTGGGGACATCACAGATGCTCAATATTCCGCATGATGAGCCTGCAGGTTCTTGTGAATTGAATATTAATGAAATAGTGTCTGTATTTTGTAATCCACAGGCTGGTGAGGTCTGAGGACATGTGGATGACATAATGAAGGACTTCCTAAAAATAAGAGACCTGAAACTCTTGAATTGGTGTTTGAAATAACAATTGTACAATGACAACCACTGGTTTAATTAACCACCTGACCATCCTTAGCTGACTTTAAGACTAAGAATGCTCAGCAACTGATTAATGATTTAAACTTTAGGTGTCATAAGAGCTAGAAAACAACAACAAATCTGAAAATGACCGGTTCCACTTTATACATATGTTTCCACGCAAGCATTCATCCATTTATTCATCCAGCAAAGATTTGTTGCCAAGCACTGTGCTTGCTACAGGAATGCAGACCTTAGACATTACCCTCCAGGGGCTTACATCTGAGTGAGTGAAGACAGGTAGGAATCTGCATCCCCTAGTCAGAGAGACAGATTGTTTCTGGTTAATGACACAGTTAAGCAAGCATCCCTCTCAGTTTCCTTCCCAGGGGATTGTGTCACCCATGAAACCAGATGTGCTTTTCCATGAGCTACCTTTTATTCCTATGATCCCGTGTGGAGGAGCTGCTGTAATAGATCTAAGTGTTCTGCTAGCCTATGGGTGCTCTACTGGTCCTTGGTTTTGGCTTCCAACCAGAGGCTGCATCCTGAAATGACAGGCAAGGTTGAGACAAAGATGGAGCGGAGCACCTAGAGTGCTTTGGCCGGTCCAGCATTGCCCTCCAGTGTTCAAATGCAGGAAAGTGGGGAACAATGAATTCTTAGCATAAAGTCCTGAGATGGCTGTCTGTGGATTAATGAGGGGGTTCCGGGATGGCTCCCCCAGAGGAAGGGTGGGAAAACAGAAACTGGGAGCCAGAGTTGAGATATAAAAGTGATGATTAAGATTCATTAATGACAGGCATAGGCATATGTGAGATAGGCATAGAGAGAAACAGAAACAAAGACCCTGTCAGTTTTCTAACTCAGATTTTGTCAGGAGAAATAGCAATTGTCTGGCAAGATGACCAGGCTCCCCTGGGATTAGAAAGCATGGTGGTGGCAGTGGAGGACCGGTTACCTAGAGCTGGATATCCAGTCTTCTCAGTCCACCCTTTTCAAGGTTCTAGGGAGACTTCGATCTAGAATTATTACCTCCAGGTTCAGGGGCAGTCCAGGAAAGAGCACAAATCTCCTGAAATAAAATTGGAGGCAAATATCTGTACATAACAAACTTTTCTCATTAGATTTGCAAAGAGGTCTAGGTCATAAGAAGGTAAGTCAGCATTTTTCCTGGGACATAAATGGTTTCAGTCTCCTGTCTTACATCTAGGTAGTTCATTAACTCAGCCTTGGAGGGAGGTTTTTCTTAACCTCAGGGAGTTCCCCCAGTTGGGTCAATGTCACTCGAAGATGTCCAGCACAGTAGGACACTGTCTTGTCTCCCAGATCTTGGATCGATATGAGTCAAGGCTGAAGTAGCCTTGGCAACCAATCTGCTCTTGGCAAAATCTGCAACTAGAACAATGTTTGCGTCTTTCGTTTTGTTTCACCTTTGCACACCTAGATCACCTGGATCACCACTTATCTTATGGTGTCATGGAAGCAATGGAGCTTCAGCCCCACCCCAAATCTTCCGCTGCTTTATTTCTTCTAGTTGACCTATGACTTGACTTCCAGAACCTTCATTAAGCTTGAAATAATCTCTGTCCCTGCCCCTGTTTCTCTCCTACCCTGTTCCTCTGAAAAGATAGAGAAATGAGTCAGAGAAACTTCCTGACCACGTTAAAAAACAAAACAGAATACCCGATGACTAGCTCAGGAGCTGGGTAACTACAGCTTAATGTATAAAAGGTTGAATTGCTCACATAATTGTCTGTAAAGTTCAAGGAGCTTAAGCCTTTCTGTAGAAGACCTCAGTCTTAACCCTATGCACAATTCAAACTGTGGTTCAAGTGCAGGGGGACCGAGAGTAGTATACGGAGGAAGGATGGAAACCAGATACCTTAGTGACAGGGCTCTTGGAAGACACCACAGTTACAGTAACTCTGGCATGTGTGTGTGTAGCTCTGTGTGCATAAGTGTGTGGTAAAAATGAAGCTTTGTGAAGTTAATAACTGTGTCTTTCCTGCACTACTTCATAACTCCAGTGCCTCCAACAGAGTAAGCACTTGCTAATAAGCATATTGCCCCATAGTACAGTGGTTAAGAGATGATGCTTTGGAATCCAACCATCTAGAATTTTAGCTCTTCTATCGTAGTTGTTCAATCTTAAGAAAGTTTCCTAGCCTTTCTGACCTTAGGCTCCTCATCTGTAAAACAGGAATAACAATAGCTGCCCTCCTACACCAAGAATGTCAATGAGGATTAGCGATGATGCATGTGAAGCCCGAGGCATTGTGCCTGACACATGGTCACTGCTCAGTAAAGAGTAGCTGTTTATGTTATTTCCATGTGTGGGTATGTGCAGACCTCTGCGGGTGTATGAGAGCTTTTCAGTCAAAGGCCAACTTAACTGCAAAATAAAATCAGCTTCATTTCAGAAAATGAAATGTGCAGGCATGGGGTGGAACTGATTCTCTTCCTACATGTCCTTTGCCACTCCCTTCTATAACCATGAAGACTTTGCTTAAGTTGCCAGGGACCAATGTGCTCTTGAACCCTGTCTGGAAGGGGAACACCCCTTGCATATAAATAAGCTTTCTGTTGAAATGGGCATGAAGGGACAGTGGCTGACTCTCCCTTTCTGCTGTGTGCCCTGATGCTCATTTGACTGTCAGCACCACTGTCTTCTGCTGTGGATGACTGTGATCGACCTGGTCTTGCCAACAGAAGAGAGAATTGGAGCCTTTGTATTCAATCATCATTGAGAGCCTATTAGGAGGACAAGGTACCATGTGGCTACTTGAAAGGCTGAGAGTCTGGAAATGGCCACGACAGAGGAAAATTCTTTCACTTGGCTGACGGAGGCCAGGTCTATGGCTTTAAGGCAATTGGCACAGATGCTGAGCGAGGGGGTGCATTCATTTTGTGCTCAATAAAACAACTTTTATTCAGGGATGTGAATTGTTATCCCTCGGGAAAGGTGAAGGTACAAAAACAGGTTGTAATTTCTTGGAGAATCTAATTCCCTTGTAGCTGGAGACAGAAAGAGAGTGAGAGGGAGGGAGAGAGATAGATGAAAGGAAGCTCTGTTATCCTAGGAAGTCCTAGGTAATTACCCAGCCTGAATTTCTCCTGGAGCTTCAGGATGGTACCAGATGTGTCCAGGCCCTCTGTGCACCACCCCACAGAGCTAGCAACCAGAGTCCACCTCCTCCCACCGTGGCTGTTCTTCATGTCTGGGAACACATCAAAGGAGGTTTGATATTCATAACTGCTGTGAGTCATTTTCACATGGAGCTGTGGGGAGCTGCCTGTACTGCTGCATGCTGTATTCAGCCCTTTGTGAGAGCAGCTGAGCTGAACCAATCCTCCATTATGGGTGAGAGTAGATTCCTCCTGGGAGACCTGGATTGGCTCCACACCCCTGTGCAGAATAAAATAGGTCTTCTTATTGAGAAGTAGTTATTAAAACATCCCCCAGTCTTGGCTATGCAAGTACACTGCCCACAGGGACAGCTCTGCATGGTCCTTCCACAAGAGTGTGGCCACCTCCAGGTCCTGATGTTAGTGCCAATAACATCTGAAGCCTCCCTTTTTGCCTCGCTCCAAGGACAAAAGACATCAACAAGACTCCAGCCACCACCCCATTGCTTCTCAATTGCAGAAGGAAATTCTGCTTGCTCCTGTTGAGTTTGGCTGTTGTTGGAAAAAGTGTCCCATACGACTCTCTTTGAGGGCTGGCAGAGGACTGGGAAATTAGCCACAAGACTGCAGAGCTGGAATGGGCCTTAGTCATCAATCGGTTCTAGTCCCTCAAATTACAGATGATAAGTGAGGCACAGAGAGGTTAAGCGAGTTGTCTAAAGTCACACAGACAAGGGAGGATTTCTAGCACAGGAAGTAATTATCTAAGAAGGGGAGAGAAATCCTGGCAGGGTGAATCTTGCTACTACATTTTCACTGGAGGATGCTTCAGAGGGTTGAATCTATGGGAAAGCAATGGGGACCAGGAGAGCTGCAGCTGATCTCAGTTTTGCACCTCAGTTTCTCTGTATGAAAAATGGCTGTATTAGTTACCTTCATTTCAGGACTGTTAAGGGGCTTCATGAGTGACTCTGAGAAGTCCTGGGAGTTCTGGGCTTTCAGGTTAATAAGAGAACAGTTTATTGTTGGGCCTGAGACAGGGATCGGTTGCTTGGACTGCATAATCTGTTCTCTGTTCCTTGGCTACCACAAAGGCCTTATGAAGCCCCTGGGTTTAGGAGTGTGGAATAATTAAATAAAGGAATAGTCAGACTGAGTGGTGGAGTTGGAGAAAAGTGTGAGGACTGGGGAAGTGGGTAGAATGTAGTCATAAAGTAGAGCAATCCCTGCCTGCTCTGGACCTGGGAACGCTCTCCCAGGAAAAAGTGTCTTCCGAGTGAGGTTGTTCCCCGCAGTCAGCAGGACTGGACTCCCTCCTTTTGTTTGGGGCAGCATGGAAACCGTGTTTCCCTATCTACGTGCATCTGAATGCACTCTAGTTATGCTATATCTCTTCAGTTTTGCCGGAGAAGCAATGTGGTTTGCTCTTTAAAATGCCCAGAGCTCCCTTTCCCATTTGGGGTTTGTGGGGAAAGGTCAGACCACAGAATTGTCTCGTGGTAATAGGGCTTCTGAATAAATGAGCCCCCAAGGACTGCCGCGGGGGACTAGAGAGCAGCAGACTCCTGCTGGGACTGAGTCTGGCAGCAGGAGCCACACAGTGTCCCCCGGCCAGGGAGAAGTGGCCCCAGTGGGCTGCTCTTCATTTTCTGGCAATGCGCCCCGTCCCCTGGCGTGGCGAAGTCCCACGAGCCCAGAGGCCCACGTCCTGACATTAGTCTTCTCAACTGCTTTCTTCTGTTATTACCTTGTCAACAACAGTATCCAGAGACCTAAAGGATAACTCTGCATGATGATGCAGTGAATGACTGGTTAGGTGCCTCCTGTTTAATAACCAGAGAAATATTGCTGTGCGGCATGTCTCCATATGCTGTGGCATCTGTGTCTGGCATGTAAGGGACTAATTTTCTTCACATATCTCATTAAAGACGTAAAGCAAAATGGAGGGGCTTCCAGCCTAATTCTGCCCAGCCCGCCCGCAACTCACGTTTCTTACCATCTGCTGCCATCTAGTGGCCACTTGTCTCTTTTCTGCATGTGTTGATTTCATAACGGGGCTGAAGTTTCGGCCCTTGTGAAACAGGAGTAAGACAGTTACATAAAAACCGTAATCCTGGATCTCCTCGGATTCCTCGTGGCAACTGAGGATTGGTTTCCATCCCGTGACATCCACTCGGACCACCGTGAGATTGCCTTCTGGGGCTTGGGAGCTTTCTTCCCTGTGGAGAGACATGCTCTGTCGACTTTCTTATAAATCTGCCCGCATTCCCGACTCTAAAAGTAACTAATAAAAACCTGGTACACTCGGCAGTTCTTTCCAAAAGCCAAGGTGAATCCTCCGACCTTGGGGCAGACAGAGTCCCACACTGCGTGCTGAAACCGCCCCGATTCTTGAGGAATCCCCAGAGGTTGGGACGGAAAAGGCACCCAGAGGAAGGGAATTCCACTGGTCTTTTCCAACAGCTCACCTGCGCATCTCCACACAAAGTCCTTGTAAGAGGAAGCCCACTTCCATGGCAATTCAGGATTCACTTTTCTGAGGCTGATCTTGCCTGACCCTTGCTCCGTGGTCTGTGCTGGCATCGGAGTGTGTTTTCGGCCCTGATTCGTCAGGGTGGGGCTTGGGATAGCTGTGAAACACTCCCCAGGATGGAAAACAGTGTGACGTGGAGGGCTGAACTTGTCATTACAACTCGTGAGAATGGTGAATGAAGAGCAGACAGGGCCCGTGCCAGCTGCAGGGTTTAGGCACGGGGTGCAGGTGCCTGTGCATCACCGTGGGCTCCTCACAGGAGAGGATGGAGCCCGCACCTCTGGGCTGGGAGCTAGACACAGAGTGATGTTGCTTTTTGTCATCAAACCAAGCGGTTGATATTCTTCTCTTTAAACCTCAGCATGTGTTCATTAATTTTATTGATTGATTCATTCTTCCATATGTACTCAGCTCTAGGATATGCAGTGAAGCAAACACAAAAGACAAGAGTATGACAGTCTGGACCCTTGAGGATCTTTTTATTAGAGAGGAAAGTAAAAAAGAAGCATAGCAGTCAAGGCTGTATTAATTCTCCACGTAAAAAAATGTCTAATATACGACGTAGGGGTTCAGAGAAGGGTCACTAGTGGTTACAACAGCTGAAGAGTGTATCATGGAAGTAAATATTATAATTCAAACTGCCCAAGGAATTGCTGTGAAGGGTGAAATGCTCTTTAAGATGTGTGACCTCCTAAGTCCCCGAAGTCTAGGGACTCTGCTCCAGCTGTTGTCTCCCTGAGTCAGAAGACAATGGGAGACAAGGAGAATCTTCCAGGACCCCATTCATTGACCTGTAATAGTTTTCTCCCCCTCCTTAATATTACTGTTCATTCATTGATTGACATGTTCATTCATTTATTCATTCAAGAAACCTATACCATGCCAGACCTGGAGTTACAGAGATAAATCCAGAAATATCTCGTAAATTTTCACATCAGGTTGCCACTGAGTTGGAGCTTCATAGAACAGAGACAAGCCAAAATCACTAAAAATTGTTGTCTCCATCTTCAGGCACTTGTGTTAGTTTCCTGTTGATTCTTTGCTGCTTTTAGATTATCTGCCCATGGGGTCCTCCCACTTTCTGTCTGCTGCCCCCAATGTTCTGCTGTGTTTTTTCACAATCCGTTCACACCCTTACCTCTGGAGGTGAGGGTGAGTGAAGGTTCCTGGCACTTCTAGTCAGCAGGGATAATGGTCAGAGAGAACATTTTATTGGTCATGTGTAATCTAAATACAAACAAACAAATAAAAGACCATCAGCTTTAGTCTTGGTTAAAAGCAAACATCCCACTAGTTTGCAATGGTGTTTGATATGCCTTGTGAGGAAGAAATTCTATTATGTCAAATTTTCAAAAGTCTGTGCTGCTGTGATAAAGCTACTTACATTCCATAACCAGAGAGTTCAGTGAAAAGGGGCTGTTAAGAGACCAGACAGTTTGGAGAAAGGTTTTATGTGACTTAAATTTACAGAGGGTTGGCCTCTCCTTGTGTTTACTGACAAGGAACAAGAAGCTTCAGTATCAACTCCCCAGGAATATAACCTTTAACAGCAAAGCATTTGATCAGAAAGAGCTCAAAAAAGTATTATATTGTTCACTTAATCCTCAGAATGTTTGTGTAGGAAGCTAATTTGTTTCGTTGAATTATAAATAAACTCACAACCTTCTATTACTTAACTCATTCCTTTCTTTCTCTCTTATGTAGTCTTTTCTTTCAGTCAGAAGAACTTTAGACCCTCCTGGTTTTCCCCCTCCTCTCCCCTGGGCCTACTTTTTTCTTAGCAAACCACAAGAAATAAGGATCCATAGCAGGCATTGCCCAGGGCTTGGTTTCTTTGCCAGTCCTGTTGTTGGGCATTTATATTCTGGACACAGAGGCTGCCAGGGAGCAATTGGTATCAGATGATTTATACATTTCTGCGAATGCTGAGACACAAGATCCAGCTGATTGTTGGCTTAGGTGTGTCCTAGAGTTGGGCTGGGTTACCTTGGTCTTATTCACATTGCCTGGACAAGCAGGCAACCCTCCATACACTATCCGCTCCAGGTCTTGGAACCAAAGTGAAGCCAAAGATCAGAGACTCCGTGTCTTCCTTCCCTCTCTCTTCATTTCTGGAAATGTCACAAGAAAGAAGAGAAATTCTGCTCAATTTCATGGGATTGTGAGGGTGTTGTCACTTGGAGTCTACTGTGGATCAGGGGGAACCACAGCCCGTGAGCTTCCCACTTCTCCCTTGATCCCCCATCACGTCTTCTCTGAGCTTAAATGAGTTTAACCCCCAATTTGCAAGCCATGAACTGGGGAACAGAATTTAATTTTCCTTGCGCATCTACTGCATGCCTTCAACTTCCCTGCAACACTGACTCATATAACTTTCACAGCCAACCAAGGTATGTATTACGTTCCCATTTTATCAACAAAGAGGACCCAGGAGGTTAAGTAACGTTCCCAAACTTTTAGAGCTAATTGTGCTAGAGATAGAACTTGAATCTAGATGTAAAGTTCTGACAATTTCTGTAACCATATACAGCCAAACGGAAGGAGTAGGCCAATTCTCCTTTCTCCTCTACCTAACGCTGTCTTTGTGAAAGGGTCAAGCAATGCTGGGAGGGAGGAGATTCCTTAGCTGTGTCCTTTCCCAGGAGCCCCACTCCCCAGGTCACGATAGATTCACCGCATGTCACGAATCTAATCACTCCAGTGGTCAGCTTCAACTTTCAGCAGGTGCTGGGATTTGGTCAGAGCTTGCCCTGGTAGGGTCATGTGAAGGGAACAGCCCAGTCACTGTCACATCCTCAGCAGCCCACTGTCACTCCCAGTGTCCTTAGGGCCAGAACCGACCAACATCCCAGAAATTCCTTCACTGAATCTTGTTCCCAGGGACTACTGAACCCCTGAGGAGGCGGGTGGGGGAGAGCCAGATACCCCGACCCACCACTGTGCTTTATCCTCTGACAGGCTGGGCCCGAGTGAGGAAGACCAGTGGCAGGAGTGACCTCCAGCCAGACCCCTTCTGCCCTTCGCTTTCCCACGATGGGAGGGCGGGCCCTGCTTGCTCTGGGCCAGTTTCTCATGGGCTTCTCTGAAGCAGGTACTTGCCGATGCAGGAATCTCCGATGTGGGAATCCCCGCACTCTCAGGGGACCCTGAGATGCTGGGGACTTCCACCCCTCAGAAGAGGGAGGTGATAAAGTTGGCTGGGACTCGCAGGCTCCTCAGCCTCAGTTACATGACAAGTGGCAGGGCTTGCCTGCTGATGAGAGGCTCTATTGGCTTTGGAACAAGTTGAAGGAATTGACATTAGTATTTTTGAAGTAAACGTAGGCCCTGGAACTCAAGGTACAGGCCAAGCACCCCTCAGGTAAAGCTGGGGCCAGGGTGAAACAAGCAGATACAGGAAGTGCAGCGGACGAGTGGCCAGAGGACAGATGTAAACCCCAGATAACTGGTCAGAACTGACTGCAGAGAGGGTGGCAGGCACTGTCACCTCTGGCACAGGCTCAAAGGGTTTGAAAAGAGAGAAAAAGGAGATGTATTAAGACAGTCTGATGGGTGATGAATGTTCTATTAGGGTTGGATTTTTGTATGTGAGAGAGGCCTTCTGACTGGTTTTCAAGTAAGCTTGTCAATCTTTGACTGGTTTACTATGTATTGGTAATACATGGGGATTTTCCAGGCTGGGTAGGCCCATATGGGTTTTCCAGTTTTCACTGAATTTGAAAATGTGGTCATCTGCTTTGAGTCTGAGTCTGGCATAAGCAATTTTCAATCCCAACTCTGCCTTCTAATCTTAGGTCTTGGGCAAGACTGTGAACCTTTCTGGGCCTCAATTTCCTTGTCTATAAAAGAAAAGGGTTAAACTATGTGATCATCTGGAAATCAACTCCAGGTGCCGAGAAGGTAGAGGTCTCTTCCAGGTGGCCCACCCCCTCCTCATCCCCTGCAATCCTAAGGCAGCAGGCTGCCCTTCTGCAATCTGTTTACTTCTGCAAGCCACTGTACATATTCAGCCTAATTTGATTTTCCCTGTGTAAAAAGATGTGAGTAGAGTCACAGAGAGGTTTTCTCCAGGCTCTGAAGGCCTCCAGGATCACTCTGCATGACAAGCAGAATTTAATCAGTTGGTCAGTGTGCCTAAATCCTCTCGTCATGGTGGTAATGTTTGCAGTTCAATTTTGTTTTTATAGAATATAGGATTTAGTGATTCGGTGAGAGAGGGATGTGTTTCTTTTGTAATCATGATATTGACGTATTATTTAGCCCCCATTTGAGTGTGATTCTCTGTTGAGCACCATTCCCAGTGCATTAAATGGAAAGAAACTTCCCTCTTGAAGCTTCCAGTCTGAATCAACAAGGTGGTTCCCATATGAAAAGTAGACAGACATACAGGCTAGTGCAAAAACACCAAAAAGTTAACCCTTCCTCCCCATGAAGTTGCCATATCTTTGACACTGTGAACAAGCACCAGCAGACAGATGAGGAAGGAATTAACCATGACAGTAACATTCCTGTCCCAAATTCAGAGCCATTAATTGTTCAGGAATAGGTCTAGGAGTGCCAAGGTCCTTAGCTGGCACCATCAGCCTACTCCTCCCCCTGATGGATGTGAATAGAGGCAGGAAGGAGAGATTCTTTAATAGACAACCACTGAAAGGAATTTTACATTTACTCTTCTTTCCTACATCCCACTTTTGTAGATGAAGAACCCGAGGCTCACCTTGCTTAAGTGACTTGAGCAGCTTCATGCATCTTGTAAGTAGTAGAGACAGAGTCAAAACCAGGTCTTCCTGCCCTCTTTATCATATAAACCACTTACACTGAATTACAAAGTGAACCTGATCTATGGTGGATTGTACTAATGTTCTGCTTCTGCAATGGGCACCAGAGGAGATACCGTTCTCTGTTGACACTAATCTCAAAGGCTAAATTATATCCCCCAAACTCATTTCCATTAATAACATATCAAGGATGTGTCATGCATTAATTTATCCAAAGTGATCTTGATTCTATTTACATTTTGGTGCCACCTTTTAATGTTACCATTTTTATAAATTAAATATGTAATTATAAAGCCAGTCTTCACTTACTGATATGTGAATTTTTAACCCAAACTTCTTACTCTGACATTCCAGCGATACTGGAGCGTTAACAGTTGATAATAGCTCTATTGCTACCTCTCCAAGAAACAAATTTGCATTTTAACCTGCACCTTCAATGGCTGACCTTCAAAGGGTCACCGATGAATACCACAGCAGGTTGGTGGGAATCTAATTCTTTTTATGGATAATATTTGTGTGTGTGTGTGTGTGTGTGTGTGTGTATGTGTGTTTGTGTGTTTTAAATCCTACCACATAAGTCACTAACCTACGGGTAAGGCCAGTCTTGACCTAAAATGAGGAATTCTGTAAAATTTCAAATGCAAATCACATTTTGTTTTTGATGTTAGAGAAAACTGCAAATTGGAACAGCAGAGCTGTGCCTCTGGCCATTTCCCAGAACTACAGAGGAGCAACTTGCCCCCTGGTTTCCAGTGGGTGGTGTTCCTCTTCTGCCACAGGCCCCGGCGATGTTGATGTGATTGCCATCAGAGCTCGGAAGCACAGAGCAGAATCATCGCCTGGAGGAGGATTCCCTTCAGCGTAAAAAGTTCTAACAGAATTAATCCTCAAAGACTGTGGGTGGACTCTGCCGGGTTTTTCCCTGGGTGTACCAGCAGAGAGGAAGAGCCCTAAATACAGGAAGGTACTTTTTTCATTGACAGTCGTTCTTTTGGGCCCTGTGGCTAAGTGTGCTCCCGCCCCAGCAGTAAGATCACAGCTAATCCTGAGAGGCAAGAGCTCACACCAGGCTGCTGAAAGAAAAAGTGTCCTGTGTGGATTGCAAGAGGAACTGGGACCCACTGCTGGAAATGAAGTGGCAGGTCATAAACTGTCATAAACTCAGAAGGACAGGTGTTCCTTTTTGAGACACTCATCACAATTAGAGAGAATGCAGCTAAGAAAATGCAGTCTTTAGGGGGACCTGGACTCTTGAGGTGTTTGAGTTATTCGGAGGAAATAGAAACTTGGAAGAGATCTTTGTTCCACTGTTATTTGGCAGCCCCTTACCCGCAGCTGCCATTACTCCAGATTCTCTCTGATGATCCTACATCAGGAGAATGAGTTGACTGGACACCACTGGGAACTGTGGGCAGCTCCAGGCAGAACTAGAGAAGGGGCATGTCAAAGGTCACTTATTTGCAGCTTGACCCTTTGGAGGCCAGATGTAAGAATCAGTTTCTCACAGGTCTCATGCTAACACTTTTCATATTTATTTCCATCTGAGACTCACTTAGGCTAGGCAAATATCCCATGGGTCTCTATCTATCCAGTGCTTTCTTGCTCATGTAAAATAAGCTCATTGGAATGAATAAAGAGAATGGTATTACTTTTTCTCAAACCCTAATAAGCACTTTCACTTTGTCATAGTGTAAATATTAAAGTTATAAGAGACAGCCCAGGGACCAAGTAATTTTTTTTAAAGACCCAAGTGCTTGCATAGTTTCTAAAAGTCTACACTGAGGAACTATATCCTCATTCGGCACTGAGACTCGTTAGTTCCCTAAAACCAAAGTCTCCAGGTGCCTCCAGGGGCCAACCAAGATGGAGCTCCTTATAGACCCATGCAATGTCAGAACTGGAAAACTTAGAAATCTTTCAGTCCACCCATCATTTTATGCGTGGCAAACTGAGATCCAGAGAATGCTCAGATCTCATAATTAGCTATGAAGGGTTATGATTAAAATGCAAATTTGGGCCCTCCAATTCGGTCCTCTTTTCACTCTCCTTCTTGCTGGGGAAAGAACAGTGATTCCTTGATTGGCAGAGCAGAAAATATCTTCAGTTTTTAGGATGACTTTATCCCCCTAAAGAGCATCTTTGTCACATCTTCTCTTTGTCCATTTTTAGGGACTCTACAGTGTTTAGCTACTGGTAGATTTGTCCTAGTGGATCTGGTGCAAATCTTATAGAAATATCTACAATTATTCCATGTTATTCTGAAATTATTGATACAGAATTTCTTTTGTTTTGTTGGTCATTTTTAAGGGAGAAGGAACCTAAGATTAATTGCTATGGCTACATGTCATGCTCACCTTTAAACTCACCTCATTTTAATCCTCATGACCTATTATAGTAGGAATGTTTGGTGTAAATAGGCATTTAGGATTACTGAATCCACTTGAATTTTTTGAGGACAGTGGCCAAATACAATTCTGTGGTCAATTTAGGCTTCTCCTGCTGTTCCCCGATGTTAGGCATTTTCTTCCACTACGTTCTCTGGAAGGATTTAGAAACAAGGTATTATTGTCTTTTGAATAAAAATGGTTCGCCAAACAGATTATGTTTGTAGTTTGTGCTGTTGAACAGAAGTAATAAAGAACTCTACTTGAAGTCTGAAACAAATTCAGAAAAAAATTAAAGGCAGTTTTATTTTACATAGCAGGGAGTAGATTTTGGGAACTCCTTGCTCCTGGGGTAAAGCATATGAATGTGTGTTCTAGAGAGATTTAGACAAATTTACTTATGTTAGACAAATGACTTTAAGGGAACCTAGGAGTGTTTTCAGGGCACATAACCTTGTATTTAAAAGACACTTTTATTAGATCATTTTTTCTCATTATAGAAATATGTTGTCATTGAAGAAGAAATTGTGGTTTATATATAATTATAAAAAGAAGAGGAAGAAGGAAATAATCTACAATCTCACTACCCAGAGACAATAACTACATCATTTTGGTATATTTCCTTTTAGTCTTCGGTCTTAAGTATATTTTCTGTCATTGTTGAGGCCATATTGTACATTCAATTTTCTGTTAACTTTATTCCACTTATATTAGAGGAAGATATTTTCCCCCATGTAATTTAAAACTCTTAAAAATCTAATTTTTTAATGGTGGCATAGTATTCTACTGGGTAGATATTGCTTAATTTGCTTAACCTTTTCTCTAGTGTTGGAGAGTTAGGTTATTTCAAATTATATGAAAGTATGAAAAATATTTAATGAACATTTTGCTTATATAAAACCTGCTCAGAAGACCCCTTTAATGATAGATTTCCAATATTTGGGTCAAGAGGATGACTATTTTAAAAGCTTCTGATACCTAATGCCAAATAATCTACTGTTACACTGTATCAGTTTGCAATCATAGCAGTAATAAATGTAATTGCTCTTAATGTGCCCAATTTCATCAGCATTGGATTGTGATTGTTTAAACATAGTTGTTAACTTGATATGAATTATAGCTGTCTTCATTGCATTTTAAAATTTTCAGTGTGTTTTTTTCAAATATTCATTAGTAATTTATACATAATTTTTGTATCTGAATTTTGCTTATATATCCATCAGGCTAGTGTTGTCCTTATCCCTTTATATACACTTTTAATATATTAAGCATATTAACATTTGACTATGATACAGCTCATGTATCTTTGTAATTTTTTTTTTACTAATTTGATATTGATTTTTAAATTCAAACATTTTTAGATATTCAGGAATCTTTTAACTTTATATACTCAAACTTACATATACTATATATTCCTGAAATTTTGTTTACTGCCTTTACCCTTAGAAATTGATTTTTTATCCTGTTGCAGAGGAAGAGGACAACATTTAGATATGAAAGGAATAGCTGGTGGAAAGACTTGGTTTGGGGCTTGGATTGGAATTGATTGTATTAGTTGCTTTGGTCTCTAGGTGTCTCCTCCCCATTACCATGCTTTAGGAACCCCCTTGGTACAACAAAGAGAACCATTTATCTCAGAGTGATAAGGCTCTCACAGGACTGAGAAGGTATAGAATCTGTAGGCTGATAGTGAGAGACAGTGACTGTTTTTCTAATTAAATTAATGCATGAAGGGAAGAGACAAAATGCCTCCCACTTCTACAGGAAAAAGAATCTAAGTTCCAACTTGACATTGTGTGTCTAAGGAAGTCATAATTCCCAGAAGGACAGTGTCAGCACTATACAGAGGAGACAGATGTTAAAACTGAATGCAGGTAAAATCCAATTGACACAGGGGCAATTTTTATTGAGAGGTTGGGATTCTTCATGGTGTTTTTTTAGATTTAAAGAAAAATGTACAACCCCCTCTCTCGAGCCATTTAACTTTCTATGTTCTCAGCAAGCAAATTTATTATCAGTAATTTGACTTTTAAAGTGTCATGATAATAAGGAGGAGAAGGAGAGACTAGAAGAGCAAATACGTTGGCGTTTGAGGTTAAGCCTGAATCTCATCTCAATTTAAATAGCAGAAGCTTACCTCTGATGGGCTGATCCCCTCTGGGTTTACAAGGAACATTCACCTTCTTGATCATATAGACGAGGACCGATTACTCAACCAAGATACTGCCATGAGGAGATTCCTCTAGCCATCAGCAAAGCCTACTACCACCCCAAAGCCATTTGGAAAACAAGTGTTTCTTTCTTTTTTTTTTAAGTGAAGGCAAAAAATATTAATGGATTGGGGAAAGACCAAGTAGAATTCACTAATCGCAATGTAACTAATAAATGGAGTAGTCAGGAAAGGAATAGATATTAATGCCACCTTGCAAACCTTTAAAAGGAGAGGTGTAGCCAGGAAAACAAAATACAAAATAAAATATCTGCTCAAATTTTTGCAAAACAACTAATGTTGTCAGGTTTTCACCTCAAGTCATCCTTTGAGCAAACACCTTTCTGTCAATGGTGGAAAGTTATGGAGAGAACATACCAATGACCTGTGTACTCAAGTGTCAGGGGGAGAAAAGGCTGGATGGCAGGGATGTGTGTGTGCACACTTGCATGTGGATATACACACTTCTACAAGGGAATTTGTAAAATACTATTTTGGTTAAGATTGTGGACTCTGAGCCAGATATCTGAATTCAAAGTTTGATTGTAACCCTTACGGGCTTGGTGAATTTGGGCAATGTACCCAGTTCCTCTGAGGCCTGGTTTCATCATCTGTGAAATGGGAAAAATATTATTAACATCATAAGATTAATGATAAGTTTGCTTGATACAATGTATGACACATGACAAAGTGCTTAGAAAAATGCCAGTCACAAATCCCCTTTATTAGGTGGACTTTGTTATTTGCATAGGTATGTGCATGCAAATATATGAGGGTGGAGAAGAAAATCTAAAAAACAATTAAAGTTTAATTATGCAAGTAATATACTAATACATCCTTATTATAAAAACAAAAGCATTGCAATTAAAACCAAAATCTCCACTGACTATCCTCCCATCTCACAATATAATTCCCTCTTCCAGAGATACTAATAACAGGGAATTCATCAATATACTTACAGTCCTTTTGCTGTGCAATATTCAGGATTTATACTGTACAAGTTTTTTAATCAACCTAAATAGTATAATATTCTATATATTGTTCTGCAACTTGCGTTTTCGATCAATAATGCATTTTGGCGATCTTCTCCTGACATTATATACAGATTCATGTCATTATTTTTAATATATGGCATATAGACTTATTATAATATGTGATATCACTTTTTACTATATGATTATGTTATTTCCAACTTTTCATGGTCCCCAAATTGCTGCTTGTCCATGCTTTCTTTTACAATAAGAGTAATGCCAAGACTGGGACATAGTAATTGCTAGGTCATAGAATACATTTCTTTCCAATATGAATATTTACTAACATATACTTTTATGTTGTGATGGGAAAGCTATCTCACCTATTTTCTCGCCACCAGGGTAAAATCTTATATTAATTTCCTTGTATTGTATATTGTACTCAAGATAGATAATTTTGCTAATTATCTTCTAACATTAATGTTTATTCTTTTACAAATTTCATTTCATCATAAAATTAGTATGTGTTTATTACATTGAAAATTTGGAAAATACAAAAGAGTGGAAGGAAAACAATCACCGTATTCCTATGAGCTGAGAGATTCAATACTCAAAAAATGACACACTTTCCTAGGAAATTAAAACAAAAAACTGTAATTTGGTAACAACTAATGTTAAAGATCAGGTTACTAGTATGCTGTTTTGAAATTAACAAGGTAATAAATTATGGTTTAAAGATACCAATATTTTATGTTATGTGAACTTCTGTTGGAAGAATTTAGGAATCAAAAAACTCATGTATTTTATATATTAGTTACAAAGTTAGTATTCCACATTTATTAACTTTTTGTCTTTTTTTGAATAGTATTCTTTTTATAGAGACAAAAAGTTATCATTACTTTTAAGATGCTTCTGAGACCTGTGTGGAAATTATAATAGTAACAAGAATTATTTAAAAATTGAATTTGAAAGTTATTTGTGATATTTATTACACTCAGAATATGTGCATCTCTAGAATTTTCATGGGTCTTCATAATTTTACGGAGTTAAAAATCTGTTTTCAATTGAATGGTAGTCTAAAACATGTAGTTGACAGCATAAATTATGTGAAATTTAAGTAATGTGATATAAAAATTAATAGCCCGTGTATTCTGAGAAAAATAGGTAATTTTGTGATTCTCACCAAACTTAAATGAGATTTGCATAATTTCAGTTGGTGAACAAGCTAAAGGAATGGTAGATTGTTTTTACTCCTGCCACATGGTGGAGCTACTTCAGCTTTAATGGAAAGAACCCGCCATTGTTAGTATGGTATGTTCTACCTGTTGCTTTATGAGAATTTCTATAAGAGATCTTGGTTATTTTATGCTGTTATGTTTAATAACCACTTAAATAATTTCACATTGTTTTATTTCTTTTTATATTAGCATTCATTAGGAGTTGGTACCAAACCTCATGCTGGAAAATGTGCATTCAGATACATAACTTTTAAGCAGATGTTAGCTATCATTCACTCCCACAGAAAAAGCCAAACTACTCCCTTGATGTGTTTTACCACTAATTTAGAAAGGAGCAGTTGCTAAATATTGTAGATAATGCAAAGAAAATAAAGAGCGGCATCAAAACAGAAATGTGCTACAAAGTTGTAGGTATTTGGGCTCTGTGAACCAGTTCCCTATGGAAAGATAAGCCTTAAATTATGCAAAATTATAAGGAGTACATACCTCTCGTAAAACGCAACTGACTCATGTTGAGGCTTATCTGAACAATTGTAAGCAAATACTGTCACAAGATTTTGATGCCCTGCTTTGCTAATACTAATAGTTACTTTAATACTAAGTGAAGGTCTAATAATGTCAGGTAATTTGAATATAAAACAGTCATTGGAAAATGGAATCATAACAAGTTAGATGCAGTAAGCATGGAGAACTCAATGAATGATTGGTAAATTCCCCATTCACATGGCTGTACTGTGTAGAGCTCATCTTTTGTACAAATCACTGAGCTACAGTTGATTAGCAATAGGTATGGAAGTAATTGTGTAGTAAAGAATGCTTCATTAAAAGTTAAAAACATTTCTTTCAGTATTGTACTGTGGGTGCATAGTAAACTGATTGGCCCATCAAGTGAATTAATTAACAATTCAATATGAATTTGTTTCAAACAAAGGAAAACAAGGATGAAAATTATGTACAAAATGAGAAGAATCAAGTTAATAAGCAAAACCCAACACCACATATATATCTTTCATCTATTAAACTCAAAACTGGTGACTTGAATGATGAACTGGATAAAGAAAATGTGGTACATATATGCCATGAAATACTATGCAGGCATAAAAGTCACATCCTTTGCAGCAACATGGATGGAGCTGGAAGTTCTTATCCTAAGTGAATTAATGCTGGAACGGAAAACCAAATGCTGCATGTTATCACTTATAAGTGGGAGTTAAACATTGAGTACACATGGACACAAAGAAGGGAACAATAGACACCAGGGCCCGGTTGAGGGTGGAAGGTAGGAGGAGAGTGAAGATTGAAAAACTACCTATTGGGTGCTATGCTTATTACCTAGGTGACGAAATAATCTGTATCTTGTCAAACCCCCATGACATATACTTTACCCATTTGACAAACCTGCACATGTACCACTTAAACCTAATATAAAAGTTGGAAAGAAAAAACTTGGTGATTTAGTTTTAGCCAAATATTATTATTACATTAAATTAAAATTATTTATTGAAGTGTAGAGGTTTTGAAGCTTTGTGAATGTTTAATTTATATTTTTAAATTGTTGGTATAAGAGCAATAAGCACATAGCGTTTATAAACCATATTGCATTTCTACGTGTTTAAATAGTATTATGTTAAAACTAATTTACTTTACCCTAGGGCCTGTGGAAATTACTTGTCCTTTAAGGAGCTGTGTCTGACTCAAGTATGCTATTGGTTCTGGGACCTTTGAGTTCCTTTTGCAGATAGCTTTTCTCTTGTGGTCTGCCTGGAAGAGTCCCTGGAAGGGACTGTGGCTGAAGTCCACATCATAGAATTTATGCTGTTATTTTTGATAATCACATAAAATAATTTCAAATTGTTTATTTTTATATTAGCATTCACTCAGAGTTGGTGCCAAAAAGTTCATACTGAAAGATGTGCACCAAATACATACATTTTAAATACTTGTTAGCTATAATTCTGTGTTCAGGAGGCAGATACTTGAGGAGCACTGTGTAGCTATTGCACAGAGGCAGGTAGATGAGACTTTGAGCAGGGGAATTATGGTGAGCAAAGAGCAAAGGTAAGCCTCTTTGCTAAGCTGGGTTATGAATCTTCTACTTCATTTCTCTCTTTCATCAGAAAAGACCAGCACCATTTGTATAAAGCAGATCAGAATGAAGTTCCCTATATTTTAGAATTCAGAGGTTCTGAGCCCTTAGCTCAGTCTCCTCTTGGTATTTACCCTCATTCAGGGAGACAGTCTAATATAGAAATTGGGCCTTTTGTTCATCATCTCCTATACAGTTCTTTTTATCTCCAAAAGGACTCCTCGTAGATCTAGATTGATATCCTTATATTTGAGAGGAAAGTTCCTGTGTGCCCCTCTGTCCCTCTCCAAGCATCTTGCAAATCCTAGGTCAGCTGCAGCCATAAAGATCACCAGTGAACCCCTGGGGCATCTGTACTTTTCTTTCTGCCCACATTTGCTATCTTCTGAGATTTAGAAGTTGTGCTGGATTATGCTAGCCAAGTTGCTTAAGCAGACAACTGCATTTCTCAGAATCCCCTTTCATGTATCGCTCTGTATTAGCATTGGCTAAGAGATGAAATGGGAAAAGATTTAGAACACAGAAGCAATAACTGTTACTCTTAGAAAGTCACTGTGGTCAGATACAGTGATGGACAGAGGCAGAGATGCTTGGTAGGTCCCATATAGTCCTTGCTTTCCTTCACTCTGCATCCAGCGAATCTTTCTGACTCTTGGCTCTGCTGAACAACAGTGACTGCAGACCCATCACCGACTACTTGGCTGTGGACCCAGAGAAGTGGTTGCTACAGAGAAGTACCCACTTTCCATACACTTCTGCATGAACTCCCTTTCACAGTCCCACTTTGGTGGTTGAAAGTGTTTAGCTTCTTAGATTTTCCCTCAGGCCCCAACCTGTCTGGTCCATCTGTGCTACTGCATAAGATAGACAGGTTAATGACCCTTTTTCTGATCCTCTGACTCCTTCTTCCAGACCTTTCCTTCTCTAGCTTCTCCCACATTTGTAAGGTCTGATTCCACAACGAATCCACTATTCCTATATTCCATATCATTCATAGTGGTTCTGCTTCCCTGGTCGTGGAAGTGAATCCAGAGATAGAATTTTAAGGATGGGAATTTGGTATTGATTCTCTGAGTTGATGAAGCATTAGTGACTATACTGCCAATGGTAAATGGGACACAGGAGTCCCTGATATCAAGTGCTTATAAAAGACAAGGTATTAGATTACCAGGTAGCTGCTGCCATAGACCAATGTAGTAGAAATAAGGAATATAATGACTGGAGTTTGCAGGTTGCTTCAAAGTGTCACAGAGAACATGGAGAAAAAGAAATAAACTCAGGTTATTGAATATTCAGTTAAAGATGCAGGCAAGGAACTGAAAAGTCTTTGTGACTACTCTGAAAGAAACTCTTATCTCTCATAGCTGCAAGATCTGATATTTCAAAAAACCAAGCCCAAAGACTAATCCTGTAGCTAGCTTAGATTACACATCAATTCAATTCACAGTCTTACAGTTAAAATTACGGCTTTGATTGGGATAGAGTTGAGGCCCTGAAAATTGAGATGGCAACATGTGGGCAGATTCTTTGCAAGCTGAGAACCTTGAAAGCCCTGTCTCCTTTCCCAGCAGAAGCAGCCTTTCCATCTGAGGAGTTTAGTACTCCCTTGATTGAAAAGCCCGTAAGGACTTACTCTGTGGAAAAATGCTGAGACCCCTCAAGACTCACCCCCAACATCTTTCATTGTTTGTATCCCTATAGCTAGACTCAACTCCTGGCAGGCCTTGACAGGGCAGGAACAAAATGATGAGGTACCATGCCTGCCAAAAAGACTGCAGGATTTTTGTAATTTATGTTTACATTCCAAAAGTGTAGACTGTAATTTTTCCTTCTTCCCTTCCCCGAAAAGACCTAAAGCCATTTGCCAAGGTCATAGTGCATTTGGGAGACTTTTGGGAGATTTCCGGACATTGGCTCTGAAATGATACCAGTCCTTGGAGATACAATATGCCACTATTCCTATTTACCAGAGTAGGGGTTTATTGAAGCTTAAGGATTAATGGTATTTTGGCTCAGGTCCATCTCACATTGCATCCAGTTAGCTCTGAACTTACCCCATGGTTATTTCCCAAGTTCTAGAATGCTTAACTGAAGGAGGCACACTCAGGAAAGGCAGAATAACTATACTGATTATCGGATCTGAGGAGTGAGGACAAGCAGAAGGCGTTAGAACTGCCTTTGTATTCCAAACTAGTAAATTCACAGCAGCGCTGCATTCTGTAGAGACTTGTAGAGATTAGTGCCTCTATAAAAGATTTAAAAGATGCAGGGCTGCTGATTTTCACCGCACCTCCATTCAACTCAACTATTTGGCCTGTGCAGAAGACAGATGGATCTTGAAGAATGACAAAGGATTATTGTAAACTTAATCAGGTGGTGAGCACAATCACAGCTGCTGTTCCAGATGTGGTTTCATTGCTATAGTAAATCAATATATGTGACATCTATTATGTGAATACTGATATGGGAAGTCATTCTTTCCTCTATATACATGTTAGTAGAGATTATCAGAAGCATTTTTCTTTCATCTGGAAGGGCTAGCAATGTACTCTCCTTGTTTCACCTCAGGGTTATATCAACTCTCCAATCCTGGCCTATTCTATTCCACAGGAAATTGATTGCCTCTTCATTTCACAACACATCACATGGATCCTCTACACTCGTGGACCAGGAAATCACAAGTACTTTAGACACCTTGGTAAGACACACAGAGGCAAGAGGTTGTGAAATGAATCCCAGAAAAATTTAGAAGTTTCCTTCAGGAAATTTCTTGGGGTTTCATGGTCTGGGGAAAGTTGAGATATCTCTTTCAAGGTGAAGGTCAATTGCTACATCTGGTCCCTCCTACCATAAAGAAAGAGTCCCGATTCCTGGTGTGCCTCATTGGATTTTAGAGGCAACATATCTTATATGGTCTAAACCTATTTGCTGAGTGAGTAATCTGAAAGGCTTCCCGTTTTGAAGAAGGCCTGGAGAAAGACAAGCCTTTGTGAGAGGGTGGCAAGCTTCCCTGCCACTTGGGTCATATGACACATCTGATTCAGTGGTGCTTAAAGTGCCTATCAAGCCTTTGGCAGGGCTCTTAGGTAAATTCCAGAGCAGACTTTTAGAATCAGGGAGCAAAGCCATGCCATACTCTGCAGATAACTATTTTTTTTCTTTTTCTTTTCTTTTTTTCTTTTTTTTTTTTTTTTGAGAAACAGTTCTTAGCTCTTTGCTGGGTCCTGGTATTTGACCATGGACCATTAAGTTATCATGTGACCAGAAATGCCCCCTATGAAGTGAATATTGCTTAACCCACCACCACGTTCTATTGGTTATAATCAAGTCACAGAGCCAGTCCAGATCAAGGGGAAGGAATTATGCAAAATTCCGAATACTGAGAGACGTAGTTCATTGGAAGACCATCTTTGGAAACCAGCAGCTATCACAGTTGCCTTGGATATTTTCTGAATAGACAGATTCTTACATTAATAACTGTTCTCTTTGCCAATAAATATTTATGGAGAACCCACAGTATGTGCAGAACCTGAACATAAGCAGAAGAAACAGGGAAAGCATTGCACCTTCCTCAAAGTTTGTGCATTCTACCCTGAAATATTCACATTAACACTGAAGCTAAGAGTAGGCTGGAAATCCCAGAAGTGAGAATTAATGTACTGGTACTGATGGTCAATGTGTGTATTATAGCTCTCTGTGGTGAAATAAATAGATTGATAATGGGCTTCTGTATATAGTTGTATCAACAATAAAATGATGGAATGCTTTCTAGCTCAAGATTTTTACAACCCAATGATCTTTAATCTGGTAACGCATTCTTCATAAGACTCATTCCTCATAAGACCTACTTACCTCAAAGAATTGTTTATGAGGACACATTAAAATAAGTATCAGAAAGGACCTTGTAAACTATAAACAGTGATACAAATGTAAGAGACAGTTATTGCATTTTCAAAAATAACTCATAATAGGCGTGATGTAAATATTTGTTGAATAAATGAATGAGAAAATAAAATACATTCTTGAGACAAATTTAATATATGGTTACCTGAACTATTGTTGTTTTTCAAATTATTATATTATTATTCAGCCCCATTATACTTGCCAATTCTTGGAGTTTGTGTCTTAATCTCTTTTTTTGTCCCATATTCAAGGCTTGGGAAGAAAAATAAGCAGATGGAAGGAAAATTAAAGTTAGAGAGACAGTGTCATATTTAGGTGATAAATATCATCATTTACTTATTTATACATGTATCAGATCTTTATTCATTTGTTGAATAATTCGGACAAAGTCCTGAGCTTTTTGATACTTAAGATTCTTTTATAAAAAATGACTTTTATTTTATTTTAGTTCAATAGTTTTTGGGGAACAGGAGGCTTTTTGGTTACATGGATACACTCTTTAGGGTGATTTCTGAGATTTTGGTGCACCTGTTCTCCCCCGAGTCTCCAGAGTCCATTATATCATTTTTATGCCTTTGTGTCCTCATGGCTTAAATCCCACTTGTATAGATGAGAACATACAATATTTGGTTTTCCATTCCTGAGTTAATTCACTTAGAGTAATGGTCTCCAGCTTCATCCAGGTTGCTGTGAATGCCATTATTTCATTCTTTTTTATGGCTGAGTAGTATTCCATGGTATATGTGTGTATACATTTTCTTTATCCACTCACTGGTTGATGGGCATTTAGGCTGGTCCCATATTTTTACAATTGTGAATTGTGCTGCTATAAAAATGTGTGTGCAAGTGTATTTTTTGTATAATGACTGCTTTTCCTCTGGGTAGATACTGAGGAGTGGCCTTGCTGGATCAAATGGTAGATCTACTTTTAGTTCTTTGAGGAATATCCACACTGTTTTCCATAGTAGTTTCCATTCCCACCAACTGTGTAAAATTGTTCCCTTTCACCACATCCATGCCAAAATCTTTGATTTTTGGATTTTTTTTTAATGGCCATTTTTGTAGGAGGAGTAAGGTGGTATCACATTGTGGTTTTGCTTTGCATTTCTCTGATAATTAGTTACACTGAGCAATTTTTTTCATATGTTTGTTGGCCATTTGTATATCTTCTTTTGAGAATTGTCCATTCATGTCCTTAGCCCACTTTTGGTTGGGATTATTTGTTTTTTTCTTGCTGATTTGTTTGAGTTCCCTGTAGATTTTGGATATAAGTCCTTTGTCAGATGCATAGTTTGTAAATATTTTCTCCCACTCTGTGGGTTGTCTGTTTACTCTGCTGATTATTTCTTTTGCTGTGCAGAAGTTTTTAGTTCAATTAGGTCCCAGTTGATGCTTATATTCTGGTGGATAGACAGACAAGAAACACACAGACAAATATATAACATACTGTTTGCTAATGGTGGATGCCATGAAAAAAATAAGATAGGGTAAAAGGTAAGAGGAATGGGTTGGGCAGGCACTCTATACACACACACACACACACACACACACACACACACACACACATATACATATATTTTAATTAATTTATTTTTAAATTATACTTTAAGTTCTTGGATACATGTGCAGAACATGCAGGTTTGTTACATAGGTATAGATGTGCCATGGTGGTTTGCTGCACCCATCAACCCATCACCTACATTAGTTATTTCTCCTAATGCTATCCCTCCCCTAGCCCACCCACCCCTGGACAGGCCCTGGTGTGTGGCCTGGATGTTCCCCTCCCTGTGTCCATGTGTTCTCCTTGTTCAACTCCCACTTATGAGTGAGAATATGCAGTGTTTGGTTTTCTGTTTTTGTGATAGTTTGCTGAGAATGATGGTTACCAGCTTCATCCATGTCCCTGCAAAGGACATGAACTCATCCTTTTTTATGGCTGTGTAGTATTCCATGGTGTGTATGTGCTAAATTTCCTTTATCCAGTCTATCATTGATGTACATTTGGGTTGGTTCCAAGTCTTTGCTATTGTGAATAGTGCCACAATAAATATATGTGTGCATGTGTCTTTATAGTAGAATGATTTATAATCCTTTGGGTGTATACCCAGTAATGGAATTGCTCGGCCAAATGGTATTTCTAGTTCTAGATCCTTGAGGAATCACTACACTGTCTTCCACAATGGTTGAACTAATTTACACTCCCATCAACAGTGTAAAAGTGTTCCTATTTCTCCACATCCTCTCCAACATATGTTGTTTCCTGACTTTTTAATGATTGCCATCCTAACTTGTGAGAGATGATATCTCTTTGTGGCTTTGATTTGCATTTTTCTAATGACCAGTGATGAGGAGCTTTTTTTTATATGTTTGTTGGCCGCATAAATGTCTTATTTTGAAAAGTGTCCGTTCATATCCTTCATTCACTTTTTGATGGGGTTGTTTGTTTTTTTCTTGTGAATTTGTTTAAGTTATTTGTAGATTCTGGATATTAGCCCTTTGTCAGATAGATAGATTGCAAAAATTTTCTCCATTTTGTAGGTTGCCTGTTCACTCTGATGATGGTTTCTTTTGCTGTGCAGAAGCTCTTTAGCTTAATTAGATCCCATTTGTCAGTTTTGGTTTTTGTTGCCATTGCTTTTGGTGTTTTAGTCATGAAGTCTTTGCCCATGCCTATGTCCTGAATGGTATTGCCTAGGTTTTCTTCTAGGGTTTTATGGTTTTAGGTTGTACGTTTAAGTCTTTAATCCATCTTGAGTTAATTTTTGTATAAATTGTAAGGAAGCGGTCCCGTTTCAGTTTTCTGCATATGGCTAGCCAGTTTTCCCAATACCGTTTATTAAATAGGGAATCCTTTCCTCATTGCTTGTTTTTGTCAGGTTTGTCAAAGATGGTTGTAGATATGTAGTGTTATTTCTGAAGTGTCTCTTCTGTTCCAGTAGTCGATATATCTGTTTTTGTACCAGTATCATGCTGTTTTGGTAATTTTGGCCTTTTAGTGCAGTTTGAAGTCAGGCAGCATGATTCCTCCAGCTTTGCTTTTTTTGCTTAGGATTGTCTTGGCTATATGGGCTCTTTTTTGGTTCCATATGAAATTTACAATAGTTTTTTCTAATTCTGTGAAGAAAGTCAATGGTAGTTTGATGGGAATAGTATTGAATCTATAAATTACTTTGGGCAGTTTGGTCATTTTTACAATATTGTTTCTTCCTAGCTATGAGCATGGAATGTTTTTCCATTTGTTTGTGTCCTCTCTAATTTCCTTGAGCAGTGGTTTGTAGTTCACCTTGCAGAGGTCCTTCACATCCCTTGTAAGTTGTATTCCTAGGTATTTTATTCTCTTTATAGCAGTTGTGAATGGGAGTTCACTCATGATTTGGCTCTCTGTTTGTCTATTATTGGTGTATAGGAATACTTGTGATTCTTGCACATTGATTTTGTATCCTGAGACTTTGCTGAAGTTGCTTATCAGCTTAAGGAGTTTTTGAGCTGAGACGATGGGGTTTCCTAAATATACAGTCATGTCCTCTGCAAGCAGAGACAATTTGACTTACTCATTTCCTGTTTGAATACCCTTTATTTCTTTCTCTTGGCTGATTGAGAACTTCCAATACTGTGTTGAATAGGAGTGGTGAGAGAGGGCATCCTTTTCTTGCCAGGCACTATATTATATAGGATTGAAGGAAAGACCTGTCTGATGAGGTGACATTTGAGCAGTGACTGACTGGTTTGTTGTAGGGAACCATCTGGAGTAAGGCCATTCAAGAACAAAGACCCAGAGGTGAAGCCTGGTTGGTAGTCAAGGAACATCTAGACTATTCTAGGGTAAGAGCGACCACAATAGAGTGGAAAAGATAAAGAAAGATAGGAAATATTCAGTAAACTTGAACGTTTTCTGTCTGTCACGTTCCGTGTGATGCTGAGGATACCAAGGTGAATGAGATACAATCTCTGTCCTTAGGGAACAGAGTATCATACAGAAAGCTGGTATTATAATATAATGAGAAAATTGCTATGCTGGAGGTATGTACAAAGTTCAACGGGAGCCAGAGAGGAGACAGCCTAATTTGCCTGGAAGATCAAGGGAGGTATCAGAGAGGAATGTCTAGGAACCATGAAGAGGAGTTGGTGATGAGGTTGGACACTTCAAGCACAGGGAAGGACACATGCAAGAATGAAAGGAAGAGAGGTGATAACCTGTGACATTTCCAGAGTTTCGTAGTTTGGTATTTCTAGAGTGTCAATGCTGATGAGAAGTGTTCCAGGAGATGAGTTTGGATTGGTAGCTAAGGGCACATCCTCTGTGGGCTTGTGTACTGTCAAGCCTGAAAAATTTTGATAAGTGAAGTAAAGTAACTAAATTTCCTTTTTACAAAGTAATGAGGCAACTGGTTAAATGGTGGCATCATTAACAAAGACAAGAATTACAGAGGTAGAAGAGTCTGGAGGAGGAGAGGTGAAGAGATGATGGATTTTAGGCATATAGTTTAGGTTGCCCAATGGCCATCTGACCAAAAGACAGTTGGATGTAGAGATGTAGAGCAAATTCAAAGTTAAAGGCATAGCCATTAGTATATAGGTGTTAGTTGCAATTACGGTGTGGGCAGAGAAGTCGACTAAGGTTAGAGCCAGAAAAATAGCAACATTTAAAGCAGAAGTGGGGAGAGTTAATACAAATCACCATAGTATCACTGACCACATTGTGGTGTAATATTCTATTCATGAGCCTAACTTCCAAAATGGACTGTGAACCCCTTGAAGGAAATAATTATAGCTCATCTTTTTTTTTTGTGTTTACTTTCCTAGCAACTATCCCAATGCTTTGCACATGAAACACTTAATATATATGTGTTTAAATGAATAAATAATTAGGACTCTATGACTTGACATTGCTGCTTAGTACTTCTGTTAGTGTGACATTTCACAGCGGTAGTTCGTTGTGTATTTGTACTTTTATTACTTTTTAAATTACACAAGGAACACATATTTATTCAAGAAAAATTAGAAAAAAGAAAAGCTAAAAATTATGCATCACTACTAGGAAAAGCTATTGTCAACATCCTCATGTCTATCCTTTTAAACAGCTGCTATCAGTAGAAATACAATATGAATCACATATAAAATTTAACAATGTTTAGTGACTACATTAAAAGAAACCATAGGCCGGGTGCGGTGGCTCACGCCTGTAATCCCAGCACTTTGGGAGGCCGAGGCGGGTGGATCACGAGGTCAGGAGATCGAGACTATCCTGGCTAACATGGTGAAACCCCGTCTCTACTAAAAATACAAAAAACTAGCCGGGCGAGGTGGCGGGCGCCTGTAGTCTCAGCTACTTGGGAGGCTGAGGCGGGAGAATGGCGTGAACCCGGGAGGCGGAGCTTGCAGTGAGCCGAGATCACGCCACTGCACTCCAGCCTGGGAGCACAGCGAGACTCCGTCTCAAAAAAAAAAAAAAAAAAAGAAACCATAAAGAAATATATAAAATTATTTTCACTTAACCCAATATACCTAAAATATTATCATTTCAATATACAGTCAGCCTGAGTACCATAGTAAGATTCTGTCTCTACAAAATATGGAGACCCTGATGGCTGTCCATGCGACCTCCATGGTCCCTCTGTACCTAGATAGGCAAGACTCACTGGCTTGGTGGTGCCTGAGTGGGGGAAATGTTCTCACTCTCAAAACACTGACAGGGTTGAGATGCCCTGGTTCATGGACCAGCATGAAAGTGGGGTGTGCCTCTCTCCACAGGGCTGGTCTGGGAAGGGAGTGGCCAGTCTGCCAGCATGACCTCTATCTGAGGGAACCCCACAGCCCAGAACACCTAACAAAAGAAACTTGGGCATGACCCCAGTAATTGGAGGGGGCTCCTCCAAGGCCCACGAATGAACCTGCTCAGGGTGTCATCTCCCCGCCTGGCCCCATTCACTTGAGAACAAGGTGAAATACAAAAGAGTTGCATGGCTAAATAAAAGCTTGTCTGTTGGTCATCACTCCTAAACACCATCTACTGGGTCGCAGTTCAAATTACAACTGGCAAAATATTTTGCCAGTGTACAGTGCCTGTGAAACCTAAGACAAGAATTCAGCTACAAATGAAGATCCTATACAGAGCCTTGGCCCTCTGAAAGCACCCAAAAATGAAGCCAACAGACTATACTCAACTTAAAGAAACACTAGCCCTCTCAGATGAGAAAGAATCAGCATAAGAACTCTGGCAATCCAAAAAATCAGGGTGTCTCCTACCTCCAAATGAGCACACTAGCCACCAGCATTGGTTCTTAACCAGACTGAAATGACTGAAGTGATAGGCGTAGAATTTAGAACCTGGATGGTGAGAAGCTCATTGAAATCCAGGAAAAATTTGAAATGCAATCCAAGAAATCCAAAGAATCTGGTAAAATGATCTAAGAGCTGAAAGACAAAATAGCCATTTTAAGAAAGAACTAAACTGAACTCCTGTAATTGAAAAATTTACTACAAGAATTTTCAAATACAATCAGAAGCATTAACAGCAGAATAGACCAAAGTGAGTAGAGAATCTCAGAATTTGAAGACCAGTTCTTTAAATCAACTCAGTCAGAAAAAAATGAAGAAAAAAGAATGTTAAAAAAAGAACAAAACCTCTGAGAGCTATGTAAAGAGATCAAGTCTACAATTTATTGGCATTCCTGAGAGACAGAGAGAAAGCAACTTGGAAAACATATTTGAGGACATAATCTTGAAAATTTACCCGATATTGTTAGAGAGGTTGACATACAAATTCAAGAAATACAGAGAACCCAGCAAAATACTATACAAGATGATCATCCCCAAGGCACATAGTCATCAGATTCACCAAGGTCAATGCAAAAGAAAAAATATTATAGACAACTAGAGAGAAAGGTCAGGTCACTTATAACAGGAACCCCACTACCCTATCAGCAGACGTTTCAGCAGAAGGTATACAAGCCAAAAGAAATTGGGGGCCTGTTTTCAGCATCCTCAAAGCAAATAAATTCCAACCAAGAATTTCAAATCTCACCAAACTAAGCTTCATAAGTGAAGCAGAAATAAAATCCTTATCACAGAAGCAAACTCTAAGGGAATTTGTTACCATCAGACCAACCTTATGAGAAGTCCTTAAGAGAGTGCTAAACATGGAAATGAGAGATCAATACCTGCTGTGACAAAAACATACTAAGAACATAGCTCACAGACAATATAAAGGAATTACACAATCAGGTTTACAAAACAACCAATTATCAACCCAGTGACAAGATTAAAATCTCACATATCAATACTAATTCAGTATGTAAAATGGTCTAAATGCCCCACTTAATAGACACAGAGTGACAAGCTAGATAAAAACACAATACTCAATTTTCTGATGTCTTCAAGAGACCAAGCTCGTGTGTAACTACACTCACATGCTCAAAGAAAAGGGATGGAGAAAAATCTACCACACAAACGGAGAACAGAAAAGAGCAGGAATCACTATTCTTATATCAGATAAAACAGAGTTTAAACCAAAAACAATCAGGAAAGACAAGGGCATTACATAATTATAAAAGGTTCAATTAAATAAGAATACTTAACTATTTTATATATACATACACACTCAACATTGGAGCACCCAAATTCATAAAACAAGTTCTTCTTGATCTATGAAAAGATTTAGACAGCTACACACTAATAGTGGGGTATTTTAACACCCTACTGACACCACTAGATGGATCATCAAGGCAGAAAACTAATAAAGAAATTCTGGATTTAAATGTGACACTCAACCAACTGGACCTAATAGACATCTACAGAATGCTCCATCTAACAACCGCAGAATAGACATTCTTCTCATCCACACAGGTAAATATTCTAAGATCGACCACATGCTTGGTTGTGAAGCAAGTCTCAATAAATTTCAAAAAAATCAAAATCATACCAAGCACACTCTTAGATTACAGTGCAATAAAAATAAAAATCAATACCAAGAAGATCTCTTAAAACTACACATAAACATGAAAATCAAACAACTTTTTCCTGAACAACTCTTGGGTGAAAAATGAAATTAAGACAGAAATTTAAAAAACTCTTTGAAATTAGTGAAAATAAGAGATACAACTTACCAAAATCTTTGGGATGCAGCTAAAGCTGTGTTAAGAGGAAAGTTTCTAGTGCTAAACGTCTTCATCAAGAAGTTAGAAATATACCAAATTTACAATCTAACATTGCAGCTAGAGGAACTGAAAAAATAAGAACAAACTAACAGTAAAGCTAGCAGAAGCATAGAAATAAATAAAATCAGTGAAGAACATAAAGCAATTGAGACATACATTATATACAAAAGATCAATGAAACTGAGAGTTGATTTTTTGAAAGAGTAAACAAGATTGATATACTTCTAGGTAGATTAAGAAATTTAAAAAAGGGTGAAGATCCAAATAAGTGCAATCAGAAATGACAAAGATGACATTACAACTGATCCCACAGAAATACAAAAGATCTTTAGAGACTATTACAAACACCTCTATGCCCACAAATTAGAAAATTTAGAGGAAATTGATAAATTCCTGGAAACACACAAACTCCCAAGATTGAACCAGGAAGAAAGTGAAAGCCTGAACAGACCAATAACAAGTACCAAAATTGAATTAGTAAAAAAAAACCCACCACCACCAACAAAAAAGCCCTTGATTAGATGGATTCACAGCTGAATTCTACCAGACATGTAATGAACTGGTACCAATCCTACTGAAGTTATTCCAAAAAACCAAGGAGGAAGGGCTCCTCCTTAACTCGTTCTATGAAGGTAGCATTATTTTGATACCAAAATCTGGCAGAGACATAAGAAAAAAAGGAAATTTTGGGCCAATATCCCTGATGAAAATAGACACAAACATCCTGAACAAAATACTAGCAAATCCCTGGCCAGGTGCGGTGGCTCACACCTATAATTCCAGCACTTTGGGAGGCTGAGGTGGAAGAATTGCTTGAACCCAGGAGGCAGAGGTTGTAGTGAGCCAAGATAACATCACTGTACTCCATAAGGCAGGAAAATCTCTTGAACCCAGGAGGTTGAGGTTGTAGTGAGATGAGATTGTACCACTGCACTCTAGCCTGGCCAACAGAGTGAGACTCCATCTAAAAAAAAAAATACTGTTAATAGCAGACTGAATCCAGCATGACATAAAAGTTAATTCGCCATGATCAAGTAGGCTTTATTGATGGGCTGCAAGGTTGGTTCAACATACATAAATAATAAACGTGACTCATGGCATAAACAGAATTAAAAACAAGAACCATATGATCATCTCAGTTGATGCAGAAAAAGCTTTTGATAAAATCCAGCATTGCTTCATGATAAAAATTCTCAAAAAAGTAAGCATTGAAGGTACATTCCTCAAAATAACAAGAGCCATCTATGACAAACCTACAGCCAGCAATATACTCAATTTTTAAAAGCTTGAACCATTCCCTTCAAGAACTGGAACAAAATAAGGATGTCTACTCCTGCCACTCCTATTCAACATTCAGTACTGTGTCTTAGCCAGAGCAATCAGGCCAGAGAAAGAAATAAAAGGCATCGAAATAGGAAAAAAAAACTTAAACAAATCAGCAAGCAAAACTCAAACAATCCAATTAAGAAATGGGCAAAAGACATGAACAGACACCTCTTAGAAGAAGACATATAAGTAGTCAACAAACGTGAAAAAATGCTCATCATCACCAATCGTAAGAGAAATGCAAATCAAAACCACAATGAGATAACATCTCACACCAGTCAGAATGACTATTATTAAAAAGTCAAAAAATAACAAATGCTGGTAAGGCTGCATAGAAAATGGAATGCTTATACACTGTTGGTGGGAATGCAAGTTAGTTCAGCCACTGTGGAAAGCAGTTTGGAGACCTCCGCTTGGATAATTTATAACAGAACTACCGTTTGACCCAACAGTCCCATTCCTAGGTACATACCCCAAGGAAAGGAAACCATTATACCAAAAATAGACATGCACTCATATGCTTATTGCAGCACTATTTACAATGGCTAAGACATGGAATAAACCTTGGAGCCCATCAATGGTAGATTGGATAGAAAAAAGTGGTACATATACACCATGGAATACTACACATCCATTAAAAAGAAACAAATCAGTAACATGGATGCAGCTGGAGGCTATTATCCTAAGTGAATTAATGCAGGAATGGAAAACCAAATACCACATGTTCTCACCTACAAGTGAGAGCTACACATTGAGTACATATGGACATAAAGATGGGAATAATAGACATTGGTGACTCCTAGAGGGTGGGTTGGGGCATGGGGTGACAATTTGCTCATTGGGTACTATGCTCACTATTTGGGTGATGGGATTATTCGTAACCCAATCCTCAGCACCATGCAATACACCAATGTAACAAACCTGAACATGTACCCTCTGGATCCAAAATAAACATTGAAAGAAAATCCAAAGTGTAAAACATGTGGGGAAAGAATTTTATGAGGTTAAAGTTAACATTTTTCTATGACTGTGTAATGTCAGAGATATATTATATCCAGTGTTCCCCTTGTATAAATAAGAAATTCATTAACTATTGTATAGTCACTTTAGTGAAAGTAATTCAATTCATTCACCTACTTTTCAATATATATAACTACTTTAACTTGCCTTTTTTCCATTTACTATTTTTATTTTGTAAAATGTATCTAGTAATAATATTTTATGTCTTTAGTCTGTAATTGTGAAAGGCCTAGTTGGGAGAGAAGGGGATTGTTGTCGACATATGAATAGTAAATGGTAATAGGTAAAACTTCTATTGTTAAATAGACATAAACACTTAGTTTCTTAGAAGTTTATCATCACATTTTCTATTATATTAATTGCCTTTTCTGCAACTGATAAAACTGTTGATCTTTCTTATGCATTTACAAAGTCAGAGAAACATTTTGCTATCAAATATTTTCTTTTTAAAAATAGTTTATAATACTCTTTTTTTAAGAGCCTTATCCTTAATTATTTATTAGCCTCTTTTTTTTTCAAGTAGGTCTCATGTTTTTTGTTCCCCAAAGGGTAAATGCCTTGAAAATTACAATTTTTTTCAGTCTTTAGGCACCAGCTAACTGAATTAATATTTTACGAATTGAGTAAATAACTTGTTTTTGAGTAAACCTAGAAATAAAAAAATAAATAAAAATGGAAACATTAGGTGTGGCAGTGCGCACTTTTAGTCCCAGCAACTTGGGAGGCTGAGGTGGAAGGATTGCTTGAGCCTCGGAGGTTGAGGCTGCAGTGAGCTGTGATCGTACTACTTCACTTCAGCCTGGACAACAGAGTGAGACCCCGTCTCAAAACACAACATTAATGATATTGTTTATATTCTTTTCTTCATATTACATCTTTGAAATCTGTTGTACATTTCACACTTACAGCACATCTCAATTTGTATTAGCCACAATCCAAGTGTTCAATAGCTATATCTAGGTAATGGCTGTGTATTAGACAGCACAGCTTAAAGCTTTTCTATATATCTATATTTATGTCTATAGCTATATCTATAATGAGATAGCTATACATAAAATTGTAATCCTCACTCTACAAAAATCAAGTCATATGTGTTGTGGGAAATCAGGGACCCTGAATGGAGGGATTGGCTGAAGCCATGGCATAAGAACATAAATTGTGAAGATTTCATGGACATTTATTAGTTCCCCAAATTAATACTTTTATAATTTCTTATGCCTGTCTTTACTGCAATCTCTGAACATAAATTGTGAAGATTTCATGGACATTTATCACTTCCCCAATCAATACTCTTGTGATTTCTTTAATCTCTTAATCCTGACATCTTCATAAGTGGAGAATGTATGTCACCTCAGGACCCTGTGATGATTGTGTTAACTGCACAAATTTTTTGTAGAGCATTGTGCTTGAACAATATGAAATCCAGGCACCTTAAGAACAGGATAGCAGTAATTTTCAGGTAACAAGGGAGATAATCTTAAAGTATGGTTGCCTATGGGCCAGGCAGGACAGAGCCATATTTCTCTTATTACCGAAAATGGGTAAGAGAAACATCACTGAATTCTTTCCCCAGTAAGGAATATTAATAATTAACAGCCCTGGGAAAAGAATGCATTCCCAGGGCAGGGCCTCTAAAATGACTGCGCTGGGAGTGTCTGCCTTTATGCAGATGTAGATAGGGATGAAACACACCCTAGTCTCCTACAGCGCCCCCAGGCTTGCTAGGATTAGGAAATTCCAGCCTGGCAAATTCTAGTCAGACAGGTTCTCTGCTCTTGAACCCTGACAATGTGTGCACAATGGGACGTGGAAGTTCATTAGTGATTCTAGTCTAACCCTGACCTTCTGCCTTGTGATCTTTCATTGCCCTTGAAGCATGTGATCTCTGTGACCCGCACCCTATTCGTATACTCCCTCCCTTTTGAAAATTGCTAATAAAAACTTGCTGGTTTTACTGCTCAGGGGGCATCACGGAACCTGCCGACATGTGATGTCTCCCCGGACAGCCAGCTTTAAAAGTTCTCTCTTTTGTACTCTTTCCCTTTATTTCTCAGACCAGCTGACACTTAGGGAAATAGAAAAGAACCTACATGAAATATTGGGGGCTGGTTTCCCCTGATAATATGAAACTTAGTTTTAAAAGAAAAAAATTAATTTTGGAATAGTTTGGATTTATGGACAAGTTGTGAAGAGAGTACACAGAGTTCCCATAAACCCCTATCCAGTGTGTCTTCTTACTAACTAGCAACACATATTCTGTAGTTAATGAACCAGTATCGATACATGGTTATTAACTAAAGTTCATACTTTATTAGATTTACTTCAATTTTACCCAATTTTTTTTTTATTCCAGAATTCCAGCCAGAATACCACATCACATTTAATCATGTCTCCTTAGACTCCTCTTGGTTGTGACAACTTCTCAGAGTCCTTGTTTTTGATGACCTTAACTGTTTAAAGAGATCCTTTTCAGGTATTTTGTAGAATTTCCCTCAATTAGGATTTGTCTGATGATGTCCTCATGATTACACTGAGGTTATACATTTTTGGGACAAAGATGCTGTAGGTAGCGTGCCATTTCTCTTCACACCATATCAAGGTTCATACTGTCAACATGACTTACTACTGTTGATGTCAACCTTGATCACTTGACTGAGGCCATGTTTGCCAAATTTTACCACTGTAAAGTTGCTCTTTCTTACCCCTTTCCATACTGTGCTCTTTGGAAGGACATCACTGTGTATGGCCCACACTTGAGGAGGGAGTTACATTCTATCACTTTATGCTCCACATAAATTATTTGGAATTCTTCTGCATGGGAGATTTGTCTATTCTCCCCATTTATTTATTCAATCATTTATTTATATCAGTATTGACACACAATATTTGTTTTACACCTTGGATTATTACTCAATGCTACTTTATTTTATTGCTCCAATTGTTCTGGCTTTAGCCAAAGGGAATGTTTCCAATTGGCTCTTACATCTTTTTTACACACTCCCATCACTGTGAGTTTTTTTTTTTTTTCTTTGTTTTTGAGCACTTGCTTACTTTCTGGCACTGTAACTTTCTCCAGACCTACGTTGTATATTCCCTGTCCCAGCTTTAGAATCAGACATTTCTCCAAAGAGCTCTGATTTATTTTATTGGAAAATGGCATTACAAAGGAAGTTCTGGGACCTAGGCATGCTTGTTTCTACTGGAGTGTTATTGCTTTTCAGCTGGCAGAGCAAGGAAGCATGTATATATGTATACTAACCCTGATATATACCCATAGTTCTATATGCATGCATCTGTACTTATAATTTAGCCAAACATCAGTTTATGTCAGCAACTGTCTTCCAACTGACTAATATATTATGATTCACAAACATTTCTTCATGTCAACAAATATCCGTAAATAACTTCATTTGACAATAGCATTACATTATGTGGATGTGCTAAATTTTATTTTACCAAGTCACTATTGTTGGACATTTAAACTGTTTAGTTTTAATTTTTATTTTTCTATTTTTATTTTTGATATGGAGTCTTGCTCTGTCACCCAGGCTGGAGTGCAGTGGCATGATCTCAGCTCACTGCAACCTCTGCCTCCTGGGTTCAAGTGATTCTCCAGCCGCAGCCTCCCAAATAGCTGGGTTTACAGGCACATGACACCATGCCCAGCTAATTTCGTATTTTTTAGTACAGACAGCGTTTTGCCATGTTGGCCAGGCTGGTCTCGAACTCTTGACCTCAGGTGATCCAGCCACCTCGGTGTCCCAGAGTGTTGGGATTACAGGTGAGCCACTGCGCCTGGCCTAAGTTGTTTATTTTTTAAAAGTTTTCGAGACAGCGTCTCTTTATATTGCCCAGGTGGGTCATAATGACAGGTCATTGAACTCCTGTCCACATGTGATCCTCCCACCTTGGCCTCCCAAAGTGCTGGGATTACAGGCATGATCCACCATGCCTGACTCGTTTATGATTTGTGGCGTTATATACTGCATTCTGATAAATATCCTATGTGTGGATCTTTATTGCAAATTCTTTCCTAAGCATAAACCCCTAGAATTAGGCAGAAAATTGCACCTTATTGGTTTAACAATTACTTTAATTATGTAGTAATAGACATTTTTAAAGTTTTATCAGTCATTTATAGTCTTCTTCTGTGAAATGCCTGTTAGCAGCTTCTATCATTTTCTATTTGTATGCAATTTGTATTTGCTGATTTGGAAGTATTTTTATATACCAGTGTGCAGTTTATATACTAGTATGCAGTTTTTGCTTTGATATGTATTTTAGACAATTTCTACTTCATTTGTCTTTTAATTTTTTATGGTATTTTATTATTCACATGTTTAAAGATGCATTTAGTCAAGTTTGTCAATTTCATCTTTTATAGTTTCTGCCTTTGTTGTGATTTTTATAACATACTTCTACTTTTTCAAAGTTATATAAATGGTCATCTATATATTCTTCCAGTGCTTTTTAATTAAAGTGTTATAAGTCGTTTTCCTTTGGAATGTATTTGTTGAGGTAAGGATCTAATTTAATTGTTTTCCAGATGGTTATCCAGGTGTCTTCCAACAATTTATTGACATGCTGTTCTGACTTGAAATGCTAACTTTAACATATGTCAAATTCTTATAACTTATAACTTAAGTCTCTTATAATTTTAGACTTAATGCTTCTATTGCTCTACCTACCTATCCCTGTATTCGTATCTCATTATTTTAATTAACATAGCTTTAGAACACATTCTAATATCTGATATAGCAAGTATTTAAATTTTTGTTGACTATATATCTCATTTATTCTTCCTGATAACCTCTAAAACCATTTTTACTAGTTAAAAATAAAAGTTCTTTTTACCATTTTGATTGTCAATATGTTTAAATTTATGGATTTATTTGGCCAAAAGTTCAGTCTGTGGGCAGGTAGAACATTTATTTGAAAACCATGGACTATTGAAGTGACACTAGGTTATAAAGAACATTGATGATGAGTTTGTGAAAGATTTTCCTGGTCATTAAGCTTTCCCCACCCGCCCCACTGCTCCAAGTGATGTGGAAGGAGTGAACTAAACCAATTATTTGATGTACAAAAGCTGGAGGAGTTGTTGCCTCTCTGAACTCCTGCAGTGATTGGAGATCTTTTTAAAGCATTTCTTCGGCTGGGATATTTTACCAGTTGTATTTGTGTTTAATAATGTCTTCTAACCCAGCTGTTCTACAACAACAGTGAAAGCATAAAACCAAGTAAAACAACCTCTTGCTCCAAAATATTCTATTGATATTAAACACACATGGTATACATGATCTGTGCTAAGTAATGAAAGGAATTAAAAAGAAACAACAAACAAAGAAACAGTTGACTGATGTATTTGTCCTCAGGGGGCTTGCAGGCCAAAGGGAAGATAAGACAGGTATAGGGAGAAGTGCAATGCAAGGCACACAGTGTTAGCTAACGTAACTGGAATGCAGTAAAGGTGCATTGCAGAGGGAGAGGTAGTGGTGTGCTGGCAAGTCAGCTCTCCATGGGGTTAAAGTCCTGATTTATAATGTCTGCTGATTTCCCTGGTATAAATATTTTCAGCATGGCCATTTTCATGCTGCTAACATAACATCACTAAAGGTAGAACTGGGAAAAGATATGCACACTCAGCTCCCCAGCAGGTACCAGCTGGCCCAGCAAACCAATGGAGAGAGGAAGGAGTTTTAACTGGGATTATCCCCAAAGCACCATGGCAGAGATTTTTGAAAGGGAGAAATAGAGACTGGACATATTGCATGAAATAGACAGCAAGAACAAAAGTTTGGAGTTGGGAAAAACACAGTCTCATAGGGAATCTGGATTTTGAGCATGGAAGATTATTTGGAGGGACACTTTAGGGACATTAATCTAGCAGCACTAAACAGAGCAATTCTGAGCAAGAAGAGTCTAAAAGGGGAGACAACAGCTGAAAGTCCAGTGTAATCATACAGATAAAGGTATTAAATTTGTTCCTCCTCCTTGCCACACCAGGTTATGTGGGAGAAAAGAGCTGAACGGCCTAATCTGAAAAGTTGGAGGAGTTGTTTACTTTTTGAAATGCAACAAGCTAAAAAAAAATGTAATTTAAAAATATTTTGTTTGATTAGTTTATTTTACACAATATTATCTTCACTGGTTTGTTTAATTAGATCTCTGTTACTTGCAAGTGATAGAAAATTCAACTCCTAATAGCTTAAGATAAAATTTTATTATGTTACATTGTTGTGTCCACCTACACCTTCTTGTGCTTATGACTTTAGTGCACGTTGCCCAGCTTTCTCCTGCCAGCACCTGAGTTTCTTTGCCTATGGGTTTTCTTTTACTGCCACAGCCTGCTTGGCAGACCTAAGTGTTGGGAATTAATGCTCCTATCTCCAGGAGCTGCCCTCGAGTAAAGGCATGCAGGATTTGGGATATCAATACCTTAGCTCCTTGTGCCCTCAGGTGGGATAACTCGCGGCAGGTGTTTCACACTGGTTCCTGAGTTTCCGTGGCAGGATTAAGCTCCACTTGCCCACAGTGGCAGCTGGCTTGATAAGACCCTTTTACTGGCTGACTTCCCTTCCAGTCTCTCTTCCTATGCTTCCTAGAATCACCTCCCAACTTTTTACATCCCAGCCTCTCACCTTCCCAGAATCATTTCTGAGAATAATTTCATACAAAGTTTTGGAAAGTGGGTCTGGGTCATGTGCTCATCCTTGACAAGTTACTGTGGTCAGGAAGATGAACTATGTCAATTGATCAGGGTGTCCAAGGGTGGGGCAGGCCACCTCCACACCCACACATAGGTAAGAGGAGGGGAGCCTTGGTTCATCCAGGGAAAATCAATCAAGGTGTTGTCACCAGAAACGGGAGAATGGATGTTGAGCAGGCAGAAACAACACACACACAACTCCATCAGCTTTCCTATAAGCCTTAGGCACTAGATTTAGAGATGAAAATATTCTTGAGGCTGGGGTCTTGTAACTACAACTCTTTCTTTGGTACCAAATGTGGAAAGATTGTTTCTGAAACATATATTAATTCCCTCTCTAGACTCTATGGTTCCACCCACTGTGCCTCATGTCTCTTCTCTTCCTGTCCTGTGGGTTGTTCTCTCCTATGCTCCTGGAGCAGGGGACTGACTCTTGCTGAGCCCTGGATGTTTTTGTAGGGTTGTCTCTGTTACTGCTCTCACCATGGAATCTCTGATAGCACAGAAATGGACAGCTGAGTCTCTAGGCATCAAGGCTCAGATGGTGAGCTTTAGGACTTTGCCTTGTTTCTAAAATGCCACAGAATAGCATCCTTCCCTTGAGTTTTCTTTTTCAGAATACAGATAAATCATGTAAGTCATTGCTCCACTGGATGGCTTGACACTGGTACATCACATAATAAGGAAAACTGTGATGCCTCTGGGTTTGTTCTTTTTGCTTAGGATTGCTTTGTCTATTTGGGCCCTTTTTGGTTCCATACGAATTTTAGAATAGTTTTTCTAGTTCTGTGAAAAATGATGTTTGTAGCTTAACAGGAGTAGCATTGAATGTGTATATTGCTTTGTGCAGTATGGCTATTTTAATGTTGATTCTTCCAATCCATGAACATGAAATGTTTTTTTTTAATTTGTCTGTTTCATCTGTGATTTCTTTCAGCAGTGTTTTGCAGTTCTCCTCGTAGAGATCTTTCACCTCCTTGGTTAGATGTATTTGTAGGTATTTTATTTTTATTTTTGCAGCTATTGTAAATCAGAGGTATTCATTCTTGATTTGGCTGTCAGCTAGAATGTTACTGTTGTATAAAATGCTACAGATTTTTATACATTGATTTTGTATCCTTAAATTTTATTGAAGTAATTTATCAGTTCCAGGAGCCTTTTGGTGATGTCTTTGGGGTTTTCTATGGTAGAATTATATTGTCAGTGAAGATAGATAGTTTGACTTCTTTTCCTATTTGGATGCCTTTTATTTCTTTCTCTTGCCTAATTGCTTTGGCAAAGACATTCAGTACTATGTTGAGTAAGAATGATGAGAGTGGGCATCCTTGTCTTGTTCCAATTCTCAAGGGGAATCATTTCAGATTTAGCCCATTCAGCATGATGTTGGCTGTGGGTTTGTCATAGAAGGTACTTATTATTTTGAGGTATGTTCTCTGATGCCTAGTTTTTTGAGGGCTTTTATGTAAAGGAATGTTGAATTTTATCAAAAGTTTTCTAAACACCTATTGAGGTAATCATATGGTTTTTGTTTTTAATTCTGCTTATGTCATGTTGAACCAACCTTGTACCCCAGGAATGAAGCTTAATTGATTGTGGTGAATTACCTTTTTGATAAGCTGCTGGTTTTAGTTTGCTAATATTTTGCTGAGGATTTTTGAGTCTATGTTCATTAGGGATACTATAAAGCTACAGTAATCAAAACAATGAGGTATTGATACAAAAACAGACACATAGAAAAATGGAACAGAATAGAAAACCCGGAAGTAAAGCCACACACCTACAGTCATCTTATCTTTGACAAAGTTTACAATAAAAAGCAATAGAGAAAGGACTCATTATTTGATAAATACTGCTGAGATAGCTGGCTGGCCATATGCAAAAGAATGAAATTGGACCCCTATCTTCTATCATGTACAAAAATTAACTCAAGATGAAGTAAAGAGTTAAATGTAACACCTCAAACTATAAGACTCATAGACAAAAACCTAGGAAACACCATTTTGGACTTCAGCCTTGGGGAAGAATTTGTGACTAACTCCTCAAAAGCAATTGCAACAAAAAAAATTGACAAGCAGGATCTAATAAAACTAAAGAACTTCTTCACAGCAAAAGAAACTACTAATGGAGTAAACAGACAACCTACAGAATAGGAGAAAATATTCACAAACTATACATCTGACAAAGGTCTAATATCCAAAATCTATAAGGAACTTAACAAGTAAAAATCAAATAACTCCATTAAAATATGGAGTAAAGTACATGTAGGTGAGACTCCATCTGCCCTAGGCTCCTGCCATGAATTGTTGTGGGAAATCAGGGACCCTGAATGGAGAGACTGGCTGGAGCCAAGGCAGAAGAGTATAAATTGTGAAGATTTCATGGACATTTATCACTTCCCCAATCAATAATCTTATAATTTCTTATGCTTCTCTTTAATCTCTTAATCATGTTATCTCCATAAGCTGAAAATGTATGTCACCTCAGGACCACTATTGTACAAATGGATTGTAAAACATGTGCATTTGAACAATATGAAATCAGTGCACCCTGAAAAAGAACAGAATAACAGCGATTTTCAGGGAACAAGGGAAGATAACCATAAGGTCTGACTGCCTGCGGGGTTGGGCAGAATAGAGCCATATTTTTCTTCTCGCAGAAAGCCTATAGACAGATGTGCGAGTAGGAGAAATATCACTGAATTCTTTTCCCAGCAAGGAACAACCCTGGGGAAGGAATGCATTCCTGGGGGTAGGTCTATAGATGGCTGCTCTGGGAGTGTCTGTCTTATGCAGTTGAGATAAGGACTCATATACACCTTGGTCTCCTGCAGTACCCTCAGGCTTACTAGGATTGGGAAATTCCAGCCTGGTAAATTCTAGTCAGACCAGTTGTCTGCTCTCCAATGCTGTTTCCTGTTAAGACGTTTATCAAGACAATGCGTGCACAGCAGGACATAGACCCTCATCAGTAATTCTAATTTTGCCTTTGCCTTGTGATCTTTACTGCCCTTTGAAGCATGTGATCCTTGTGACCTACTCCCTGTTCGTACATCCCCTCCCCTTTTAAAATCCCTAATAAAAACTTGCTGGTTTTGTGGCTCGGGGTCACCATGATGGTCCTATCAATATGTGATGACACCCCCGGAGGCCCACCTGTAAAATTTATCTCTTTGTACTCTTTCTCTTTAATTCTCAGACCAGCTGACACTTAGGGAAAATAGAAAGAACCTGCATTGAAATATTGGGGGCTGGTTCCCCCGATAACAAATCTTAGGCTTCTGCTTATTTTTGCTGCTTATCTGTAAATAATAAATCTACTTTGCCTGAATTGTTGTGCACATGTTCTATCTCACTAGACTGAAGTGGGAGAGAAACTTTGTACACTTTATCAGAGACAGGGTCTACAAATATTTTGTCCTATTCTATAGGTTGCCTTTTTACCATGTTTTTTTTTTCCCCTATGCTGTGCAGAAACTTTTAAATTTGATGTAGTCTCACTTATTTTTATATTTGGTGTCTGTGCTTTTGGTATCATAACCATGAAATTATTGTTCAGACCAATGTTAAGAAGCTTTTTCCCTATGTTTTCTTCTAGTAGTTTTTCAGTTTCAGGTCTTATATCTTGAATCCATTTTGAGTAGATTTTTGTACATTATGTGAGATAAGAGTCCAATTTCACCCTTCTGCATGTGGATATCCAGTCTTCCCAGAAACCCTTTATTGAAGAGACTGTCCTTTCCCCATTATGTATTCCTGGCACCCTTGTAAAAGATCTGTTGACTGCATATACATGGATTCATTTGTGGGCTCTCTATTCTGTTCCATGGTGTATATATTAGTCTTTGTTCCAGTACTATACTGTTTTGATTACTGTAGCTTGGCAGTATATGTTGAAATTAAGAAGTGTGATATCCTCAGTTTTGTTTTCTTTCTCAAGATTGATTGGCTTTTCATGCTATTTTGTGGTTTTATATGCAGTTTAGAGTTGTCTTTTCTATTCCTGTAAATTTCTATTGGGATTTTGATAGGAATTGCATTGAATATTTAGGATTCTTTGGGAAGTATGGACATTTTAACACTATTAAATCCCCCAATCCATGAACATAGGGTGTCTTTCTATTTGTTTGTGTCTTTTAAAATTTAATCCATCAATGTTTTGCAGTTTTCAGTGTACTTTTTTGATACTATGGTAAATTGATTTGTTTTCTTTATTTATTTTTCAGATTGTTTATTGTTAGTGTATAGAAATACAACTGTTGGTTTTTTATGTTGATCTTGTATTTTGCAATTTCATTGTTATGTTAACTGTGGTCTTGTCATATATGATCTTTATTATGTTAAGGTACATTCCTTTTATTCCTAATTTGTAGAGAGTTTTTATCATGAAAGGATGTTAATTTTTTTTTTTTTGAGGTGGAGTCTTGCTCTGTTGCCCAGGCTGGAGTGCAGTGGCTGGATCTCAGCTCACTGCAAGCTCTGCCTCCTGGGTTTACACCATTCTCCTGCCTCAGGCTCCCAAGTAGCTGGGAGTACAGGCACCCGCCACCTCACCCGGCTAGTTTTTTGTACTTTTTAGTAGAGACGGGGTTTCACCGTGTTAGTCAGGATGGTCTCGATCTCCTGACCTTATGATCCGCCCGTCTCAACCTCCCAAAGTGCTGGGATCACAGGCTTGAGCCACCGCGCCCGGCCAGGATGTTAAATTTTGTGAAATACTTTTTCTGCATCTGTTGAGATGGTCATATGATTTTTATCCTTCATTCTATTAATGTAGGATATCACATTATTGATTGGTATGCATTGAACCATCCTTGTTTTCCAGGAATAAATCCCATTTGATTATGGTGTTATGATCCTTTTAATGGGCTGTTGAATTCAGTTTACTGGTATTTTGTTGAGTATTTTTGTTCATTAGTACTATTGGCCTGCAATTTTCTTTTCTTGTAATGTCCTTGTCTGGCTTTAGTGTCAGGGTACTTCTGCTCCTATAAAATGAGTTTGCAAGTGGTCCTTCCTCTTCAATTTTTTTGGAAGACTTTGACAAGGATTGGTATTAATTCTTCTTCAAATATTTGGTAGAATTTGCCAGCAAAGCCATCAGGTCCTAGACTTTTGTTTCTTTCTTAAATTGCTGATTAAATCCTCTTACTTGTTATTGGTCTCTTTATATTTTCTGTTTCAATTTTCTATTTCCTCCCGATTTAGTCTTGGCATGTTATATGCTTCTAGGAATTTGTCCATTTCTTCTAGGAAATATAAATAACCTTCAGAGAATATTATGAACCAACATTATGCACATAAACTAGAAAATATAGAAGAAATGAATAAATTCCTGGTCACCCTCCCAAGACTGAGTGAGAAAGAAATTAAATCTCAGAACAGACCAGTAACAAACTCTGAAATTGAATCCGTAATAAATTGCCTACCAACTGAAAAAAGCACAGGACCAGATGGATTCAAAACCAAATTCTACCAGATGTACAAAGAAGATCTGGTATCAATCCTACTGAAACTATTCCAAAAAATTGAGGAGGAGGGACTCCTCTCTGACTCATTCTATGAGGCCAGCATCATTCTGGTAACCCAAACCTGGCAGAGACACAACAAAAAAAGAAAACTTCAGGTCAATATCCTTGATAAATATTGATGCAAAAATCCTTAACAAAATACTGGCAAGCCAAATCCAGCAGCACATCAAAATGCTTATCCACCATAATCAAGCAAGGTTTATCCCCTGGATGAAAGGTTGGTTCAGTGTATGCAAATCAATCAATGTGATTCATTACATAACCAGAACTAAAGACAAAAACCACATGACTGTCTCAACAGATGCAGAAAAGGCTTTCAACAAAATTCAACACTTCATCATGTTAAAAACTCTTAATAATCTAGGTATTAAAGGAACATACCTCAAAATAATAAGAGCTATCTATGACAAACCCACATCATGCTGAATGGTCTAAAGCTGGAAGCATTCCCCTTGAAAAATAGCACAAGACAAGGATGCCCTCCCTCACTACTCCTATTCAACATAGTATTGAACATCCTAGCTAGAGCAATCAAGCAAGAGAAAGTAATAAATGGCATCCAAATAGGCAGAGAGAAAGTCAAATTATCCCTCTTTGCAGATGACATGATTCTATATCTAGAAAAACCCATAGACTTGGCCCCAAAGCTCCTTCAACTGATAAACAACTTCAGCAAAGTCTCAGGATACAAAATCAACATACAAAAATCACTACCATTCCTGTACACCAATAACAGTCAAGCCAAGAGCCAAATCAGGAACCCAATCCCATTCACAATGGCCACAAAAAGAATAAAATACCTAGGAATACAACTAACCAGGGAGGTGAAAGATCTCTACAAGCAGAAGTGCAAAACACTGCTCAAAGAAATGAGAGATGACACAAACAAATGGAAAAATATCCCATGCTCAGGGACAGGAAGAATCAATATTGTTAAAATGGCCATACTTCCCAAAGCAATTTATAGATTCAATGCTATTCCTATCAAACTACCAATGATACTCTTCACAGAACTAGAAAAAAATACTATTTTAAAACTGATATGGAACCAAAATAGCCAAGGCAATCCTCAGCAAATAGAACAAAGCTGGCGGCATCATGTTACCTAACTTCAAACTATACTGCAGGGCTACACTAACCAAAACAGTGTGGTACTGGTGCAGAAACAGACACATAGACCAATGAAACAGAATATAGAGCCCAGAAATAAGGCTACACACCTACAACTATCTGATCTTCAACAAGGCTGGCAAAAACAAGCAATGGGGAAAAGACTCTGTATTCAATAAATGGTACTGGGATAACTGGCTAGCCATATGCAGAAGATTGAAACTGGACTCCTTCCTTACATCATATACAAAAAAATCAACTCAAGATGGATTAAAAACCCAAAACTATATAAAAAAAAAACCCTGGAAGACAACCTAGGCAATACCACTCTGTACATGGGAACAGGCAAAGATTTTATGGCAAAAGACATCAAAAGCAATTGCAACAAAAGCAAAATTTGACAAATGGGATCTAATTAAACTAAAGAGCTTCTGCACAGCAAAAGAAACTATCAGCAGGCTAAAAAGACAACTCACAGAATGGGAGAAAATATTTGCAAACTATGTATCCAACAAAGGTCTAATATCCAGCATTTATAAGGAACTTAAGCAAATTTACAAGAAAAAAAATCCATTAAAAAGTGGGCAAAGGACACGAACAGACACTTTTCAAAAGAAGACACACATATGGCCACCAAGCATATGAAAAAAAGCTCAACATTCCTGATTATTAGGGAAATGCAAATAAAAACCACAATGAGTTACCATCTCACACCAGTCAGAATGGCTATTATTAAAAAGTCAAAAAATAATGTGCTGGTGAGGTTGTGGAGAAAAAGGAACACTTATATCCTGTTGGTGGGAGTGTAAGTTAGTTCAACCATTAGGAAAAACAGCATGCAATTTCTCAAAGACCTAAAAACAGAACTACTATTTGACTTAGCAATCCCATTACTCGGTATATACCAAAAAAAATAATAATCGTTCTATCATAAAGACACATGTGTGCATATGTTCATTGCAGCACTATTCACAATAGCAAAGACATGGAATCAACCTAAATGGTCAGGAATGGCAGTTTGGATAAAGAAAATGTGATAGATATAAACCATGAAATACTATGTGGCCATAAAAAATAATGAGATCATGTCTTTTGCAGGGACATGGATGGAGCTAGAGGCCATTATCTTCAGCAAATTAACACAGAAGAGAAAACCAAATACTGCATTTTCTCACTTTTATGTGGGAGCAAAATGAGAACACATGGACACATAGAGGGGAACAACAGACACTGGGGCCTAATTGAGAGTGGAGGGTGATAGGAGGGTGAGGATTAGGAAAAATAACTAATGGGTACACCCAGGCTTAATACCTGGGTGATGAGATAATCTGAACAACAAACCCCCATGACACAAGTTTACCTTCATTACAAACCTACACATGTACTCCTGAACTCAAAATAAAAGTTAAAAAACCTCAAAGATAAAAAAGTGAGAATATTTAACTGCACAAAGGACTCCTTAAAGAGATTAAGAATGTGCCTTTTGGATCCATTCAATCAAAGTGTGGCACCTCTAGAAAGCTTAAGAGTATTGCCCCTCAGCCATCTGAGCAGGAGCCAAAAATATATGTTGTCTGGAAAAGATCTGTGGGTGTGTTTTTGTTTTTGATGGTCAGAACATCATTGAAATCCATGGTAGAGGCACAAAGATCTTGAGAAAATTATTTCAGCAGAAACACTACTGGCTTGGACTGAAAGGGATAGAAAAAGTACAAAATGAAATAAAGGAGGCTGTCAGAACCGAACATTTCTACTGGCAGGAAACAGGCTGATAAAACTACTCAACTGCAAACATTAAAGAAGGTGGATGACAGAGGGTGGTGCTAAGAGCCAAGAGGGTAGAGCCGAGTGTTGCGGGAGGTCAGGGAACCCGAATGGAGGGACCAGCTGAAGCCATGGCAGAAGAACATAAATTGTGAAGATTTCATGGACATTTTTCACTTCCCCAATCAATACTCTTATAATTTCCTATGCCTGTCTTGACTTTAATCTCTTAATCCCATCATCTTCCTAAGCTGAGGATGTATGTTGCCTCAGGATCCTGTGATGATTGTGTTATCTGCACAAATTGTGTGTAGAGCATGTGTGTTTGAACAATATGAAATCTGGGCACCTAGAAAAGGAAGAGGATAACAGTGATTTTCAAGGAACAAGGGAAATAACCATAAAGTCTGACTGCCTGCAGGACCGGGTGGAACAGAGTCATATTTCTCTTCTTGCAAAAGCGAGTAAGAGAAATATTGCTGAATTCTTTTTCTCAGCAAGGAACAGCCCTGGGAAAAGAATGCACTCCCAGGGGTAAGTCTCTAAAATTGTTGTTCTGGGAGTGTCTGTCTTATGCAGTTGTAGATAAGGGATGAAATACACCCTGGTCTTCTGCTGCGCCCCCAGGCTTGTTAGGATTGGGAAATTCCAGCCTGGTGAAATTCTAGTTAGACTGGTTCTCTGCTCTTGAACCCTGTTGTTCCTGTTGAGATGCTTGTCAATGACAATACGTGCACAGCAGGACAGGGAACCTCATCAGTAATTCTAATTTTGCCCTGGCCTTGTGACCTTGCCTGCCCATTAGCTTTGTGATATTTTATTGCCCTTGAAGCATGTGATCTCTGTGACCCACACCCTACTCGTACACGCCTCCCCTTTGAAATCCATAATAAAAACTTGCTGGTTTTGCAGCTCAGGGGGCATCACGGAACCTGCCGACATGTAATGTCACCCCTGGAGACCCAGCTGTAAAATTTCTTTCTTTTGTACTCTTTGTCTTTATTTCTCAGACTGGCCAACACTCAGGGAAAATAGAAAAGAACCTATGTTGAAATATTGGGGGCTGCTCCGATAGCCGAGATTAATCTTAGGCTCTAAAACCTAATCATTGAACTCCCGACATTTGCCCAGCTAGATTTTAGAACTGCTGTGGACCAATGACTCTTTGTTATCTTCTTCCCCTCCTCCCTTTGAACCAATATGTCTATAGCTGTTATCCCATGACTTCCAGTTATGTCTGTTTCAACATTGTATGATGGGTGTATTGGGGGCAGATCACTTGTCTCTTTAGTTTTACAGGTTGACAGAAGAAGAGAAGTTATACTCCAGGAGCTGTACTTCACATATTATGCCCAGGAGCTGTGTTTGAACTTAGACATGATTTAAATCATAAAATTTTGACTTTGAGCTGAAGCTCTGTGGGATAAGATTCTTGAGACCTTTGGGGATGTGTGTGAATGTATTTCTGCAAGCAGGGGTAATGTGAGTCATTGGTGGCCAGATGGTGGACTCTGGTAGACAGATAGATCTCTGCATTCCATTGTCCATGCCTTTCTAAAATCTCTTCTCTTGGGTGTGAGATTGATTACAAAAGGTATTCCATGGCAATTTTTGGAAGAGTCTACAGAAGGGATTGCTGACCAGGAACCATTTAAAACTACAAGTTAAAATGTTTGTAACTGGGAGTATTTGAGTAGGGGGAAGAATATAAACAATCATGTTAATCACAAAGATTAAATTTTTTTTTACAAGGAGCAAGTGTAGTAGGAGAGATGAGAGCTCTGGCTTTTAACCTGTTCATGGCTGAGGGATCCGCTTTGAACAACTGATAATAGCAATGAACACATTACCACTTATATGTGTGAAAGTGTATATACAAACAACCACAAAACATGGGGAGTGAAGGGTTATAGATCAACTGAAGCTATACAGTTTCCATATTAGGAGCACCTGAACTAGAAGCATGAATAATAGGTGGCTTCCTTTAGTGATCTTCATGAAAAGCAGTAAGAGCTGAACTGGTTTCTGATGAATATGTAAATAGTCAAAAGAATACTTACATAGACATGGAAAAGTATGATTGAAGTGAAGGCAAGGAAGGGGGGAGAGTCAGTGATGACATTAAGATTTCATTTTGATTTCTGAAAATAATGGTGTCATTAACAGAAATGCTGTATAAATACAGAATAAGAAAATGGGAGAAAAATGTGAATAAGCCTCTATCACTTCTAGGTATTAGACATGAAGATTTTGAAAATATTCTGTCTTTCTCATTTACTAGCTGCAGTTATTTCAGGGTCTCTGAGCTTTTTCTCAGAAGAAATTGGGGTTTGTTTATCTCCCTGTAAATGGCCCTAAGGGAAGGCTTACTCTAGGAAGAGAATAGCCTTGCCCCATCTATTATGGATTGAATTGTGTCCTCCTAAAATTCATATGCTGAAGCTCTAGCCCCCAGTGTGACTGTATTTGGAGATATGGCTTTTAAAGAGGTAACTGAGGTTAAATGAGGTCATAAGGGTGAGGTCTTAATCCAGTAGGATTTATGTCATTATAAGAAGAGGGAGAGGGCTGGGTGCAGCGACTCACGCCTGTAATCCCAGCACCTTGGGAGGCCAAGGTGGGTGGATCATGAGGTTAGGAGATCAAGACCATCCTGGCCAACACGGTGAAACCCCATCTCTACTAAAAATACAAAAAATTAGCCAGGCGTGGTGGCAGGCACCTGTAGACCCAGCTACTTGGGAGGCTGAGGCAGGAGAATGGCATAAACCCAGGAAGCAGAGCTTGCAGTGAGCTGAGACGGCACCACTGCACTCCAGCCTGAGCGACAGAGCAAGACTCCATCTCAAAAAAAAAAAAAAAAAAAAAAAAGAAGAGGAAGAGATACGAAGAATGCCTGTGCACAGAGAAAAGATCAAGTGAAAAGAGAGAGAGACAATGACCATTTGACAGCCAAGGAGAAAAGCCTCAGGAGAATCCACGCCTGCTGACACCTTGATCATGGACTTCCTGCCTCCAAAAATGTGAGAAAAGAAACATCTGTGTAATATTTGATAGTATTTTGTTATGGGAAATTAATACAGTACCCACTGAAGGAAGCCCAAACTCAGGCCCCTGCTCAATTTCTCATGGTTTTTGTTTAGTTTACGTATGTTCCTGAGGCCCTCTGAGTATGTGTTTATCTGAGATTGAGATGACAAATCACCTCAATACCTTTCTTTCTGGTATTAGGAGGGACTTTGATACTCAAGGTCTGGAGATTTTGTGTGACACATCTACCTGTATTTTAGGAAATATTTATCACCTGTATGGAAGTGAAAGCACTTCACTGTCCATGTTTTCTTGATCCCTCTGACCTGATTTCTGGTGACCATGCCTTGATTTTAAACCCAATTTTGTCAATATAAAGATATGGTGGGAGATAGGCATCATGTATTTGCTATAATTCAAGACATTTTTTAAGAAGCTTAACTGGCTGGGCACAGTGGCTTACACCTGTAATCCCATAATCCCAGTACTTTGGGAGGCCAAGGCAGGTGGATCACCTGAGGTCAGGAGTTCAAGACCTCAAGACCAGACTGGCCAACAAGGTGAAACCTGGTCTCTACCAAAAATACAAAAATTAGCCAGGTATGGTGGTGTACACCTGTAATCCCAGCTCCTCTGGAGGCTAAGACAGGAGAATTGCTTGAACCTGGGAGGTGGAGGTTGCAGTGCAGTGAGCTGAGATCGTGCCACCACTCCAGCCTGGGTAACACAGCAAGACTCTGTCTCAAAAATGAAAGGCGGGGGGGCTTAACTGATAACACAGCATTTTGTACTTTTAACTTCATGGAATTTTATGACTGAAGAATATTTAGATGTGCTGGAAGACCAACAATCTCTAGAGAGGGCCAGTAGCTTCTAAATGAATAAGGCAGTCCCTTTTTCTTTGCCTGCATAATGCCCCACGCTTTTCTTCTTCTTGACAACTTTTATTATAATTCTGTACTTCTGTGCTAGGTATGTGGAGAAGGATGTGAGTTCCCTGGGGGCAGGGATTATGTCTTATTCAAGTTTATACTATGGCACTGACTATAATGTTTATCACATGGTAGATAAACATGTTTTGAATGAATCCTTGAAAGATTCCCTTAGCTCAACATTATCTCCTTTTTACAAAGGCGGCTCTAGTCAATAGGAATTCCCATCATAGATACTCCTATTAGAGATTCCTAGCAGTGCTTCTAAGCTCTCAGAAATGGCTGTGGCAATTTTGCTGAGAATGTGTTGATGAAAGCAACAGCTGCTGGAAAATGGTGTTTCCCAGAAGTTGCTATTGCCATTAGTGCGACTTATTCATCCTGTGTTTCTTTCTCATTGTGGAATAATCCACCTGTCTCAGATCTGCAAGGCACCTCAATAACACTGTAAGATCAACCTTTATTAGGCATTTAATGATAGACCTATTTTGTTTTAAATGTAGTGGTGCACAGATTTCCAAAGAATTTCCTTGAAGTATGATAGAGTTGCACAAGAAAAAAAGGTTAACTTCATATGATGTGACACTATATTAGTTTCTGTTTCGAGATTGTACTTTCAGCAATCAGTCCTGGAATTTTACTAAAATCTCCCAAGAAAGGTTAGAAAAAATGCCCTGGAATTTTGATATTTATACTCTCAAGCTGAATATAGGTTTTGATTTTAAAAGTGATAATTCTAGATGGAGATATTTATTCTTATGTTGGAGCTCTAACTCCAGGAAGGTGATAATGAGCTGCTGAGCTGAACAGTAATTTAGAGGCTGGGTGGTCATGAAAGGTTCCGTTGCTACCAGACATCTGCTCGTAAGTATCCAGAGTGCTGGTCAGTTAGCACAGCTCTCTAAAGTATCATTATAAGGAAAGGCTTGGTGCTCATGAATATCAACTAACTGTGCTTTATTCAGCAGAGAGTACAGTTTCGCTAGGCAGACACAGTGCAAATGCACATCCTCTTATCTCAGAGAGAGTGAAAATGGAGGTGTGGTAGATGTGCACAAGTCCTAATGACATTCCCTATGGAGTAGTGTCAGCAAGGTGTGTATGGATCAGGTTTTCCAGGTCATGTAATTGAGGTGTATATACCTCTCTTGAGTGGAACCTCATCTCCCCTTGTTTTGTGTTTTCAAGCACAGAGATATTCATTAGTGTAACAATTCAGGCTTCCCTGTGCCCCTCGCTCATTTCTCTCAAAAGAAGGAAAAGCATTTTCTGACCACCCCATTTAAATTGAACCCTTCAGCCCCTTATTTATTGCTTTCATGATACTCATCCTACTCTGCATATATACTGTTTATGTATCTGTTTATCCTATCTTTCCCGTTAGAATATAATAAAATCTGTTGTCAGGTATTTTTTTCCTTAGCATTGTATCTTTGGCATCTAACACAGTGCCAAAACCCATCCACACCTATCCACACATAAATGCAATCTAAAGCAATGTGATTGCGATAAGGATTTAGAGCTGGCAAGGTGAATGAGATTGCCTTCTCGTTCGGGGTAATATTTCCGTACTAAAAAATGGGATAGAGAGTTGTTGAGGCAAATGGAATGGCCACCAAGAGATAAATGGAACACTGTGGCAAAGCACAATGTGTTCTCAGAAAAAATAGTTTTAAGAGGAGTCCTGGGATGATTGTGAGGAGGAGACAGACAGCTTGAAAGAATGGTCTGTTGCACTGGGCCGGATGGGTTGGTGCAGGCAGGCAGGGCCCAGAGGTGCCTGTATATGAAGCCTGGAGGATTGTAGTAAGGCCAGTTGTAGGAACAGCTGTCTGAGCTGCTTGTCCTGGCCCACCCTCCTTACCGAGTGACGTGGGAAGGGGAGGGAATGAAGTCAGAAATGTTCCATCTGAGACACATAGCCAAGATGCACAGCTGGAGAAGTTGGCTTGGTTCCCGAGTTCCACTGGGAGACAAAGCTTAGACAGTAGGCTATTTTTTTTCTTTTTAATGTTTTGCTTTGTTTTGAGGAAATGCTATTTTTATCTGCTGCCCAGTTACCTCAGGTACTGGATTCAGGGAGGAGAATGCTTCTGAGAATAAGGCCTGGATACCGTTACTTTCTCTTTTCTCTGAGCCCCGTTGTGGGAATGTTTTTCCTAAAATAACCAGTGGTTTCCTCTCCAGATCGCAGAGGTTCACTCCCCATTCCTATTTCCCAGCTTTTTCTTGTGTGTTTTCAGGTCTTTCCAGGATCCTGCATTTTTGACTGGCTTCTGGGTTTTTTGCTGGTCTTTGGCTATCAGTCCACGCTCCATGCCTGCTCTGAGAGCACAGGAATATAGATCCCTGGGCTGTAAGTGTGAGTTGATGAGGTTGATAAATTTGGCTTCTTTCTGGAAGTTCACTGCATAACATCCATTTGTTGAATAATCATTCTAATTACACAGGAGAATAAGATAAATCTTCTCACACTGAGAGGCTGTTTGTAATATTTAAGTGTTAATCAACAGAATGTTCTTTCAAACTAAAGTAAAATCACAGCTACCCTCTTCTGCACAGATATTGTTGGTGGAACTGATGACCCTCTGAGCCTTGCTGGAACCTACAGGGAAGTGAACAAGGACATCTCCTGACAGACTTCCTAGAGGATGGTCAGGAAGCCCTTGTGTCAGTCCTCATTGGTTCAATTTCCTACACTTCCCTGTGTGGCCCTGCCATGAGCTCTGACGGCAACTGCCGGGAGGTGGCCATACTTCACAGGTTAAGGGCACGGTCCTCCACAGGACTGCCCTCACTGCAAACATCAGCCACAAGTTCTGTGTTCCTAGGCTGCCTTTACTTCTGACTAGCTGACTACAAATATGGGAGTTCCCATGCTCCCTTAGGCTTGATAGTTCCATAAAACAACACACAAAACTTAGGAAAGTGATCATGATCATAGTTTATTAGAGCAAAAGGATACAAATCAGAACCAACCAAAGGGAGAGAAGCATTAGGTGAAATCTAGGAGGGTTCCAAACGTGAAGCTTCGGGTTGTCCTCTCCCAGGGAGACCTGGGTGTGTTCCTCCTCCCAGCCATGTTGTGTGACAGAACTCACAGAGTGTTGCCGAGGATAGGAGATCAGCTGAGCCTTTGGTGTTCAGAGTTTTTTCTGGAGCTTTATCACATGCTGCCCACGTGGCTGACCTGTAACCTCCAGCCCCTCCTGGAGGTTCTAGTTAATGGTCTCTGGTTCCTCCAGAGGTCAGAACTCACATGGCATGTTCCAAAACCCCATCCTATATCATGTTGTTAGACTGACTGGTGGCCAAAGCCCCCAGACAAACATAGATACTCCTATCTGACAGGACATTCCAGGAGCCTACGAATCACCACCCAGTAGCTGAGGGCGAAGGCCAGATCTCTGTTTGGGAAAGTTAATTCTTCACAATGTAGACCTAAACCACTGGCAGATACAACATTCCTCCATTTCCAAGGCCTCAGAGCCTGAGAAGAGACACAGTTCCTGGTTGGGGCCATCCCTGACTAGGAAAATAAAGACCAGCACAGTCCAGACTGGAGCAAGCAGGCTGGGCTTCCACTCTTGGAAAGTCTCCCTTCTGTCTTGGATACTTGACAGACCATATACAGAGTTCCTGGAGCTGTTTGGCATTGCTTCCCCAGAACGGGAAATGGAGTTTCTGGGAGGACAGGCGAACAGCAGATTTTGCCAAAGCTCTGTCTGTTGATTTTGTTTCCTTGCTTCCTCCTTTATACCTTCAGGCCTGTGATATTCTTAAGACCAATGCTTGGTATTTTCTCAGGGTGAATGAAAACTAGCTATTTAATCCATTGATTCAAAAAGTATTTTTTTCAGTCCGTGCCCACTGTCTGCAGATACTGTGCTAAGTGCTGGAGATACTATAATAAGTAAGAGAATAATGATCGCTGATTGCACCACTGCTTCTGGTTTGGTAGGTCAAGAGCCACATAAGAGGATCTCTCACCAGAGAAAGTTCCTAGAAGAAGTGCTATCTAAGTTAAAACCTGATGAATGATTATGAGCAAAAAGAGTAAGTGTGTGTGTGTGTGTGTGTTTGGTAGGGGCTGGTGAGTGGCAGGATGCTCCTTAGAGGAAGTACCAGGCAGAGAAAATAAATGTGAGAAGGGTCAGAGGTCATCGGTGGGCCCTGGACTAACTGTGTTGATGGATTGCCCAAGCACAGGCTTTGCCAACAACCTGGAACGCCTGCTCCTTTCCCACAGAGATCTTTCTGATGGAGACCCTTGAGGCGGGGCCTGGCTCCTCCCTCATAGGCTGACGTGGGGCCACTCTGTTTCTAGATATGAGCCCCACACCACAATCTTCATGTAACTTCCTTCTCCCTGGTGCTGAACCTCTACCCACACTGACTTAATTCTTCATTTACATAAACCCTCACTCTCTGAGGTCATTTAAAGGTTCTCCCATGAAGGCTTTCTGAAGGATAACTGCAGACAACAGAAATGTGTCTGCTGTGTTAGGACACTATTATACTTATGGGTAACATAAAAGGTGCACCCATTTTATTTAATAAGTCTCTTGGTTGTAAAGCATTTTCTTATTGGTTGAATTATTTCCTTGTCATTTCATAAGTGTTTTATTTCACCAACAGAAAAGTAAGCTCAGTATGGCCAGGAACCTTGTTCTACAACCCTATTTCTGTATTTTTTTTTAAGATGGATAAATCATTAAGCGTGCTTAGTTGATACCTCTTCCAGGCCAATACACATTTATCTAATACATTCTTTCCAATGATTGCATAATAATCATGATATTGTACATTAGTTGCTATCTCTGGGTCAGAAATTGAGGTAGGATTCAACTGAATGTTTTCAGCCTTGGCTAGATTCTCATGCATCTGAGGTCAACTGTGACTCAGTTTTAGGTCAGCTTTGCTGATCTTCAGCTTTCTCACATATCCAGGGCCTCAGGCTGATATTTCATAGTTCTGTTTTGCGCGGTCTCTCTTCTTCCAGAAGGTTAGCCTTGGTTGATTCACGTGGAAAAAAGCCAAAGTCCAAGAGAGCAGGTGACAGGTGACAGGTGAGGCTCTTGAGGTGAGGGCTCAGAACTTGCACAACTGTCACTTCTGCCGCATTCTATGGATCCACATAAGCTACAAGGCCAACTGAGATCCAAGGGATGGGGAAATAGATGACACCTGTTCAGGGAGGACCTGGAAAGTGCCATTGCTCTATTGAACTGTTAAAATTTCTTTTTTATTTATAAATGCTCTTACTTTTTAGGACATAACCAGGTCTGTTATAAAAGCACAAGAGCTTAGATCATTCTCAACTGGTCATTAGTCCAGTGATGTTTATGATCTGGGGTAAGTCAGAAGCTGAGTCCTCAGCACCTCTGGTTCCTAGAATAAAATTGTTCTCATGTCATACTGAGAATACATTCTGGCAGAACTCTCCCATAACTATTGCTTTCCAAGAAGGCTTTTCTTGCCTTTCATGAAGAGCATTAGAATCAGTTTTCTTATTTTTCATTTTTACAGAGGTGAAATCTATACATTAAAAAAAAAAAAACAATGGAGAGGTTTGAAAATGCTAAGATACAGGACCAAGACACTTCCATCTCTTCATGACATTTTATGGTACATAAATTTAATTCAATTAATTTATCAAGAATTTTTCTACAACAAGACAGTGCTAAATGCTGCTGTTGCTGGTGAAGTATGCATCGGATAAAGTTCCTGGGCGAGAAGATTTAGAGCCTAGTATAGTTTATGGGTTGCTGTGCTCTATAAGGACTCTAAGAATCCACATGTATACCAGGCATTACCAATAGATTAAGTAAACAACAGCAATAGCAGTAATTATAGCTAATATTTGTTGAGTGCTTTCACAGTGCCAGGCACTGTGATAAGTTTAAATATATACATGCATGTATTATGTTTAGTTAAAAAAAACTGAAAGCACATTTATTTAAAAGTGTTACTGTATTCATAGCGCTTTGTTAATCAATGGATGTTAAAAATCTATTACTATCTGCAAAATTTTTGGCTTTAAAAAGTACGTCCCCATATTCAGAAAGGTTGGGATCCATTCACCAATAGATAGAACACAAGACAAAACGCCCCTCACTGAGGTTTACCGCAAGACTGAAAATGAGGAGTGGATCTCAGGAAAAGAATCAAGAATTCAGCTATTTGAACATCAATCTTATTGTCAGTTTCTGGCCTGTAACCTGACCCTCTCTCACAGTCTTCAGTTTTCGTGCCCATTTTGAGTTTCCAGGCCAGGTAGGAAAAGTGGGCATCCTTCTGGGGAAGGCTTCATGCACAGAGGCCTCTCTGGAGACTGCTGGGTGTCTGTAACTCGCTCAGTTCTTTGTGAGTTTTTCTGGACCTTCACAAAGGGTTTAGGGAGGGATGGGTAGGAGTTAAGAACCAAGCCAAAGGTGAGTGTGAGGGAGAAGGGACACATCTGAGCATCTGCTAACCACCATTCCCAGTGAAAACACAGGCCTGCTCATAGCACTGTGCCTGCCTCATTTCTCCTTCCCTGTTTGATCACTTGCAAGCCCTGGACTGCAGGCCACAGGACACCAGTCAAGGAGTCCCAGGCCTAGGAGCCCTCAGCCACACCCTCTGTGTCTCATCCCTCATGGAGTCAGAGAGTTTGGGAAAAAGGCACGTTACATTGCTCTACACAGGTAAAGATGAAAAGGGAGTGATCCTGACTTTTACCTATCATCACGATCGTACTCTTAAGAGTATTGTTAAGAGTTACTTGTTGAAAACATGGTAAATATGAACTTTTAAAAAGTATCCTTGATATAACTATTGAAAATGAAACAAGACGTATTTCCCTCCTTTATGGATTTTCAAGTGCTTGTGAAGTTGAGAAAACACCGAATAAATCTGAAAGTAAGTTGAATGCTGTCAGACAGGAGATAGTGTTGTCATTTAAAATAGACATATTGCATTGTATTTTAAAGTAACTGTTAGAGTCATCTTGTTTTCTAAAATTCATTTTTACAATGAAGAATGCCTTTAGCTATGTTCTCGATTTTAGTAGAATCTGCAGAGTCCTTTTATATTGACAGAGTAAATTACACCTAAATCAGCAATGCGACATTTAGCTGTTTACTAATTGGTGAGTCACAAAGTGGTGAGTCAGAACAGCCTCCCGTGGTAAACACAGTTCGCAATGACAATGAATAATCACAGTGTGCTCCAACAAACATCTAACCAGTGAGGTTTCTGCAGCAAACATTCCCAGAAAACAGTCCTTTGGAACCATTAGGATAACATTTTCAATATTATAGAGAAGCTTTTCTCTCCTTTTAGTTAATAGGCGAGCAGAAAACTTTGTCACCATAAGCTACAGCATATGGATGTGGCTTACATTTTATGTTAATGGGCATGTAACTAGTCATTAAATGCTTCTTTTATCTACCTGTATCCAAAAAATAGCTAGTGCTAATTGAACACTGGCTCTGTGCCAGGCGCTGTTTTATGTACATGTAAATACTACCTTGTATTTTCCTCTATGGCAACCCTATGGAGTAGCCATTATTTAATATCCCATTTTCTAAAAAAGACTGAAGTTGTGATTAACTGGAGTAGTTTGTTCAAGGTCACACAGCTGAAATGTGAAGAATCTGAACCCAGGGAGTCTGGCCCTGGAGCCTGTGCTTTTTACCTCTGACCTATACTGTTCTTTTGTTTCACCAAACGAAGATTTGTTGTTAACCCATGATTTTCAATCTCAAAAGTCCTTGTGTCAATACTTCCTAAAATGTCTTTCAAAAAGTATATGGTGTTTAGTTTTAACTTGACTTTTAATCAGGAATGAATCAAAGATACTTTGGGCTCATAAAAAATTCATTTCCACAAAGAGCTGTTGGGAGAAAGTATACATCTGTTCACTGAGCCATTATTTCGAAATTTCAAGAATATGTGCAGGCTGGGCCTTTTCAACACTTCACTGAAACATAAGTCAGTGTGATGAGATCAACAAGCAACTTACATTTTGGTAGGTGACAATAGGGAATAAAAAAAGACTCAATTTTTCTGTGGAGCAATTCTGACTTGCGCTTGGTGACACCTGCTGATTGATGATCTGCTTGCATGGGCCAATTCACCGAGAGAATCAACACAGATGTGTACAAACAACGTAGGGAGTGGGGGTGTCCATTCTCTTTTGAAGCAATCCCATTTTGGGGTTAGATTTATAATGTGTGTGTGTGTGTGTGTGTGTGTTTTTATTTTATTGGCAACAGTGGCTCCTATGAGGTTTCTAAGAAAGTGCAGAATGAATATGAGTCCTTGAAAGTCAATTGTTCAGAAATTCCAAAACATATGCTGGTCAATGGGTTTGATGTCAGAACAGAAATGATTGATAGAGAGGAGGACATTTCCTAAGAGAGCAGCAGGCAGTCTAACTCTTTTGAGTGCCCTTGAGGGAGATCAATTTGCAAGGCTGGTATTTACTATTTCATTTGACTTGGCTGTGGCATTTACATAGTAATGGTTTCAGTTTAACTTGGGAATGTTATTTTAAGTCCTATACATGCTGCATATAAAAGTGTCTAAATGAGTTATCTTATGTGCTTACTGTTTCTCAATGTTTGTTTGCATGCCTATTTGAAGCTGCTGTTTGCCAATCACTGCCTTCATTGTAATATACTGTCGTCAAGGTCCCCTAACAGAGAAAGTGGTCCTCTGGTACCTCTAGTGACAAACTCCTATATTTGAGGGTTACACCAAGTTCCATACTAATCCAAGCTATTTCTTATGGTAAATATTCAGGTGAGTGGTTTTCAGTTGTGACGTTTGGTCTTGGAAACAGCACACAGCCCTAGTTAGGCCTGAGGGGATATGTAATAAACGTGAATGTCATTTGTCATTTGTGTAGGGGCAGATGAATGCTTGAGCATCGCTATCTGGTGAATAGAGATGTAGCAGGTAAATGTTTTATAATTTACTCAGATGTTCAATCCAGGACAGCTTTATTTTCCATAACAGCTTAATTTCTAACTCTAGTAACCACTTTGCCTGGTGTCAGAAAGCTTGCTTTAAGTAAATACAGGGTTTTCTCAGTAAAATCATGACTTTCTAAGTCAATTCAGGATGTCCTCCATCAGTTCAGGTTTCCTCCTCGCCATCCTTGGGGTGAAATGTAGAGGCCTTAAATGGTGGTCTGGCATTGGTTGGGGACACCTGGCCCATACTGGCATCTGTTGGGGTGCAGTGCTTGGGGTCCAGTCTGGGACATTATTGTTTCTAATGTCCTGATGTCTGAGTCCCTGTAGGCTCTGGCTATTAATCTAATGCTCTGCATCCTTTTTATTATAATATTGACACCCATCCAGGTCCACTAAGTCTCTCTCTGTTAATTTCTATGCCTTTTGTGTGCATGTAAAAATTCAACTACTCTAATTCCGATCTGACAGAATCAGGCTGTCTTGGGCTCTCTGGGCTTATTGGTACTACTGCACAGCTGTCTCTGCCCTGGTGGAAACTTGCAGGATATTGCCACTCAGGCTTTCTACGAGGAATTAGTTGTCAATCTCCTTTAGTTTCAGATTCCTAACATCCTATTTGGGGGCTAAACATTACCTCCTCCCACCCCACTGCTGGCAGGGTGTATGGAGATGGGCACAGAGATCTTCACCGATGTCTTACTTCCTTGCTTTGTCCCCATCACCCCAGAAATTCCCAGAAACTAAGAAATTTGCATTAAATCTAGGGTTGCATAATTGGGTTTTGTATTCACATATATTCTAAGAGAACTTTTTGAGGCACAGATTTATTTTTAAACTCAAAAGTCATAACCCAAACTCAAAACCCCCCCTTTTTTTTTCCATTCTATTGTCTCTGGAGGAATTTTCAAATTTATCCTTTCTTCTTTTGTGTTTATTGTGAACTCCCTTTTCCAATACAGGAAGAAGACCAGGACTTGAGCTGCTGGCCTAACATGAGAGGGATAACAAAGCAAAAATGTATTATCAGAAATAAAATACACATCTCTTTGTTACTGGAAAGGGGTCCTAATCCAGACCCCAAGAGGGGGTTCTTGGATCTCACACAAGAAAGAATTCAGGGTGAGTCCACAGAGTAAAGTGAAAGCAAGTTTATTAGGAAAGTAGACGAATAAGAGGATGGCTACTCCATAGGCATAGCATCCTTGAGGGCTGCTGATTGCCCATTTTTGTGGTTATTTCTTGATTATATGCTAAACAAAGGGTAGATTATTCATGCCTCCCCTTTTTAGATAGGGTAACTTCCTGACATTGCCATAGCATTTGTAAACTGTCATGGCGCTGGTGGAAGTGTAGCAATGAGGATAACCAGAGGTCACTCTTGTCGCCATCTTGATTTTGGTGGGTTTTAGCAGGCTTCTTTACTGCAACCTGTTTTATCAGCAAGGTCTTTATTACCTATATTTTGCGCCAACCTCCTATCTCATCCTGTGACCAAGAATGGCTTAGCCTCCTGGGAATGCAGCCCAGTAGGCCTCAGCTTCATTTTACCCAGGTCCTATTCAAGATGGAGTTGCTCTGGTTCAAATGCCTCTGACATGTTTATATAAAAATATTACTTTGCTACAAAGATAATTAGGATTGGATGTTAATTAAGATAACCAGTCTACTAACACCTTTCTATAAGATCAGAAAGAAATTTCAAGTGATTGCCTTCTGGGAAGTTATATGGGGCATTGGTTAAGAGCATGAGCTATGGAGTTACATGGTTTGGATTCAAATTTTGGGAGTGTGCCATAGGGCAAAGTATTTAACCTCCTTGTGCCTCAGCTTCTACAAACCTGGCTAATAACCAGAGTTGTTATGAGAATTAAATTAGTTAATACATGTAGAACATTCAGAACAGAAACCAGTTAGTAGTAAGAACTAGACAAGTACTAATTATCATTATTGTTAGGTGTTGCCAGTCCTCGTGTTAGAAATATTTTAACGTGATGATCTCACATACACATATGTTCTAAGCAACACATGTAAGCATTGAAACATAGGCATTTAATTACCTTGTGACTTGCCTACTTTATTACCAGTTCACTTACCTACTTTTAACTTTTAAAAAACTTTCTTATATACTTGATTAGCTGTTTAGGCATTATATGAACAAAACTTCTTTTACTCATATAGAGTTGCTCAATACAAAATGTAGCTACCCAGAGTTAACCAAGCAGCAAGGTTAAGGGCATAGACCTCCAGACTAAATCTACATAAGACTTCTACCCCCAACTGCAAGGAACTAGGACTCCACTACAAAGGGGAGATAAGTTCATGCACGACCACTCTCACTACTGGCACCAATGGCAAGGTTGGGTATTTTCTAAAGCAGGTTTCATAATTCATTAGAAAGACTGATAGAACTCATTGAAACCTAGTATACTTGTGATTCATTTATTACAGAGAAAGGATACATTAAAAACAGCCAAGGGATGAGATGCATAGGGCAGAGTCTGGTAGGGTTCCAAATGTGAAACTTCCATTGTCCTCAGAGATGAGTTACCATCCCAAGCATCAAGGCATGACAATACCCATGGAATATTGCCAGTCTGGAAAACTCAACTGAGCTTTGGTGTCCAGAGTTTTTATTGGGGCTTCTTTATACTGGATGACTGATAGTCTGTGTGGTTGAACTCAGTCTCTAGGTTGTGACCCAAACCCTCCACCCTAGGTTATATGGTTGGTCTTTCTGGCATGGCCAGCCCCCATCCTGAGACCACTGAATGTAGCCAGCCCCACAATGAGTCATCTTAATAGCAGAAACTATTAAGTGTGGTCCAAGGACCCCACCATCAATTACAAAGACATGCCAACAATTCAGGAAATTCTAAGCCTTCAGAGGTTGTCTCACAGGAACTGGGACAAAGACTGGACCTGACTTTGGGTAAGGCTAAATTTCTTACTAAATGTTAGTAGAAGAATCAGCAAATTCCAGTGTTGGGAATCTAAGTGTTCCCATTGTCCCACAGTGCCTGGCTCACTCTGATCTGTCACCTCAGCCTGGAACCTCAAGTTTGGAGGTGATGGTTGCTGCTGTGCCCACTGTGTATACAAACATCCTCCGCAGTTTTCCATGTTGATACCTGCTTTTATGTGAATTCTCCTTTTAAAGTCTTCATTTTTTATCTCCACTCATATTGGACTACAGCCTCAGTTCCAGCCTCAGTTCCAAAAGCACTGCTTCATATGTTTTCAATCCTCTCTGGTCAGTGTTTGAATTAATGGGATTGTCACTAGGAACATCTATACTTGAGGGAGAGCCCAACACAAAGTAAGATACATGCCTGATGGTTCAGATTCATTCATTCATCACTATTTGTCATACTTCTTTTTGCCAGGCACTATTCTGAACACAGAGTATTTAGTGGAACTTAGAGGTTAATAGGAAGGACAGATATTATACAAATATTCACACAGAAATACATAGAAATTATAGGGTTCTTTAAAACAGTAACACAAGGGGAACAAATTTAGGTTGAGAGGCAGAGAAGTGTTCATTGAGGAAGAGACATTTCATCAAGATTTAAAGAAGGATAAATGTTAACTAAGCGACTGAAAACTGTGATTCGATTTGAACTGGTAACAACAATATGATGTGAGCTGTAAGTTTAGTCTGCACTGCTTCCCCACTCCCACAAATTGAGGAAAATATTTCTTAACTAAACTAGAAATTTAATGGCTCTTTTAACTGAAGGTCCTTACTAGCTCTGAAGGTTAGAAAGAAACCTAGTGAAGTAATGAAGAAACATTCCAAGAGACACTTTTGGAGAGTTTTCAGTATATCTCATGCCTGTGTCTGCAGCAACTGGAGGCTCTTTTCTATCTTTTAGGATTTCCAAGCAGAGGAACCAGAAATCACTATAAACATGAACTCATCCTCATTGAAATGAGCCAAGTGTACTGCAGTGAAAAAGTTAACCAGGTCTGATACTCAGCTTGAAGGATGCTGGAATGAAAGCTGTGGTGGGTCTCAGACTAAACACTGTAAGATGCCTGTGTGCTAAGGGACAAGAAAGAAAGGAAATCGCTTTACCTCGGGTAAGAAGATCAGGATTTGGGGAGGCAAAAGGCTCACAGAATCATTGGACAGACTGGAGAAAAAGATTCTAGGCTCGACTTCCAGGAGTGATGCCCAGAACCACCCATCCATCAGCCTTGTAAGAAGACTGCAGTCCTATCCCTATGCCAGCTGCCTCCAGTGCTGCCAGCAACAGAATATGCAGCCAAACAGGCCCAAACAGGAAGTTACTGCTCTTGGCCCAATCAAAAAGATGCTGCTGCTGCCCAACCCAGACCATGTGGCCCCCACTGCCCCTAAATCAAGAAAAGGGATGCCCCTGCCTAGCCTGTTCCTCAGGTGGTCATCTCCCAATCAAAGACTTGGCTGAATACAGGTCTGCACTGTAGCTGCAAGGGAGCCTGGAAAATGTAGTTGGCAAGGCAATTGTCACAGCACTTGGAATGATAAATGTAGAGATGGTGTTTGAATCCTTTCTGGAAGCCATTAATGACAGTTGTTCACTAAAAAAGAATGCCTGGAGAGACACAACAGTAATTATAGGGATAACAGAAATATTCTTAAGAATTACAAGTCCTCAGCCTTAGAAGATGAAAAATGATAGTAAATATGTGAAAGTATTTAAATGGCCACAAGAGATAGTGAAATGAACTTTATCATTATAACAGCAGAACTGAGGTTTGAAGTTGATGAAAGTATAAAGACTTTATATCATACATAGCCACATTCTTACAGGTGTCAGCATAGTTTGAATTTATCATACTTTGACATTACATGTAAATGAGTTCAGGAATGAGAAATAAAAACTAGTTTTTAAGAGTAATTGTATTACTGATAACAGAAAAAAAAAAAACAAAACCCTAAGTTTACCAAAAATTTTGGTCATGCCATATGGGTAATACTTATTCTTGTCTTGACTTTTTTTTTTTTTTTTTTTTTTTTTTTTTTTTTGAGACAATGTCTTGCTCTGTCACTCAGGCTGGAGTGCAGTGGTGCAATCTCCACTCACTGCAACCTCTGCCTCCCGGGTTCAAGTGATTCTCTTGCCTCAGCCTCCGAGTAGCTGCAATTACAGGCATGTGCCACCACACCCAGCTAATTTTTTGTATTTTTAGTAGAGACAGGGTTTCATCATGTTGGCCGAGCTGGTCTCAAACTCCTGACCTCAGGTAAGCAGCCCGCCTCGGCTTCTCAAAGTGCCAGAATTACAGATGTGAGCCACCGCACCTGGCCTCTTGCCTTTACTCTTTACCTAAGCCAGATAGGGCTGTTTCCTCAATATATGAAATCATTCTTTGTTTGAAAATGAACAACAATGATAAGTGACTAGAGCCAGAGAAAATGAAATGTATGAAATATTAATTAAAGTATTAAGAAATATATGGCTAAGCAATAAACTCTCTTCTAAATCCTAGACATACTTGAAGAGGCCCTCTTTCCTTTAATCCTTTTGAATGGTTCTTCCCCGCCACCACCACTCACCCTTGGGTAGTTTCCACACGCTTGCACAGATGAGCGTTCTACTGAATACTTGAGGGCACCCTCGGCAGATCTCTAGGTCCTCTCTGTGGCCCTCTCTCCTCTCGCATAATCTGTCTTATGAACTTTAGCTGCCTTAGTCTTCTCTGTCTCAGCTCTGTTGCCTCAACTCAGGGAACCTACTAGGTTCTGCCTCAGTTTTCCTTCTTTGTGCTGTGGCCTAGAAACTCTCTCAAGGCAATAAGTTATTGTAATGTTGGGGCTCGCCTCATTTGTTTCCCATCTTTCAGGATCATGGTCATTTATTGCTTGGTGTACCGTGTTTTGGAAATTGTTGATTTGTGTAATTTGTCTGGAGCCTTCTTGGTTGCTGTTGTTTCAAGTGGAAGGGTAAATCTGGTCCCTGTTACTTCAGCGTGGCTGGAAGCAGAAGTTTAGATAAAATGATTTTTAGTGGTTATACTCATCAGACAAATGTGCCCCTGGTTTTTAAATCGACTACTTTGTTAGAATTGGTGTTTCTTTTCCTTCTGCACTTATTTAAATAAAGCTCTCACCAACATTTAAAAAAACAAATCTTTGCATATATTGGATTGTTTTATTAAGAAAGGAGAAATTTCTAGAAGTGAAATTACAGGGTCAGAGTGCAAGGACTCTTTGATGTATATTGCCATATAATTTTCAGGTCCTATGAAGTAGTTTCCTGTACAGTGGAAGTGGACGCTGGGGGCAGCTTTTTCCACCAGTAGGATCCAAGGGAGTGAATCATCTGGTGGTCCTGTGGTCTGTACTTGCCTCTGGGTCTCAGTTTGCCAAGTCAGTGTATATTAATGGGTCCTAATGTATAAGGGTCTTTCTCTACTTGTCTCTTGGACTCAACATCCTTTCACAGGCAGTGATGAAGGAGGTTTTCTGCTTATCTTTCTATGTTTGGCTTGAATCTGGCAGGATCTGCAGTAAATCTAGCAGAAAATTTCTGGCAGATTCAAGTTTTGCCATCAAGTTCGTTTGGACATGCAGCTTTACCTGCTCAACACCATTTTGATTTTAATTCCCAGTTGTGGGACCACCTCTTTCCTGATCTCAAATTCTATTCCACATTACTGAATAGGTTTAGTATCAAGCTTTAGCATTCTTGCTGTCTCACATTATTTTAATGTAACGTCTCACATTATTTTAATGGCTCAGCTCTGAGCTAAGAATGGAGCTTTAAAATATGACTTTGTAAAAATACAAATCAGTACTATATTATCATATACCTCAAGTTTTTAAATAATCCACATAATGTGTTAGTTAAAACACGTACTGATAGTGCCTAGAATTGCAGCTTTGCATCGATGTTCATCAGGGATATTGGTCTAAAATTCTCTTTTTTTGTTGTGTCTCTGCCAGGCTTTGGTATCAGGATGATGTTGGCCTCATTACTAGTTCAAACCATTATGGAAAACAGTATGGCGATTCCTCAAGGATCTAGAACTAGATGTACCATATGACCCAGCCATCCCATTACTGGGGATATACCCAAAGGATTATAAATTATGCTGCTATAAAGACACATGCACACGTATGTTTATTGCAGCACTATTCACAATAGCAAAGACTTGGAATCAACCCAAATGTCCATCAGTGACAGATTGGATTAAGAAAATGTGGCACATATACACCATGGAATACTATGCAGCCATAAAAAAGGATGGGTTTGCGTCCTTTGTAGGGACATGGATGCAGCTGGAAACCATCATTCTTAGCAAACTATCACAAGAACAGAAAACCAAACACCGCATGTTCTCACTCATAGGTGGGAACTGAACAACGAGATCACTTGGACTCAGGAAGGGGAACATCACACACCGGGGCCTATCATGGGGAGGGGGGAGGGGGGAGGGATTGCATTGGGAGTTATACCTGATGTAAATGACGAGTTGATGGGTGCAGCAGACTAACATGGCACAAGTATACATATGTAACAAACCTGCATGTTATGCACATGTACCCTACAACTTAAAGTATAATAATAATAAATAAATTAAAAAAATAAATAAATAAATAAATGAATAAATAAAAAAAAAAAAAAAAAAAAGAATTGCAGCTTTGCACTATTAGCTGTTGCAAGTACCCAGCCCACTTGAATAACTGAAGAATATTCACTTATTCCTCCAAAAACCACTTGTTGGCCTCCTTCTAGATATCAGAATTGGGCTGGTTACAAAAGAAATATCAGGGATGAAGAAACACAAGCCAATGTCCTCACAGACCTTACATTCTCAGTGAGGCAAAAAAATCAAGTAAGCAAACAAAGAGGCACCACGCAAGGGCATAGAAAGAAAGTCAGCAAGACTAAGTTACTTCTGATGACAAAGAAGAAATGTAATTTCACACAATTTTTTCTTCAGTTTCTACTATTGTTAAATACAGTGCTAATCCCTTTGTAGATACAAAAATGAACAAAACACAGCCCTTGACATCGAGAAACTCTCATTATCAGAGCAGATGACAAAGCAGCATAAATCATTGAGAACACTCCTGACTCCAGGCACTATGCTAAGCACTAGGGGCACTGTAATGACCAAGACGTGGTTCCTGCCCTCATGGAGTTTGTGGTCTATCAGTTTCACCAGCTGTCTGATTCATGGAAATGAGGCTTGAAGTCAGAAACATTGGGCCAGACTGAGTTTCTCTGGAGAGAGTTCTAATGGTTCCCATACCGACTGGGAGCTGGTGCCTGGTAAGTGCTCTCTAAGCACCTATGAAGGCCAGATACAGGAGAGGGGAAACTGACCAAGGCAGTGGTTTCTACTAGTTCATTCGTTTGATTACAGGAGGGCATTGACTTCTACCAGAAACAACTTGAATTGCTAGCTTTGGCACCTGATATTCTTTCTGTGATCATAGTGTCCACACAGTAAACTCTGAGGATGCTGAGAAAATTGAGACCAAGAATTCTGTCTCTGAATAATCTCGTCAAATCTATGAGGAAACTTTTATCCATATTTATGTTTTATTGATTTTTACTTGTGCATTTATTCAATGGAAAAATGCCTTCACTTTCAGGAAAGACCAGTGGACTTTCAGATGAACAAGACTTTATTTTATTTCATAAGAACAGGTTTTTGTTTTGTTTTGTTTTCCCTCTCTGTTAGGGCCAGCATCTCCTGTATCTTCTCTCTGTCTCACCCTGTAATTCCACTTGAACCCTCTAATCTCAGCACTCTTTCTTTCAGGAAAGTGACACAGGTGTGTCCAGTACTTCTTAAAAACAGGAAGCTAGGAACTTGTATCACCAATAGAGAAGCTGTGGTCAGTAGTCACTGGGACAGCTACATAGGCCAGTATCTAGGGCTTTTGAAGGGGATAAGGCACTACTGAGAGCAGACGGGCAATGTTGTGTCTTCTGGCTCTGTGTCCTGTCTGTTCATAGGGAGAAAAGGCATGTCTTAGCTTATATTCCCTTAAAAGATGAGTCTGAGATAAAGGTTTGCATGCAGGGCATTTTTGGGAAGTGATCTCATGGAGCAGGAGTGAGGGATCAAGGGAGTAGATTTGGGTAGTGAAGAAAGCCAATGCAATGGTGCATAATGCAGCTGGCCACCATATGCATGACTGGTGCCTGATCCTGACATGACCTTCTGAAGAGCCTTTTGAAATATGCTTCAGACTTTTCCTCATGCAGTGTTGCGGGAAGTCAGGGACCCCAAACAGAGGGACTGACTAAAACCGTGGCAGAAGAACACATTGTGAAAATTCCATGGACATTTATTAGTTCCCCAAATTAATACTTTTATAATTTCTTACGCCCGTCTTTACTGCAGTCTCTGAACATAAATCGTGAAGATTTCATGAACATTTATCACTTCCCCAATCAATACTCTTGTGATTTCCTATGCCTGTCTTTACTTTAATCTCTTAATCCCATCATCTTCATAAGTGGAGGATGTATGTTGCCTCAGGACTCTGTGATGATTGCGTTAACTGCACAAATTGTTTGTAGAGCATGTGTGTTTGAATAATATGAAATCCAGGCACCTTAAGAACAGGATAACAGCAATTTTCAGGGAACAAGGGAGATAACCTTAAAGTCTGGCTGCCTGTGGGCTGGGTAGGACAGAGCCATATTTCTCTTATTACCGAAAATGGGTAAGAGAAATATCACTGAATTCTTTCCCCAGTAAGGAATATTAATAATTAACAGCCCTGGGAAAAGAATGCATTCCCAGGGCAGGGCCTCTAAAATGACTGCCCTGGGAGAGTCTGCCTTTATGCAGATGTAGATAGGGATGAAACACGCCCTAGTCTCCTACAGCACCCCCAGGCTTGCTAGGATTAGGAAGTTCCAGCCTGGCAAATTCTAGTCAGACAGGTTCTCTGCTCTTGAACCCTGACAATGCATGCACAGCGGGACATGGAAGTTCATTAGTGATTCTAGTTTCACCCTGACCTTCTGCCTTGTGATCTGTTGTCACCCTTGAAGCATGTGATCTCTGTGACCCGCACCCTGTTCATGTACTCCCTCCCTTTTGAAAATTGCTAATAAAAACTTGCCGGTTTTACGGCTCAGGGGGCATCACGGAACCTGCCGACATGTGATGTCTCCCCCAGACACCCAGATTTAACATTTCTCTCTTTTATACTCTTTCCCTTTATTTCTCAGACCGGCCGATGCTTAGGGAAATAGAAAAGAACCTACGTGAAATATCGGGGGCTGGTTTCCCCCAATACTGCAGGGCATGGGGGAGGCTGGAACCATTTATTCATTTATTTCTCCCATTGTTCAAAAGTGAGCCCAAGAGTGTTTCTTTCTCCTTTCTCTTTCTCCTTCTTCTTCCTCTCCCTTTTCTCTCTCTACTATTTGTCTTTGGGAAATGAAGATATGAGATCCAAAATGCAAAAAAGCCAACTTGGGGGAGTGGTGCTAAAATGTCTAGAATCACATTTAGGCTTATAGAGCAATCAGTTCACATAGGGAAACCAATGGAGGTCAAGGGAAAGGGAATCTTGAGGGGAAAAAAAAAGAAATTAAGGTGCTCAAAGCATTTGAGAGAAATTAGTAATAAATATTTTTAAGACTGTGTTGAAGAACTTGGAAAAAACAGGACATTGACATAGAATAAATGAAAAAAAAAATGTAATTATTAACTAAGAAAATACATTGTACCAGAAAGGAAATATACTTATAGTTGTCATTTTGGTTAGACAGTGGCAATATTTATGTGGTCATAATCATATATGCATTGACTGTCTATTTAACCCCAGCTTATGATATATATAAGTATGTTGAGGTGAGAGTAGTGGCATGCTGCCATAGAAGGAAGTCAATAGATAATGCTTAATAATGATAAATCAAGAGTATATACATATTAATCAGAAATTGCTAGAATGGATTTGAATTGGAAGGTGGGGGTAGAGCATGGGCTAAGGAAGGAACAGATCTTTATAATACTATCGGCTTTTTAGATATGTGCAGGTAGTATTTTGATTTAAAGAAACTTTGATTAAAAAAAAGAATGTAGGCCAGGCGCGGTGGCTCAAGCCTGTAATCCCAGCACTTTGGGAGGCCGAGACGGGCGGATCACGAGGTCAGGAGATCGAGACCATCCTGGCTAACACGGTGAAACCCCGTCTCTACTAAAATACAAAAAAAATTAGCCGGGCGAGGTGGCGGGTGCCTGTACTCCCAGCTACTCGGGAGGCTGAGGCAGGAGAATGGCATGAACCCGGGAGGCAGGGCTTGCAGTGAGCTGAGATCCGGCCACTGCACTCCAGCCTGGGCAACAGAGCCAGACTCCATCTCAAAAAAAAAAAAAATAAAATAAAATAAAAATAAAAAAATAAAAAAAGAATGTAGCTATAATTTAATATATATGATTAATGTTGTTGAGTAATAAGAACAATTATAATCATAAAACTTGTTTTGATATAAGAATTCCACTGGGATTGGGAATAATAGTGAAAAGAATCCTTGGGGGATATAAAGAACCATTGATTTAGATACACTGGGTTTGATATTCTGCTTCATGAATTTCCACAAATGCAAGTTTCCATTAGAGATCTCCACATGAAAACTTAGAACCTGGCCTTTTTTCTAAAGAAGTCACTGAGCTTCTCCAGAAGCATCTCTTACCAGTCTTTCATTTCCGCACCACAAACCAAACCATAGAGTCATCCTTCTATTATGTTTTCTACAGCTACTCTCTGTTTTTCTCAACACTATTAAAAAGGCCAAGTGCTGGACATCATTAGGAAAGAATCTGAAAACTAAAATTATTCTAAGGTGCTTATTATTTATATTCCACATACTTCTTCAATGATTTGTGGTATTAACCCATAATGAGTATCAGCAAACTCATGCTGCATCTACAACTAATACCAATAATTGATACCCTTTATGTAACACTAACTATGTGCCAGGAAATGTGTCAAGCACTTTGTGTATATTACCTCATGTAATCCCCAGAATTGGGGTTAGGTACTATGGTTAACAGTGTTTCCTTTTTATAGTTGAGGGAAAACTGAGGCACAGAGAAGTTAAGTAACTTGATCAAGATCATCCAGTTAATAAGTAGCAGAATCGGGATTTTTATACCCTGTATATTTTACTTCCAAGGTAAAAATCACATATCGTCTGGTTAATATACTTGGTGATGATGCTGTAGAGAAGAGAGATGGTCTAGAAGGGGAGAATATTATATTTTAAAAACTTAAAAATTTGACATCATCTGACCAAGGATAGAGACAGACAAGTCTGAAAGACAGGAGTAAGAAATGATGCCTCCGCTTTAGAGTTTAGGTACGGGCTCCAGGCACCTGGAGAGCACTGTGTCTCACAGCACAGATGTAGATGGCAGAGTCTCTGGGCTGGGAGGCTGCGATGTGCAGGGAGCTGTGCCTTTCCTGTATGTTTATTGTGGCAATTAATCTTCCATTCTTCTTCTTCTCTGAGCTCAGCATAAACAAAGAAACAATGCCTCCTCCTGGATGCTGTTGCAGCCAGTGTAAGGAATTTATTCCTATTGAGTAACTGCAGTTGATTGTGATAAATTCTCCTTCCTGGGCAGTCAGGTCCTGAGGACTCTGCTCCACTTCATTTTTGGCGGCACTTACACCTGTTCTCAAAGACATCATCAGATACAGAATATTACAATTATTGAAACATTTATACACATTTATTTACACATTTTCAGGAGGGCACTTCAGATTAGCCACTTGGAATCCCTTCTTTCCCCTCCCCAGAAGTTTGTAAAATATGTCATGTCCTGAAACTCCCCAACTTACAGCTTAGCTGAAGCCACAAAATAGCCAACAAAAATTGCCGGATCTTCACCATGATTATGGCAGCTGAAGCTCACACAGGTCTCTGTTGGAGGATTTTGGAATATATGTTAGTTGGACACAGGAGTCTTTTATTTTTAAAACGTCTCTACATTTACTTTAGAAATCAAAAGGGATTCTTAGTCCATCAGAAGCAGCAGAAATGCACACTTAAGAACATTTACAGTTTTACCTGCAAAGTGAACCATCCATGATCTTTTAAATGTAACACCCACATTGCCACCTAGTGGCATGAGGCGTAGACATTTATTATGCGGGTCAAATACTTGAGCCCAGGAGTTTGGGGATACAGTGAGATATGATCATGTTACTCCACTCCAGTCTGGGCAACAGAGCAAGACCCTGTCTCTAAAACAAACAAACAAACAAACAAACAAACAAACAAACAAACAAACAGCCCTCTCACCGACAATACAGATAGAGAACCAAACTTAGCATCCTCCTACTAGGAGTCCTAGAAGTAAGGTGGGGGTAATGTGGGGGAACAGAAACCTGATGATTGTTTGACTTCAGCCAGCTATGATAGATCAAGTAGAGTAGCCGCATTTCACACTATATCTTTTGAAAACTGAAGGCCAGATCTGTTCTTTTTTGTAAAGGGGTCCTTATAAATATCTCTGGTTTCTTTATGTGACATCCTTGTTTCTTTCTGCACATGGTATTATTTCAGACTACTTTATTAGTTTTATCTTTTTTTTAGACTTGCTACAGTTTGTTCATGTCTCTTCAAATGTGATTCAAATATTGTTGCCCTGTCAGGGTATTACTGTACTCATCTGGTTTCCACTCATTTTATTGTTATCTATGATAATTTCAGTTATTTTATCACATTGGTGAATTATTTCAAGCTTGTAGTCCTTTTCCACTTTGGGGATTCCTTTCTAAAGAGATGACATAGAGGTCATGCTTGTACCAAGTAACCTCCTTTTTCTGGCAATAGCTTGTTGGATCTGGGTAGATACTATGCTCATTAATTTGAACTAGAGGTACAGAAACAGCAGTTAGTGTAACTAGAGCTTTAAAGCCCTGTGGGATTCAAAGCAGACTCATCTCTTAGCAAACAGAGCTGGGTATGTTCAAACTGAAGTTGTTGTGGAGTAGAATATGACAGGTTTACGGCGGAATCTGATTTCCCAGGAGGAGAACAGATTATACATTCAGAGAAAAGTAGATTCAGAAAGATTCAGAAAGCCAATTGGTGATTTTCTTCTTTCTGTGAGCCCTAGCTGTATTTTTCACAAGTTGATTTTATGAGACTTTCTAATATCCTTTCCGAAAATCTTTTCCTTAATTACTTTGAGTGCATTACACAACAAATACTAAAAATTTAGGATTCCTTCTTCCAGATATTACAACTCATTTTATAAAACTACCATATAAATATATAGTTATCTCCATTAAATTCTATGTTGGCAGTTTCAGTTTATCTTTCCAGTTTGTTCAGATGATTTTCAATCTTTAATGTATGCTGTAAATAAACATATTAGCTGGACATCATTAGGGCATCATCATCATATACCAATCTCAAAATTTGCTATTTGTACATTTAATGGGCATGGGCATACCTTGTGTGAATTTACATAAGATCAATGTGAACAGGTCAGAGTGAAGGATAAAACATGAGGTGTAACAATAGGGACATTTTTCTAAATCGTATATTTATATATGGCCATTCTTTCAGCTGAGGATTCACCAAGTCTAGCATTATGTAGAATGGCGAAGTGAATAGAGGATACGGTCTAGATTCAAATGAACTTAGGGTTTGAGCCTTAGTCTTACTACTTACTAGATTCTACTGGATTTTTCTATTCAGTACTCCAATCCTCAGCCTCCTTATTCATAAAATGGGGATAACAATACACAACTTGTAGTTTTGTGGTGGGAATTACAGATAACATTGGGAGTTAACAAAGTATAGAATTTAAGAATGCAGGCTTTGGGCTTGTCAACCTGTATTTGTATGCCAGGTCTTCCCTTACTAACTCTGTGTTCTTGGGCAAGTTAGTTAATTCTTCTGTATTAAAGATAGTTTCCTTATCTTTAATAAAGATTGCACCTACTTCATGAGGTTGTAGTGAAGATTAAATGAATTAATGTATGCAAAGCACTTAGAACAACACTTCATGCACATTAAGCCCTTGATAAATAAATGTTAGTTCTTATTACATCTATAGTACAATAGGGCCTGTGGCAAACACGACACTCAACAAATGATAATATATATATATTTTTCCCATTGATAGAGTGAAAACCAAATTATTAAATGTCTTGCAAATATTTGACACATTTAAAGTCCATGGAAGTCCTTTGAATTTAGCAGGCTTGTTTTAAAAATGTCTTTAGTGAGCTCATTCTGGCTTGGTACTGATCACTGCATTATTTTCTAAGAGCCCACATATTATCTGTTAATAATCTGCTCTAGAATTTTGCTGGGTATCAATCCACTATTTCTGTGTTCATGTGTTGGGGATTTCCTTCATTCCCCATAGGTTTTCAAAAAATTCACCCAATGCCTTGCCAACCATGTCTGCAAACTCTTTTCGTATGTTGGGGATTAGTTTAAATGACCCAGAAGACTTGATCATTTTGAAAGCATCTAAGTTCTCTCTTAGTATCTCTTCATCTGTCATAATTTTTCATTTCTTCATCTCCAGTTTGAAAATTATACTTTTTTTTTCTTATTTTTTTTGAGATGGAGTTTTGCTCTTGTTGCCCAGGCTGGAGTGCAATGGCATGATCTTGACTCACTGCAACTTCCACCTCCCAGATTCAAGCAATTCTCCTGCCTCAGCCTCCAGAGTAGCTGGGATTACAGGTGTCCACTGCTGCCCCCAGCTAATTTGTGTATTTTTAGTAGAGATGGGGTTTTTTGCCACATTGGCCAGGCTGGTCTTGAACTCCTGACCTCAGGTGATCCGCCTGCCTCAACCTCTCAAGTGCTGGGATTACAGGCATGAGCCACTGCTCCCAACCCAAAATTATTATATTTGATGAAGAATAGAGGATGAAACCAGGAGTCGAAGTGCTCTACCTCTTCTTTATTCTCTGCCAAATTATTCTGTTTTCCTTGATATGTAAATTAAGCTTCCTCCCCACCCTACCATCTTCATTTCTCCAAACTGTTCTAAAATGCTTTTTATGTTCCACTTCACATTTTCTTTAATCTTTAACTTTTTTCATTAAAAAGTTTCCACTTTTTAATGATTTCCTTAAAGGTTCATGCCATCTTTGCTATTCTCCTTTGTCTTTGTGTCAGTCAACATTTTTATAATTTTTAGTTAAAATCTGAGTTAGTACACCTTCCCGTACTGCTATAGGTTTTATCAGGTGGCTCCATATTTCATATACTTATTGGAATTGTTTGCAATGGAATAGTAAGAATTTAATTTTTTTAGAGCTTCTTGTTCCATTAATAATCACATCTAGATTATTTGATTGTCTTCTTTTTTATTGAGGTAAGCACAAAACATAAAATTCATACTTTTTATCACTTTAGAGTATATAATGCGGTAGCTTTTAGTATATTCACAATGTTGTGCAACCATCACCACTATCTAGTTCAGAATATTTTCCCCAAAAGAAACCCCACACATCTCTTAAGTAGTTCCTCCCCATTCCCCACTTCTTCCAGCTTCTGGCAGCCACCTACCTGCTTTCTGACTTTGGATTTGCCTATTCTTGGAATTTCATATAAATGAAATATACAATATGGGCATTTTGTATCTGGATTTTTCCACTTAGCATAATGTTTTCAAGGTTCATTATGTTGTAGTAGGTGTCAGTACTTTAATCCTTTTTATGGCTGAGTAATACTCCATTGTATAGAGATACCACATCTGGTTTATCCATTTGGATTACTTACACTTTTGGCTACCATAAACAATGCTGTTATGAACATTCATGCACAGGTTTTTGTGTGGACGTATGTATTGTGGGTAGATACATAGGGCTGGAATTGCTGGGTCATATGGTAATTCTATGTTTCACATTTTGAGGTGCTGCCAAACTGTTTGCCAAAGTGATAGCATCATTTTACGTCCCCACCAGCAATGTATGAGGGTTCTAATTTCTCACATCCTTGATAAGACTTGTTATTGTCCTTTATAAAAAGTCATCGCCTTGGTCGGGCACGGTGGCTCAAGCCTATAATCCCAGCACTTTGGGAGGCCGAAACGGGCGGATCACGAGGTCAGTTGATCAAGACCATCCTGGCTAACACGGTGAAACCCCGTCTCTACTAAAAAATACAAAACCAAACAAACAAACAAAAAACAAACTAGCTGGCGGGCGCCTGTAGTCCCAGCTACACGGGAGACTGAGGCAGGAGAATGGCGTAAACCTGGGAGGCGGAGCTTGCAGTGAGCTGAGATCCGGCCACTGCACTCCAGGCCGGGCAACAGAGCAACACTCCGTCTCAAAAAAAAAAAAAGTCATAGCCTTTTACTCAGAGCAAAGCGGTATCTTGTGATTTTGATTTGCATTTGTCTAATGACTAATAATGAGTACCTTTTCATATGCGTATTAGACATTCTTGTATCTTTGTTGAAGAAATGTCTATTTAAATCTTTTGCTCACTGCTTGAGTTATATTTCTATTATCGAGTTGTAAAAGTTCCTTATATATTCTAAATATAAGTCCCTTATCATCAGGTCCATAGTACATATGATTTGCAAATGTTTTCTCCCATTCTGTGGGTTATCATTTCATTTTCTTGATGGTGTCCTTTGAAGCATAAACAAGTTTAATTTTGTTGAAGTCCAACTTATCAATGTTCTATTTTATTGCTTGTGCTTTTGGTGTTGCATCTAGGAAATCATTGCTTAACCCAGGATCATGAAAATTTACTCCTGTGTTTTCTTCTAAGAGTTTTACAATTTTAGTTTTTACATGTAGGTCTATGACCCACTTTGAGTTAATTTTTGTGTGTGGTGTGAGTAGGAGCCTGTGAGAGAAAAGACGATATGTTGATCATAATGACCTGGGGCTGGGCATGGGGTGTGGTGTGGTATGACAAAGCAGTGGGCATGCCAAGCCCTATTAGGATGGTCAGCACTAGGCAGAGAAATTGCCGTGAGAGAGCAGAACTGCTATGGTGGGACTTGCAAGTTCCAGTAATGCTTTGAGTAGTAATCTGCCCCTTCTAACCTACCTTTTTTCCACTTTATCTCCATCTTAAATTTGTGTGATTATTTTTATTTCTACTTCACAGATGAAAAAAACTAAAGCTCTGAGACATCAATTAAGTTGGCCAAATTTGCATAGCTAATAAGTAGTAGAGCCAGGACTGACATCAAGTCATCATATTCTGATTCCTACACATCATGCAAGAAAGCCTGAAGGACAAGAGAGAACTGACCTAATTGAGAGCAGGGATATTATCTGAGACCCTCTTCCCTGACCCCATTTTCTGTCAAAGAAACCCCTATGCCCTGGAATTAGAGGCAGTTACATCTGCTTTTGATTTTCCTTATCTTCTAATAATGTCTTAACAGGACTGTCTGTGAGAGAGAGAACAAGGCTCTACAACCTGGGTTTTCCAGCCTCACTACATACTCCCTCTGGGCCACTGAGGTTTTTGTATAGTTCCCCTGTGCTTTTAGCACAGTGTCTCTCAGAAGACAGCAGTACACTGCTGAGTCTGACACCTGCACCGAGTATTTCACAATGTGGGAGTTTTTGTCTTTAATATTTCCGACTCCAAAGTTTTTGCTGTTTTCCATCGTCTGTCTCTGAAGAAGCTGCAGAGGTTTGTTGGGGTATTGGACATACCAGAAAAGGGTAGGGTACCCCACGGATGTGTATGTGCAGTTCATAGTCACGGATGCTCCCTCCAAGATGGTTATTTGGCCTGTCTGTTTGACTGAATTGCTGCCAGTTTCTCCTGTAGGGGGGAAAGAAGTACTGGTTTTATGGGTTTGGCCAGAGTTGTATCTTTTGGAGAAAGTTTTTATAATTTTGAAATAATAAAAAAATTTTAATAAAATGTACTTACCAAACATTAACATTAGAATTAGAAAGTCCAGAGAGGAGTTCATTGTTAGTGTCTCTGGCCTACCAGAGGGCATCACTGTTGAAGTGAGGATACAAAATGATTCACAGTTGTACTCAGAATTCATGCATAAGTTATGATTTCATTGGTGAATAGCACCCCCACATGACAAATTAATGAACGGTTATAAGACGTTATCTGCCTCTCAATGTTCTGCTCTGTGTCCTCACTACTGTCCTCATTCTTAAGAGTCATTTTGGGTGTGAGGTGGTCTTTTTGTGCAAAAGGGGCTCACCACACTCCTAAGTCTATTATCTCTACAACACTTATTCTAAGGGAGAATAATTTTCACTAGAACTTAGACATCACAACATGTCAGTATTTTAGACAGTTGTTTTAATATTTTCAGTTTTTATAAACAATATTGTGATAAATCTATGCTTACATAAACCCTCTTCATACATCTAATTATTTCCTTAAAACATGGTGCACTGGACATACATCGTGACCAAATACCCAATGGTGAGGTGTTAAAGTCAATATCTGGGCGAAGCTAAAGCTGAATCTGAATATCAAAAAATAGAATTAACTTCAAAAATACAAGAATAAATATGAAATTCTATCTAAAATGTAATTACTATTATAATTGTGTTAACAAAGACTTAGCATTCACATTTCAGAGTTTAGCATTACAGTAAAAGAGCAGTAACCTCTCAGGACTGTCTGTTGTTTGATTGGTCCTGTTATTACCATTTTTCACATTTGCAAAATTTTTTACTGAAAATGGTAGTGAATCAAGGTATTTTTGGTTGTCTCTTCTAGAAAAGGGTAGTGCTGCGGGGACACATTCCTTTTTTATCTGGTCTTGAAGATCTATTTGATAATGATGGTGCAATTCAATGGAAGTCATTTTGCAAAGTCTACTTAGCTTTGTTTTTGTTTTTGTTTTTTGACTGCTTGTTTTTTTCTCTTTTTTTCTTCCTCAGTCCTCGCATAATTTTATCTGGTTTCTCAGAAATGGAAATATTTCACTTCAAATATGCAATCTTGCACTTAGACTTGAAGTGGCTTGGCTTACAGCTGAGTATTTGCAGTCTTTATTTCTGGTTACATAATAAATGGCTCAAGACTCATGGTGCCAGAGGAGGTTCTTGGAGTAACAGAAAAAAAAAAATTTTATGATATGTGTGTGTGTGTGTGTGTGTGTGTGTGTGTGTGTCTCAGTAACCACTATTTTGATAGCTGGAAAAAATGAATCACATTGTTTTTTATGTTTCTTTGATGACTAAAGAATTTGTATACCTCTTTATAAAGTGGCCATTTGTACTACTTTTTGTGAACTGCTCATTTTCCCCAGGAATATTAATGTTTTATTATTGTTATGGTTGGAATGTGCCCCCCCAAAGTTCACATGTTGGAAATTTAATCCCCAATGCAACAGTGTTGAGAGGCGGGACCTTTAAAAGCTCATGAGAGCTCTGTCCTCATGGATAGATAAGTAAAATTATCACGGGAGTGGGTTAGATACCTTGGGAGCGGGTTCCTGATAAAAGAATGAGTTTGGCACTTTACCTGTATCCCCTTCTTGCACGCACTCTCTTGCCCTCTGCCTTTGGCCATAGTGTGGTGCAGCAAGAAGGCCCTCCCCAGATGCAGGCCCCAGGATCTTTGATTTCCCATCTTCCAAAACTGTAAGAAATAAGTCTCTGTTCTTCATAAATTACACATTCTCAGGTATTCTATTATAGCAGCACAAAATGGACTAAAACAGTTATTGATTTATTTTAATTTTAAGGGTAATTTACATTTTAAATACAAAGGTATTATCAGAAAATCACATTGTACATATTTTAAATAACTGATGTCAAAGAACTTTCCTTTATTACATTACTAAGCTTATAGTTTTGATCAGTGAGCTATAATTAGAGGACAGATATGGGCAAGGTTTTGACAAATCTTTCCTTTCACCATTTTTAAGATGCAGTCTCATGTGCTTTGCCTAGTGCTTGAATAGAGGTTTTCTGCAAGTGGAAAGAGGTTTTAATCTTAACCTAATGGGCCTGAAACCTTTGTAATCTTCCTTTTCATTTATCATGATGCCTCAGAGACAAGGCATTTTGATATCTCCTTGGGATATTTGACATACAACAAGAGGCAGGTACCTACCCATTTTGTATGTACAGTTCAATGTCAGGTGTGCCCCTGAAGAAAGGGTCACATATCCCTCTGTCTAGGTCACTGAATCTCTAGTGGTTCTTCCTGGAAAGCCAAGGTTTTCATTAGAATGAATGGAAATGACATTGACTCTAAGTAATAAAATGAGAAATAAGATAAATTATAAAACAGTCAAAATTTTAAACTGTCATTTTGCTCACCAGAGAGTAACAACCTCGCAAGCATCGAAGTGGAGGCACTGATCATGGCTGTTCCAGTGCTGGCGACTGTGGAGAGCCCATGATCTCTCCTGGCTTGCATGGGCTGTCTCTCCCAGGATTGAGGCTTCTACCTCATACCATTGATTGCACTTCCCTTCTTCAGATTTTGGGAAGTTTGTCTTTTAGTACTGGTTCCTCTTTCAGATGTGAGACTCTAGGATCACTAGACCTACTGGGTTCTTAAAGGTATATACAAGTACTTGGCATGACTACGGGTAGGAATCTTTTAAATCTTTAATTAGCCAAAACACACAAGTGTTTCTGCACTGGAGGAAGAAAGAAAACAAAGCACAACACAATGCCATCCTGTTTTGGGCTAGGGAGTGAACTCTAAGTATTACTTAGAATTCTTTTTGAATTAGTGGTTAGAAGAGGGAAGCTCTGACTTGTGAGACACATGCTACCCTTTCTGTGTCTAGTTAAATCAAAAGAAATTAGTAATGATGACGATGATAGCTAATATTTACTGAGTGCTGAGTGATGAACCAGAGGCTTTGCGTACATTAATCCACATGACTGTGAAAAGTAGGTGTTAATATTATTGTTCCCATTTTATAGGTGAGGAAATTGATGATCAGAGAGGATAAACAAATTGCTTCAGGTCACACTGCTCAAAAGTGGTGAAGCCAGGATTCAATATCTGATCTGCCTCTTTATTCTCTGAGTCCACAGGACTTGACTGTCTGTTTACAGCTTATTCAATAGTTATTTACTAGACTCCAGACAGTATAAGGGTCTGTCAAGTTTAATATTTGTTGGATAAATTAATCAGTCAATAAGTGAATTAAGTATTTGATTTCAGAGCCTAGGAATTCAACTAGAACATCCATCTTTTCAAGTGTTACTTCCTTATATCCCTGCTCTTTGCCTTAGAAGAGAAGTTAACAAAGGCTCTCAGCAGAAAGCCCCAGACTGGCTATGCTAAATGATTTTTTTTTTCTTCTAAGACGGAGTCTCACTCTGTTGCCCAGACCAGAGTGCAGTGGTGTGATCTCAGCTCACTGCAACCTCTGCCTCCTGGGTTCAAGCAATTCTCCTGCCCTAGCCTCCTGAGTAGCTGGGATTTCAGTTGGGTGCCACCATGCCAGGCTAATTTTTTTTTTTAGTAGAGACGGGGTTTCACCATATTGGTCAGGCTGGTCTTGAACTTCTGACCTCAGGTGATCCACCCACCTTGGCCTCCCAAAGTACTGGGATTATAGGCATGAGCCACTGCACTCAGCCTGGCTATGCTAAATGATTTTTAATAGTGACGCAGTGGCTGGGTGGGGTGGTGCATACCTGGAGTCCCAGCTCTGGAGGCTGAGGCAGGAGGACAGCTGGAGCTCAAGAGTTTGAGGTCAGCCTGAAGAACACAGTGAGACCCCCATTTTAAAAAATATTTTTAAAATAAAATAATAATAGTACAGTTTCTCTAATGAGGGTAGAACTCTGAAATGTTCAGGAGAGTACAAAGTTACTCTCTAGACAGCACCATGAGTAAAGGCAATAAATGTTTCCCACTTTGAAGTTGTAAAAAAAGCTCACGGTACAACTCAACCCCTTATTTGGTTTGACTATTAACATCTTTATGCATATTTTTTCCTGTGCAAATAGATCCCTCCAAGCATCTGGATCTCTGCCACTGCTATGGTCCTAGGTGAAGAGTTTATAATAAGTATGTAGATATCAAAAGAACAGGACATCTCACCATCTCAGAGGTAATTTGAGGAGGTGAGGCGTTTCTTTTCTACACGAAGCTACTCAGTTAATTTGCCCTCACTCTGTATGCCACTAGGTTGAATTGTTATCAAATTAATGTAAGGTCTTTCCCATACTCCTGCCTGTAACATCGATATCTGAATAATTTGTTTGAGTGATGGCATTCCAAACTAATGATCAGGGCCAGCTTCAGTATGAAACCTGTACAGTCTCATAGAACTCATGTTTTAATGCTCCGCTGTTGCAGTCTTCAAATTCTTAGGAAGTTTTGCATTTCATTTTGTACTGGGTCCCGTAAATTACATAGGCAGTCCCACTAAAGGCCTATGTCTCCTGGTAGCTCAGGGACTGAGCGTTCTTGTCCACTTTTTGATTATTCCACCCTGTTCAGATCGATGAGACAGCAGAGATCTTTATTACATAGGCTTTCACAGAGGCATGTGGATTTTTATTTTCCCTCTGCTCCGACTTCCACTACCTTTATCACCACAGCACAATTTTCTAAGGTCCTTAAAATGCCTAGATTTGAGTAGGGAGTCTTACACAACAGAAGAAAGCACAAATATTGCCTTCTGGAAGATGCTTTCACAACAGACCTTCTTGTGTCTGAAATTAAGACTCCTTCCTGTCATTTGCCCCTAAACTCACAGGTCATCTGCAGTCAACAGATCTACAGAAAGGCTATCAGATATGTCTTTAGCCCCTTTTCCATCAGCAGGAGCAGTAACAATACCTGCTCTTCAAGGAGCTTTTCTGGTGGAAGAAGCCTCTGTGCTCAGAGTAACACCAGATATTTTCGGTTCTGATGTTAATACAACAATCTTCCTCACTTTCATCTTGAGGACCTGCAGTCTATTCTCAGCACGGCAGCCAGAGTGAGACTTTTACATGGAAGTCAGATTATATCACTCCTTTCTCAAAGCCTTCCATGCTTCTCATTCCACCTAGTTCTAGAACATGTTAGGCATTTCCTAATTTAGGACTGGACTCTGCTTGGAAAACTTGACCCAAATATATGCAAGATTCACTCTCTCATCTTCTTCAATTTTGCTCAAATGTTATCCTTCCAGTGAGCCTACTCTGACACTTTACCTAAAATTACAAGGGAACCACCCTTCTGTGGCCCCCTCCAGAATTCCCTATCCCCTAACTTGCTCTGATTCTTGTCTTCATAGACTTATCTTCTTATGTATTGTAATGCAGAGTATATTAATGCTAAAGAGACTCTCTGAAGAGATGTAAGTCATAAACCATATAGTAATTTACTTATTATGGTTAATGCTTACTAGAATGTATTTTCTATAAAATCTGATTATCTTTGTGCATTTTTTAAAAGCAGATAGCTCAAGTGTCTAGAAGAGAGCCTGGTACCTAGTAGATACCCATAAACACTTGTTGAATAAGTTAATTATTTGATCTGAGAACAAGCACACTTTCTGCATTACAAAGGGACTGAAGACATTGTCCTCCATGGCTGCACGCATTCATTCGACATTTATACCAACTATATGCTAGGCTCTGTGCTAGTGAATTTCACACACTGAGAGGTAAGGGTAATGGATTCCCTGCAGGGTGACCTTCCAGAGAAGGAACTGGCTCTCCTAATAGAGACCCAGACTAGAGCTTCAGGCAATAAATTTTGTAAGAGAGCTGAGGTGGCAGATCAGGACTGGAGGCTGCAGATTTCCTTGATTTTGCTATAATCATATAGTTTGGAGCCCAGCCCACATACTACAGTAAGGCCTAGTGCTTCCCCAGTAATGCAGCCTTAAAGTTCCATGGCTCAAGACTGGGTTCTCTTTCTTAGGGTCTCACATTGGCCATCCTACATTGCTGTGTGCTGTTTCAGAATGTAGGGTACATACTGCCCCTGGGGAAACCACACACCTGCTCTTTCTCTTGTCTTTATGAATTTTCTCTAGTAAACACTGTTCTAGAAGATCCAGTATGTGTGCTGTTTACTTTACATATACACCATCTCATTTTAAATGTCATATAAACTTTAGAAAGTGGTTATTATTTTTTCCATTTTTTTTAATGAGAAAAGTAGACTTAAATACATTATGAAACTTGCCTAAGGGTATAGAGCTCATAATAGAAGAGTTTGAATACTCAGAAATTCTTTTTGATACCAAATCTGGTGTTCACACTATTACATTATTAGAATCTCTGAATCTAAATGGAGTGGACTAACAGTTTCAAATATGATAGTTTCCTTCTTTGAAATCCATTTTTTTCCCTTTTAAATCTCTTGCCATAAATTTTGAGGATGAATCTTATTGGTCCAGTAAAGCGAGATTGTGAAAGGATCCAGTGAGATCAAAGGGTCAAATTATTGATTTTGTATTCAAAATGGACTTAAAAAGTCTTAGGAGGAAAAAGTATCCTGAGATAAGGCATTATTTTGAGTTGCAAGAGCCAGGTACTTGGTAATTTTTCTTTTTGAGAATTTATATGTCGAGCAGAGCCTGAGGTTTCAAGGCAGTTTTTAAAAATCACAAATCCTGTCCAAAACCCTGAGCTAGTAAGGCAGATGGTAGAAACCACAAGATAGGTTGACTGTCCACTGCAAAAAGAGCTTTTGCCTGCTTCCCATCCAGAGCTCTGAGAAGATCTAGCTTTGTGAAATGTTCTATTGCAACATATTGCAGACGCAGTAGAGTAGAAAGGACACTGTGGTCTTTTAAAATGTTGTCTTCTAAAAATATTTGCTTGCTTGAGGGAGCTCATGGAAAGTAGCTGGAAAATGAGAACCATGTCCCTGCCACAAGGACCTCATTGAGGAAGGTATATAGTGCATAGACTAAGTGAAGGATGTGCTTGAATCTCAGAGGATCAACAAGTCCAGCAGGAAAGGAGATAGGAGGCAAGGTAGCTGGGAGAGATGGAAGAGCGCGCATGCTGAGTCTTAGAGAAATTCCTAGAAGGTGCACCTGACATGTACACTGAGATTTCATTGAACAGAACTTAGTTCATGCCAATACTTAGCTGTAAGGAGATCTGGGCAACACAGATTTTATTCTGGGGCAGAGTAAAAGAGGGGAAGATAGGAGAATGGATATTGAGGAAAAAATATCAGACTGGAGCACACAGGATGAAGGACTTTATATAATGATGAAAATCTAGAAGAAATGAATAATTTCTTGGACATTACTAATGCTAAAAAGACTATCTGAAGAGATATAAGTCATAAACCATATACACCAAAAACATTGCAGCTAGATAAATAAAGCAAAAGCAATTTGCAAAACTTGACAAAGTAAGTGAAAGATTTCAATAGTCTTTTTCAGAATGTGACAGATTTTAGAAAACAAAAACAAGGACATAGGAAGATTTAATGATATGATCAAAAAAGTTGAATATATAGACACACATACATATATAAATTCATAGCTTTCGAATATAATTATTATGATTATGTACTTGGGCTTCAAGTAAATCTTAATGAAAGTTTTTAAAAAGTACAGCTCATAGAGGTGCATTCTCTGATCATAATTTAGTAAAAATAAAAAATGTTAACTCTTTTGATATTAAGAAACAACTTATAGATAAGCCTTGAAGCAGACACACTATTAAAAGAAAAAATAACCAACTGTGTTAAAAGAAGTGAAAAAGAGACTAGTTCACATCAAAACATATGAGACAGGGTGAAAGAAATACTCAAAGGAGAATTATTCATCTCAAATGCCTCTTCTGGGACATAAATAGCACAATTCAGAAAAATGTCTCCTTTTCTAATCTCTGTGGTAAGTGGACTTGGCAACTGGTGTATCTGATTATGATGGGTCCAAGTATTTTATGGAACTTCTTGTTAGTAGAAGCTCTGGTCATGGACAGCAAGTGCTGGAAGCTTAGAGTCACCAGAAACATTCCTAAAGGTCCAACTGGGGGAACAACATATTTGGTTTAGCATGCTCTAATATGTTGGAGATTGTCACCTTTGATAATATTTTCTTACTACACCATCACACCCTTAAAATCAACTGGTTCAATTTTGAATGTATGTATTGTTTCTTCAAGAATAAGGTTTAATGATATATTTTCAGTGACAGTAAGTGATTCTAGGAAAAGGAAGCAAAAAATCTATATACTCATAAGTTGGGAAGGAGTCAGGAAAATTGGGAAGGCAAAGTGGAAAGAACTTAGTTTTTTATGTTCTAAAGATCAAATTAATGAAATTCTCAGTTCTATTCATTTGTTTTAGGGTTAGTTTATATTCTTGATCTGAAGAAGATATAAAAGTTCATCTTCAGAATCCAAGAGTTCTCTCTAAGAAGGAAGAGATTTGGGGACTTAAGTGGATATTGTTCCTTCAGTTAATTAGATTGGATTGAGCAATATTTTTTCCCTGTCATGAATGGTTTCCTTGTGAAATTGTTTTCAGCATGAAAATGAGTATGTGAAGACATGCTGTTAAATGCTCCAGAAAGGTTATAGAAAATCTGATGTAACATCCTGTTGTCTGATTATGTAACAACACAACAAATAAGATCATCAATGCAAAATAAAAATTTCCTGACAATCAGTCATTGACAAGGAAACTTGCTTTGGTAACAGGTCAAGAAACTTGAAATTTAAGATATGTTATGAGTATTTATAAATACAAAGTCAAAGTTTGTTCAGCCTACTCGGTCAGAGTGAAGCCTCTGCTTGACTCAAAGGATGATGAAACTAGTCAGTTTTTCATCTAAATTTTATTTTATCTAAATATGGAAGTTATTATAGTCCCTGCTGGAGGCTCTGAGGGGTAGCAGGAGCTTTTGGTCTGTACACTGCTGTGGCTGACTTTTCATAATCTGCCAACAAATTGCTGCAGAAGTTGATTTGCTTGTAAAGACTCTAGGGGCAATTTAGAGATACAAGTATTTTTAGTTTTTAAATGTTTTTAAGGTGATTTTCCTTAGGAGGGTCCAATTGTTGAAATGTTAAGGTCAGCCTTTACATTGTAATGGTAATTTCTGAAATATTGTCGCTTAAAAGCCTGACTGAATCAAGTTTATTATTTTTCTAGAAGTTTGGGGTGAAAATGTGATGCAATTGATATCTGAAGGTACTGACTAGTTTATCTCTTTAGTGGGACAGGAAAACTTATTTTCAATTATTTTTTATAACATTCAAATTGGGAATTTCTTATAAGACAACTTTCCTGGAAGTGAAATTCATTCTAATCTAATCTGCAATGGGAAGATAAAGTTTAATATAAGTTCTACAGTGTAGCAAAACAATTACAAAAAAAAAATGGAGGGAGGAGAAGAGGAAACTGGCAAATAATATAGGAAAAATATGATGTTCTTCTGATTGGCAAGGACACTCAGATAGTTTTGGAGTAAATCCAGCCAAAGGATACATTTCCCAGAAATTCTCCACACATTGAGATAAACAGGTACTTAGATCACATGGATATTATCTGACTACTGTAGTCAATATTTTAGCAGGAAACGCTAGGTAAGGAACTTCACATCGAACTTATTTTTTTTTTTTTTTTTGAGACGGAGTGTCGCTCTGTCGCCCAGGCTGGAGTGCAGTGGCGCGATCTCGGCTCACCGCAAGCTCTGCCTCCCGGGTTCCCGCCCTTCTCTTGCCTCAGCCTCCCGAGTAGCCGGGACGACAGGCGCCCGCCACCTCGCCCGGCTAATTTTTTTTTTTTGTATTTTTTAGTAGAGACGGGGTTTCATCGTGTTAGCCAGGATGGTCTCGATCTCCTGACCTCGTGATCCGCCCGTCTCGGCCTCCCAAAGTGCTGGGATTACAGGATTGAGCCACCGCGCTCGGCCGCGAACATTATTTATTTATTTATTTATTTATTTATTTATTTATTTATTTATTTTTTGAGACAGAGTCTCGCTCTGTCACCCAGGCTGGAGTGCAGTGGCGCAATCTCCACTCACTATGAGCTCCGCCTCCCGAGTTCACGCCATTCTCCTGCCTCAGCCTCCCGAGTAGCTGGGACTACAGGCGCTGGCTTCCACGCCCGGCTAAATATGACATTCTTTCATAAAACATTTATTCTTTCTTTCTTTCATTAGTAAATGCCATATGTTACATTCATATATAAAACAAATAATAATTCCATATTTCATAGGAATTATTTGTGACAGTTGCACTACATGTAAAATCATTCCGTAATGGAACACTAACAAATTCTGACTGTGAGGCAGTAAAGGATGAGACCTCATAGTCTCAGGAAATACATGTTTAGGATTCTACTCTCAGCTTGAATACATTTTCCTTTTAAAAAATGTTCCACAGTTAAGAAAATAAAACAGCATCTTTTTTCACCCATTTCAGAATTTTCCTTGCAGAAAGAAATGCGCAGACAGTGAAGGAAGCCTCACAGTCATAGTTTCTGCAGCAGGAGTGGGCCCACCAGCTGCAGGTTTGGGTACAGACTAGTGGCGTCAGGGAAGCACTGTGTGTCCACGGCACAGAAGTAGGTGGCAGAGAGGTCTTGCAGGGCGGCTGTGATATGCAGGCTGCTGAGACGGGCTTTGGTATCAAGTGAGGCCATTAATCGTCCCTCCTGCTTCACTGCTCCATTTGACAGCAACACAAACAGAGATTCCAGACTTTTCCCAGGATCCTGCCTGTACCAATACAGTCTGTTTGAAGCGGTTGAATAATTGCAGTAGATGGTATAGTTTTTTCCCTCCTGCGTGCTCAGGAACAGAGGGTTTTGTCCCACTTTCAGCTCTCCACTTAACCCTGTCCAAAGAGAACATTTCAGAAGGAGGCATTTGCTGGTTACCCCAATAATCCTGTTCCTCCCCAGGGAACCCACATGAGTTGCATTGAATCTTGTCGCTACCCCCAAACATTGTATGGACAAGTCCTTTCCTCCCATGGCTCCCTTTTCAATGAACCCCCAGCTCACGGTCTAGTTGAAGCCACAGAATCACTGCTAGTAGCTTCTTCATTTTTTTTTTTTTTTCTGTCTAGTTCACTGAAGACTCAGATTTAGGAGCCTTGAAAGCTGGCCAGGGCTATCCAAATATAGTAATTTATTTTTCTCTACAGAAACACGATTTCAAAAGATGTTCCAACCAATTAGAATCATATCCTGCAGTCCCTCCCTTTCATAAAAAAAAAAAAAAAAAAAAAAGAGAGAGAAAAAAGAGAAAAAGAAAAATTAAAAAAAAAAAAAAGAGTGGGGGTTGGTTTGGACAGAAGTTATGAATGGAAACAGTGCCCTCTTCAGGATACTTAGAGAAATTCCTGAGAAAGTAATTAGAATTGATGCTTCTTGTAAGCCAGCAAGGTGTTCCTAAAAATTTCCTGGTAAATTAACTCTTTCACATCTTGTTGAAAGATTGATTGATTCAGTGAGGAAATTTTACAAGTGACAGAAATGTATCTCAAATGAGCTTAGGCAAGAAGAGAAATGCATTGACTCCAATAACCTTGGCAAGAGCAGAAGTGTATCTGAACTTCAGGCATCCAGGGTGCCAGGGAACTTAATCCTTCAAGACTTCTCATTCTGTGTCTTAGTTTCATTCCTCAAACCAGATTCCAGCATGAAGCAGGAGGCATGTTTGTAAATATTTTCTGGTTGGGATTCATCTCACAGTGTAGCCACCAAAGAAGTACTGAGGCTCCTTTCTGATTCCAGATTTTAAAATATTGAGGTAAGGCTTTGATTGCTTCAGTCTGAGCCAGGTTCCCCTCCAGGGGCCAATTTGTGACTAGAGTGGTGTATACATAATATGATTGGTTCAGCTGGGTCAGGCATCCACCTCTGGGTCATTCATCATTCCATTCATAAGTAAGATAGCAGTCTCCATTCATAATACATGGTTAGAATTTATATTTTACCCGGAATAAGTTGCTATTCTCAGTGAACAAAATGGTAGATGCCCACCACAGTTGCGTTATCTCATCTCTGTGGACTATTGACGGAGGGAGAGTGGGAGGGAAGGAAGGCTTTTATTTCTTTAGGACTCCTCTAACCTGAGTAGCTACTCCTGTGACCTGGGTTAGTCTATGACTCACCTTGACCCTCTGCACATGGTATACCTTTTCTGTACCATGTTGAACACATCGCATTTTCTTCAGTTCCTCAGACACTTACTACACAAAGTTGTGGAAGAAAGGACAAAAGATGATAACAATAACTAACATGTATTGAGCTGTACTCTATGCCAGGCACTATGCTAAGTGAGTGCATAATCTCATTTAATTCTCACAATATCTGGATTTTACAGATCTTACGGGCTTACAGATTTTACAGGCTTACAGAGGTCAAACAATAAGTTTATGATCATGCAGCTGGAAAGGGACGGAGTTGGGATTCAGCCCACCTGATTACTGAGCTAATGCTCAATCCCGTTCTTCTCTGTATGTATGTAACAGATTTCTGTTAGGATTTGGAGGCTACAGGTTGGGGGCAGTAATTTTTCACCCATTATACTCACTGCAATCAATGTCGGATAGGTTTCTTTTTTTTCCCTTCAACTTTTATTTTAGATTCAGGGGGTAAAAAAAGTGCAGGTTTGTTATCTGAGTATATTGCGTGATGCTGAGGATTGGGGCACCAATGATGCCATCACCCGGATAGTGAGTGATATGGTTTGGCTGTGTCCCCACCCAAATATCTTGAATTGTAGCTACTATAATTCCCATGTGTTGTGGGAGAGAGCCAGTAAGAGATAATTGAATCACAGGGGCAGTTTCAGCCATACTGTTCTCCTGGTAGTGAAAAAGTCTCATGAGATCTGATGGTTTCCACTTTCAGACGGGGCTTCCACGTTCCCTTGGCTCTCATTTTTCTCTTGCCTGCCACCATTTAAGATGTATCTTTTACCTTCCGCCATGATTGTGAGGCCTCACCAGCCACATGGAAGTGTTAGTCCACTAAACCTGTTTTTCTCTATAAATTACCCAGTCTTGAGCATGTTTTTATCAGCAGCATGAAAAGGGACTAATACAGCGAGCATAGTGCCTAAAAGTTAGTATCTCAGCCCTTGCTCCACTCCCTTCCTTCTTCCTCTAGTAGTCTCCAGTTTCTATTGTTGCCATGTTTATGTCCATGTTTACCCAATGTTTAGCTCCCACTTATAAGTGAGAACACAGGGTATTTGTTTTTCTGTCCCCGCATTAATTTGCTTAGGATAAAGGCCTCCAGCTCCATTCACACTGCTGCAAAGGACATGGTTTTGTTCTTTTTTATGACTGCATAGTATGACATAGTGTATATGTAGCACCACATTTAAAAAATCCAATTCACCATTGCTGGGCACCTAAGTTGATTTCATTTCTTTGCTGTTGTAAATAGTGCTGCAATAAACATAGGAGTATATGTGTCTTTTTGGGGTGGAACTATTTGATTTCTTTTGGATATCTACACTGTAATGGGATTGCTGTGTTGAATGGTAGGTGTGTTTTAAGTTCTTTGTGAGATCTCCAAACTACTTTTCACAGTGGCTGAACTAATTTACCTTCCCATCAACAGTGTGTAAGTGTTCCCTTCTCTCCACAGCCTTGCAAGCATCTGTTGTTTTTGACTTTTTAATAGCCATTCTGACTAGTGTGAGATGGTATCTCATTGCGGTTTTGATTTGCATTTCTCTGATGATTAGTGATGTTGAGCATTTTTACATATGTTGGTTGGCCTCTTGTGTGTATTATTTTGAGAAATGTCTGTTTATGTCTTTTTCCCATTTTTAAATGGAGTTATTTGTTTTTTGCTTGTTCAATTATTTAAGTTCCTTATATATTCTGGATAATAGACCTTTGTGAGACAGCTTTCTACATTAATTTCTAGACCTGTTAAATCCTAAACTAAATTCTCTGCTGTCTTAAGCAAGTCCCACTGAAATCTCTTTTCCTGCGTGAACTGTGCATAACTGATAAAACCATCCAACATTGCTTTTTGCCTTTAAGAACACTTGAGAAAATGAAAGACATTAAGAAATAAAAGACATTATGTTCAAATGTGCCCAGCAAGTACCCACCAATATCAAGTAATGTGATAAATGATGGGGTGGGTAGGGGTATTAAATAATTCCACAGTATCTAGTGTTGGCCTTAATGGAGTTGTAAGTTAGTTAGAAAGATTAAAATAATGTGCATGGAGTTAAAGTGAACAGTGCAAAGCACTACACTGCTTTGTACAGCAGCATAGCATTGGGTGCATTTTCTTTTTAATATATGTGCTGTATGTGAGGTCAAAAGAGAGGGAAATTATGAAAGGCTATAGGAATTTAGTACAATCTCTTTGGAGGAGCTGAGGACTAAAAAACACATAATGTTTAAATAGAGAGAGAGAGCACTAAAGGCTATTTCAGGAAATATAGAGAGGTAGGAGTAAGGATGACATGTTTTTGAGAAAGTGTGAAGAATGATCCAGCTAACAGAGAAAACAGTCTGGGTAATAGTGTCTGGGAATGAGGATAAATTGGCGAAATGAGGAGCAGATAATGGAAGTCACTGAAAGCTACTTAAAATGGCTTATATTTATGAGAAAATAGAAACTGTTGTAAGATTGTGAATAGTGGAGGGATATGATGAAAAGATATCTTAAAAAGAAGGGTGTGGCAATGGTGCACAGGGTCAGAGGGTGGTTGGGAGCTGGTAGGATAGGGGAGACGAGCAAGAAAGATACTTCAATAATGAAGAGGAAGGAGGACACCCCTTTCAACTGGGTGGGAACAATCTAAGGACTTGAATAAGGTGGTGGGCATGGGAATTCTAAGCAAAGTATATATCCAATAGCACGTCAAAGGAAAAACTGACAATCATTGGTACCTGACTGTAAACTCAAAAGGTTCAAGCCTGAATAAAAAGAGGATGTGGTGTCGTTTACATAAACTGGGAAATTGGAGAAGCATCTGAGTATGGAAAGTGTTTTGAAATTGAGATGATAATGAGATATTAAGTGAAAATGCCCTGGTAAGAGTTAGAGGTAAAGGACAAGATCTCAGCTGAATGGAAGGTACTTGACACTTGGCAGAAACTCAGTAAAGACATCTATCATTATTATACATTATCACGGGTACCACACAGTGTTATAATCAGTGTGTACACCTATCTGTTTCTCCCACTAGATTATGAACTCCTTGAAGGCGGGGAATTTCTCGTAGTCATTTTTGATTTCCCAGTATGTAGTGCAATGATTGGCACATAGTAGGAATGCAATATGGTTTTTTCTTTAATGATGAAAACATAGGAGAGTCGAGACATAGTAGGTGGTATATATGTAGTATTTATTTGCTGTATATGTGAAGAAGGAAGAAGAGGCAGAATTCAGGATTTTTTTCTTTACAATTTGATATTGACTTTGGAATTGTAAAATAGTATAAATTTTTAGAAAGTAGAGAAGTTTAAATTAAAAAGTTATGTATTTCTAAACACCACCCATTTCATCAAGATCTATTTATACAAGGCATTAACCGGTGATTTGAAAAATTGCTTTTTTTTTGTGGGGTTATAGCACCTTTTGCATTATTAACATTGCACATTTGTGTTTTCTTTTTTATTATCAGGTTTGCCAGAAATATTGTCTTTATTTGTACATTCTAATTATTGCTTTGCAATTAAATTAATTCCTGCTTTTATCATTAAACTTTCCTCTTCTCTGTTTTGGCTTATTTTGCTCATTTTTTTTTTTTTAATTTATTGAATTGCCAGATTTGGCTCCTTTGTTTTACTTTTTATTAATAGATGGATGCATTTTCTTGTGAATATTGCTTTGAACAAATATATAGTTTTTTAATGTAGTACCATTATTAGTGTTAATTTTTAATGGCATGTAATTTTAACTCTTAGTTCTTTGACCTGAAAATGTTTTAGACTATTATAAGTGGTTAATTCTCTTTCTACTCATTTATTTGGTATCTTTTAATTATTAGTTTCTAGCTTTATTGCATTAGGTTCAGACAATGTGGCTTATATGATTCTTTCCTATTTTTTTTTGAGTCATATTGTACGCTCATTTTTTGGTAAATGTTCTGTAGCTATATGTTTAATGCAAAGTTTTTTTCCATCATCTTCTCTCTCTTTCTCTCTCTGAGAAATAGATATTAAAGTGTCCCATAAATGAATATGTTATCAAGTTATTTTTGTATTTCCAACAAATTTTGCTTTATATTTTTCTGACACAGTATTGTTTGTTGTTTAAAGAAGGTGACACTAATACTCATTCAATGATTGCCACTAAGTGTGAAGGATATTCTGTCAGGAGATGGACAGGGTGCTGTGGGAAATTTAGCAGGTGGTTACATCCAAGTCAAGATGGCTAGAAGAGGCCTCCTGAAGTAAGTAACATTTAAGCCGAAGTTGACACCTTTTAGGATCTGAAAGCAGACAGTATCAATCAGGGATCTGGTAGGAAACTTATGGCATACTGAAATTGTGTAATTTGAGAAATGTGACTCTAGTTATAAAAATATAAGCAGGGAGTAGGGAACATATAAAAGAGAGTGCTATAACCTGGGACTAGCGTCACTCTGGGCCTTGAATGGAAGGGAGGGAGTATTACTAAAACCTGGAGATACACAGGCTGTTTGGAGAGGCCACCGTAAGGAGCTGATTATGGGTTAATGTCAGTCTGTGTCAGCCCCAGAGGGAGGAAGCTGGAGGAATATATAGCCTGACCTTAATTTCTTTATTTTCTCTGTTCTCTGTGTGTGCTCCCCTTGGGCCAAAACCTATTGGAAACCAAAAGACAAGGTAGCTTATTGATATAATCCCTGCAGGTCAGTCACCTGGGGCACAGAGCAGGGTGCAGAAGGATGGAGAGAGGACCTGGAAGCAAACAGGAGATATTAAGCACACAGTCCAAGATGGGTGAGGAATAAAGATGAAAAATGAGACCAGAGCAATAAGCTAGAGAAAGAAAGGCTTTGTGAGCCTTAGTAATGATTTGGGATTCCATCCTTTGGGAAACTGGAAGTCACTGATTAGTTTTAAGCAAGAGAGCAAATTGATTGCACTTGTATTTTTAAATAATAACTCTGGCTAGACTAAGGAGAATATGTTGGAGACACTGATGGCTTCGTTTACTAGGATGGGAACACAGAGAAGGTGGACCTATGGGGTGATGAGATAGGGAGCTCAATAGTGTGTCTGTGCCAAGGAGAATCTTGGCTAGAGATACAGATTTGTCAGTCTAGAGCAGTTAAATGGTATTTGATGTTCAGGAGCCAGTGAGATTGCTTAGAATCTGTGGATAGTGTAGAAGAGGGCTTAGGAACCCCAGAATTCAAGAAATTGGCAGAGAAGCTGTAGCCTTCAAAGGCAGGAGAAGGTGGTAGTAGCTAGGAGGGAAGGAGGAAAACGTGGAGAATTTTGAGAAGTCATGCTCTTGAATTGGCTAGTGAACTCTCTGGTATCTCCTAGATGAATCATGATAAACTTCTGTAGTAAGGGTATCAGGATAACATCAATGAGGGCATTTTAAGTAAGAGACAATTTTATACTGACATTTGACAGAATCTCTTCATCTCCAGCAGTCACTCTGTCCTAGAAAACCGAAACCCCTCAGTGAAGCTGTGGATTAGAGAGAATTTGCTTTATGCAAGATCTCCATGTCCACAGATTATGTTTTTGTAAAGCATCTGTTCAAAGCCAGAATGTGCCAGGTGGTTGTGGAGAAAGATATAAATTAGTCCATGGAATTTGAAACTCTTAACATGAATTGATCATCTACCTTCTTTTGCCTTCATGGCTATATTCATACTACTGAAAAATAATTAGTAGTGTTTCAAGACATCTGGTCCATTAGATTTCTTCTGAAAAGAAAATCTTTACATATTAAGACATCAAATTAAATAAATAATAGGCAGCTACATTTTTGCCTAATTCAGATGTATATGAAACAAGGATTTTATAGTTTAGGTATCAGGAAGTAGTTTTCTGACTTAGTGCCAGGATGGCCTTAAATGTGCTAAAAAATAATAATAAAATAATAATAATGCAAATAGGGAGTGAGCCTGTGTTCACATTTTATTACTATTCTTAATCATTAACTTAAAAAAGCTAATTTCACAAATGTTTACAGGAAAAAGACATAACTGTATAGACAGCAAAATAAAATGCTGTTAGGGTTGACACTATAATCTGGGGTTAATTTTTTTTCCAGGCTATGAACTCAAAACTCTTCCATTTCTGTAGATTAACCTCCAACCCACAGGAATGTAAACTATGTGAGCCTTTTCTCAGTTATGGATTGCTAGGTAAATATGCTCTGACAAGAAAGTTACAATCCCCAAGAATGCCAGATAAGTGCTTACTTGAAAATGCTCTTGCAGATAGAGAAAAAAAAAGACTAGCAATCATCATTTTTCTTTTTTCCAGGATTGGGATAACTTTTTTTCACAGTATTATTAATAAATGGCCATGACATTTAAACTGTCTTTCCCAAGATAAAGATATATGTTTAAATGACTTTGTGTCATGCAAGAACTCAATATCCCATAATTTTCTAATTCATCAGGAGCAATTCTTTCAAGCCAGAAATGTCAAATAGGTTTTAGGAAATTTATCAGGTTTATTGAAACTCAAGGCTCTGTCATTAAAATCTCTTGCTGATTTTCCTCAAACCTCACCGCTTCATGAAGTCTGGCTGAGAATGAACCAGTAATGTGGAGAGTAATCTAACGCAGTGATTTTCAAACTAGGGAACAGTTATGTATTTTAAGGGAATCAATTTCCAGATCTTCAACTTCTGTATGTAATCTTTCCTAAAAGTGATCTGTTCAAGAACTTGACTGTGGTTCTCGTTTCCTATCTCAGATTTCACAATTGCTTTTTCCCAACCTTATTCAAGAAGGAATCTCCTTTTGCAGCAATGCCTTGCAGTTTAAACACCTCTGGAACATTAAACAAAGGGACAATTTATTGGTGTCATGGAAACGTCCTTTAATTAACCACAAATATGACCCCAGGCATGTTCTTAATAAATGCATTTCCAAACAATTTTCACCTTTAAGTTTAAAATGTACTAAAATTGAAATATATTTTTGTTGTTTTAATCAAGGGTACATCAACAATAATTATATTTATAACTCAATCTAGAAAGGTAATTTTTAGCAATTAGAGCAGTATGGTCAGAGAAAATTTAAAAGCAATTTCAATTTTATACATGATTTTGTTGCAGACATTTTGGGTGATCAACAAAAGCCTTTAAACAAAAATATACTAAAATTAAGTTCTGCAGGAGAAGTTGAATGGAAATATGATTCCAAGGAAAGAAAAGAGCAATATAAGGTCTTTGATTGTCAATGAGGAACTTGTGAATTTTAACTGGGTGTTGATGGGTATCAAGTCACTTTGGTATTAAGGTTTCACTGGATATGTTTAAAAGCTATTCTACGAGTTTTATTTGAAAATGTCAATGTTTATATTACAGTGGAATTTACAACCTTTGTAGCTATTTAAACATTTAAACTAATACTAACATATTTTAGAAGTTATCTTAAAAATTCATGAAGGTTTTACAGTTTTCCAATGTCTGAATACCATTAAGAGTTGGCCTACAAACATGAGCACACTTTGATGACAACGCAGGAATTACTGTCAATATATGCTTATGTTTAATCCCCTAGTCACTCTTTAAATCTGTGTCTCCTATAGCCTTTGGTGGAAAGTATCAGTCCTGTTGAAATTCACATAGCTCCTTCAATGTTTCCTCCTAGACCTGAATTTGGATGAACCAAGATGGAACAAGGGACATGGGCAAGAAATAATCAAACAGTGCAATTCTGAGCTACTGTAGAGGAGGCGGGTGTGGCAGATACTCTCTGGGTTACCTGCTTCATCCCCTTCATTAAGCAGAAAGTGTTTCCTCCTGTCAAAAAGGAGTTTAAAGTTTGCTGTATTTGATGGAAAATGCCGATTCCTGGTGTCACAGAGAGAATGCAGTTGTAAAAGAGACAAGACAAAGAATTCAAGTTAGAGAGTGCATTAAAGCTCCACGTTGTTGGTTTTGTTAATAATCAAAGCAGTCTACAAATGTTAGCCCAGAATATTACTAGGGCAAAATATCCATAGGGATTAACTGATGGTCACAGTACCTAAAGGTTCTGGTTTGACCAAGTTCTCAGACAAAGACTAAGATTACTATAGGCGCAGGAGCAGGAAGTAGACATTCTAGCCTAGACACTGGGGCAGAAAAATAATTTGGGGTACAGGAAAGATCAGATTAACTCATGCCTACTTACCTATTAGATTTTTATTTTATGAATACTTCTTTTTTTATTTTTGAGACGAGTCTTGCTCTGTCGCTCAGGCTGGAGTGTAGTGGCACGATCTTGCTCACTGCAAGCTCCGCCGCCTCCCAGGTTCATGCCATTCTCCTGCCTCAGCCTCCCCAGCAGCTGGGACTACAGGTGCCCGCCACCATGCCCGGCTAATTTTTTTGTGTTTTTAGTAGAGACAGAGTTTCACCGTGTTAGCCAGGATGGTCTCGATCTCTTGACCTCGTGATCCGCCCGCCTCGGCCTCCCAAAGTGCTGGGGTTACAGGCGTGAGCCACTGCGCCCAGCCATGAATACTTCTAGATGTCAATTTTTTCATCTTTTCCTCTCGTTTCTTCATTAGCCTGTATCGACTCTCATATCTAGTAGAATATCTGTTATAGTATGGTATTGTGTATATTGTGTGCTTCCATCTAGGCCAGGGTGATAGTCACAACTTTTACCCTCCTATTTAATAACATATTTAGTGATTGGTATGAAGTGCAGACACAGACTGGGGGTGGGAGTCAGTGCAAGAACAGAATCCTTGTGGAATCCCCTGCTATTCCATGTAGGGCAAGGGAGGGACTTCTCTGGATCTTGATTACCTCAGATAAATAATGAGAAAATAGGATTAAACAAAAAAAAAAGACTTTTTTTTTCTTCTAACTTTAATCTCCACAACTGTTTCCCCTCTTCGATAGGTTTTATCCACCCCGGAAAGTTCCCCAAGGAGAGATTTATAAGAAGAAATGGAAGAAGAGAAGTTGCTTAATCTTAGAGTCAGGATAGTTTCAGAAACCAAGGTCTAGGAATTTTACTCAAATTTTTGGGTCTTCCATTCCTATGTCACTCAGTCCTGGGATCTGAGTAGCAAAACGATTTCTCCTCTCTTGTCCCCATGGAAGTCTCCACAGCAGGGCTCCTTATGATGGAGGGAGAGAGGGCAGGGCTCAGGCCTCCTGCTTTGCCTTTAGAGGTTTGTGCTGACTTCCTGCTGAGCTATTACCGTGTTTCACCAGAAGTTTCTACTTCTATGATGAAAGAAAATTCGAACCTGAATTTGGGAGTCCTGGAGTAGTTCAACATCTTTTCTTACTTTCCATGGATTTGTTGGAGAGAAAGTGCTGTGGTACCTAATTTCAGTAGATTATACAGACAAGAGGCAAGAAGTACAGCAGCCACACTGAGTGAGTGAGCCTTTTATCTGGATTACTGAGGCCACATAGGTATCTTTTGAGAAAGGCAGCCTTCGGTCACACTGGATGCAAATAGAATTGCTTTAATTCTTCTATGGATAGAAATTGGAGACTGAGTTTACCTCTAACTGGCAAAAGGAAATTTTAGGTATTTGCAATGTGGTTTGCTAGAAGAATAATTGAAAGCATTTATATCTGAAGCAGGAGTGCAAATGAGAGCAGCCTGACATTTTCTGTTTGTTTTTCACTGTTTGCTGTTACTTAAAACTGTGACCAAAGGCACACACTAGTGATTGTTGTGTAGAACCCTCCTTTGGGAAAGTGGATGAATTGGAATACATTATTTTCTTTAGTCAGTTGATCTTTCAAGTAGTAAATATTTATTTATTATCAAATTTAAATAGGATGCTTTATTGGATGCTGTATATGAACATGTGTGTGTATGATTGGAAGTGATGATGATGGCTTAATTTATATGTTTCTATGTGTGTAAATCATGGTTCTGAATATTGACACATATAAACCTGTACATGATTAAATAGCAATATAAGTCAATATTTTAAAAAGTCGCCCATATGGCAGAGTCAAGAAGTCATATGTGAGTTGATTAGCAAAGAAGATCATTATGGGCTATATAGTCTAAGTTGTATTTGCTAAGGATCTAGATGGATAAGCAGGGATTTGATAGAGAGGAAAGGACTGCTGCAATCTTAATGTTTGTCTTCCCCCTTGGAATTCAATGTTGAAACCTAATTGCCATTAGGAGGTGGTGCCATTGGGCAGTGACTATGTCATGAGGGCAAAGCCCTCATCAATAAGATTGATGCCTTGAGAAAATGTCACTTATGAGCCAGGAAATGGGCCTTTACCAGATACCAAATCCATTGGTGTCTTGACCTGGGACTTCCCAGCCTCCACACTGAGAATAAATTTCTGTAATTCATAAGCTACCTAGTCTATGATTGTTATGGCAGCCTTAATGGACTAAGTAAGACAAGGAATGATCATAGCATTGTGAAATACAGTAGCTAGAATATATTTTCTTTTTTAAGATTAAGAATAGCTGGCCGGGCACAATGACTCATGCTTGTAATCCCAGCACTTCGGGAGGCCGAGGTGGGCGGATCATGAGGTCAGGAGATCAAGACCATCCTGGCTAACACGGTGAAACCCCATCTCTACTAAAAATACAAAAAATTAGCCGGGCATAGTGGCAGGCGCCTGTAGTCCCAGCTACTCAGGAGGCTGAGGCAGGAGAATGGCGTGAACCTGGGAGGTGGCAGAGCTTGCAGTGAACTGAGATCGTGCCACTGCGCTCCAGTCTGGGCAACAGAGCGAGACTCCACCTAAAAAAAAAAAAAAAAAAAAGATTAAGACTAGCATGTGATGTATTAGTACTGAGTGGAAATATAGAGCTCTTATACACCCCCTCAACCCTCATCCTCCCCATTTCCCTTATTATCGATATCTTACATTAATGTCATACTTGTGTTACAATTGATAAGCCAATATTAATATATTAACTAAAGCCCATAATTTACATTAGACTTTGCTCTTTATGTTATACATTAGATGAGTTTTGACAAGTATGTAATGACATAATCCACTCTTATAACTCTTATAGTATTGTACAGAATGGCTTCATTGGTCTAAAAATTCCCTGTGTTCTATTTATCATCCTTCTTTCTTCCCTGCAAAACCTTTGGCAACCACTGATCAGCGTACTCTCCCCATAGTTTTGTTTTTGTCCAGAATGTTTTATAGTTGGAATGATATAGTATACACTCTTCAGATTGGCTTCTTTCACTTAGCAATATACAGTTAAGGTTCCTCCACGTCTTTTGTGGTCATGTCTTTTTTTTTTTTTTTTTTTTTTGGTGAGATGGAGATTTACTCTTGCTGCCTAGGCTGGAGTGCAATGGCACGATCTCGGCTCACCTCATCCACTGCCTCCCAGGTTCAAGTGATTCTCCTGCCTTAGCCTCCCGAGTAGCTGGGATTACAGGAATGTGCCACCACACCCGGCTGATTTTGTATTTTTAGTAGAGATGGGGTTTCACTATGTTGCCCAGGCTGATCTCGAACTCCTGACCTCAGGTGATCGGCCTGCCTTGGCCTCCCAAAGTGCTGGGATTACAGGCGTGAGCCACTGCACCCGGCCTGGTCATGTCTTTTTATCACTGAATAATATTTCACTGTATGGACATACCATAGTTTGTTGATACATTCACCTATTGAAGGACATCTTGGTTGATTTCAAGATTTAGCAATTATAAATAAAGCTACTTCAAACATTTTTATGCAGATTTTTATGGGGACAAAAGTTTTCAACTCACTTGAGTTAAAATTAAGGAGCATGATTGCTGGATCATAACTTAAGAGAACGTTTAGTTTTATGAGTAACTGCCGAACTGTCTTCCAAAGTGGCATTTCTACCAGCAGTGAATAAGGGTTCCTGTTGCTCCATATCCTCACCAACATTTGATGGTTTCAGTGTTTTGGACTTTAGCCATTCTGATAGGCATGTAGTGATATGTCACTGTTTTAATGTGCAATTCCCTACTAATATTTGATGTTAAGCATCTTTTCATGTGCTTATTTACCATCTATATAATTTGTTTGGTGAGGTGTCTGTTCAGATCTTTGCCTATTTTTTTCATTGGGTTTTAAGTGTTCTTATTGTTGGGTTTTATTTTATTTTATTTATTTATTTTTTGAGATGGAGTCTTGCTCTGTTGCCCAGGCTGGAGTGCAATGGCCCAATCTCAGCTCACTGCAACCTCCACTTCCCAGTTTCAAGTGATTCTCCTGCCTCAGCCTCCCGAGTAGCTGGGATTACAGGCTGCCACCACCATGCCTGGCTAATTTTTCTATTTTTAGTAGAGACAGGGTTTTGCCATGTTGGCCAGACTGGTCTCAAACTCCTGACCTCAGGTGATTTGCCTACCTTGGCCTAGCAAAGTGCTGGGGTTACAGGTGTGAGCCACCATGCCTGGCTTATTGTTGAGTTTTAAGAGTACTTTGTACATTTTGGATACCACTTAAAAAAATACATATGTGTTTTGCAAATATTTTCTCCCAGTCTGTGGCTTGTCTTTTTCTTCATTTTCTTAATTTCTTATGATTTTGGCAGTCTTTTACTTTCTTTGAAAGTATCTATGGTGATTTTCCCATGTGTGCTCTTGGAGACATAAAATATTTGCTCCCTCTACTTGTAAGTGACATTATATTTTTGAAATGTATTAATATTCTTTTCTCCTTTACATTTTCAGATACATAACCTTATCTATATTCTTCTGAGGAATCTATCTGTCTTGAGTGGGGAGAGATTAGATTATTCTGAGAGGAATGGAAATAGAAAGAATTAATATTCAGCTCTGACATCTAAATTTGGATTTTTGATTACTTAACAAGAGAACTGGCTTAAAAGTAAGGTTTTTTTTCAGGTGTAACACTTTTTTCTTAATTATTTATTGTATTCTTTACCATATTATATGTAAGGCCAGCTGGACTTGATCACAGAGTTTTACGTAAGTTTGACAGGAAAGTGCAGGACAGAGAGGGAGGTCAGTGTTTTGGGTCCTAGAGGATAAAGAAAAATGGAGGCAGAACTAGGAACTTAGGTGTCAGGACTCTGGTCTTTCCCCTGGTCTGCTACACTGATTGGGTTAGGAAAGACTAGAAGCGTTTAGATAAGTATTGGGGGAAGTCTCACTTATGATGTGGGAAGATGGCCCTGGAGAAAAATCAAGGGTTGGCTACGTGAGTCAGAGGCTACTTTCTAGAATCCCCGTGGTCTGTTTACAGGTGCAGGGAATCCAGAAGTCCCCAGGGGTCCAGGAAGTAGATGCAGAAAGTTGAGAGGGCTAGTGACCTGGCAAAGTCCTGGGCTAAGGACAAAGAAGTGCCCATGATGAGGGTCTTTGAGATGGAGTCAAGCAGCTGAAACAATTGGCTTCAGCAGTGGTGTCAACACATAATCCCAAAAGTCCAGGTGGGACAATTCATACATAAATAGGTACCTACACAGGGAACAGAGTAGATTGGCTGCTCAGCTGCTCATACCAAAAGATCCAGAAGGCAATGCATGGATTTAAGCCTTTTTTTTTTTTTGCCTCAGGTGACACTCTACTGTCTCCCCTTATCACCTAAATTTCATCATGGAAAGAAAAGGATAAGGTGGTGGAATTCCAAACATATCACCTAAAGAGACCAAGTCATCTAAGAGAGACTTTACATCAGCCCTAACACAGAATTGAACTTAAATGGACTGAATATTTAAAGTGAAAGGAACTCTTTAAACCTGAATAAAATGAGACATTGTTAATTGCAATTTTTAAAATTTAAGTTTCTTGACTATTTGGTGGATGGGATTGTTCATAAGGAGGATTAGATATATTAGAGAAATTGTTTTCTTCATATGTCTTTTTATATGCATCTACATATTATGTAAGTTTGTTACCCCACCATGTAAATTTCCTTTCTGTCTGCCTCATTCATTTATCTACCCAGTTGAATTCACAAACTGTTTTAATTATCTTTGAAAAAAAGTATAAGGCACAGAAAAATCTACAAAAACAACAGCAAAGAAATATGAAAATCAAGAAAAAAATAAGGGCAGGAACATAAACCTTGAATTAGATTTGGATTCAAAATATATGAAATCAGCCTCTATAGTTGGAGTTAAGCTAACATTGGCTCTGAACTTATTCGCAGTCAGTGTAAAGAAGGAAAACAATCAGTCCTTTGATAATTACCTCATCCATATGATAAAAACAAACTACAAGTATAGGTACAAATTATCCATGCAGTAAATCTTAAGAGAAATTTTTCTTATAGCGTCTCATAGAAACATGAGGTAATATGTAAACTGTGTCCCCAATAAAGAAGCTATAGTATGTCCAATGATGAATTCTGTAGGACTGTTGTTTATGATATACTTAATAGAAAACTTATTGCATCATGACAAAGCACAATTCCACGAAGGAAAGAAAATGGTAAGGTATTGGCTCAATAGGAATCCTGCATTGAAATTTGAAACAGCCAAGATGAAGATTACTTTATAGCTACAGGCATTTTTCTGGAAGAGAACCTCCTGGGAAATCTAAGGCTAGATCAAATTGGATAGTAGGGAATGGGGAGTAAGGGAGTTGCCAGAATATGGCCTTTTTGAGAGGAAATAGGTATACACTTCTCTCTCTCTCTCTTACTCTCACTCTCATAGTCTATAAGACTGTAAGATATCCATATATATATATATATATTAGAGTTTACTATACATACACACAGACACTATATAAATATATTATCCATGTAGTAAATCTTAAGAGAATTTTTCTTATAGCATCTCATAGAAACATGAGGTAATGTGTAAACTGTGTCACCAATAAAGAAACTTTCTTCCTTCCTATATATAGCGTGTGTGTGTTGTGTGTATCTGTGTGTGTGTGTGTGTGTGTGTGTGTCTTTGGTATTGCTTAGGGTATCTTTACATAAGTTTATTTTTTTAATCAAATAATATTCTGAATATTTCAATGCTTGTAGTGCTCTCTACAACTGGGTGTCATTTTGTCTGCATTATGGTTAATTATTTCTGTATTTTTCTATATTGAAGCACTTGACTCTACTTTTCCTAAATTTTATTCAGAACTGTATTATAGATAACTTGTGGTTTATTTAATATATATTGAACAGTAAAGCCGCGATCATCATAAAACCTTAAACATTCTCATGTATTTATTTATAGCTATCATAATATTTCTTGCCTTGTGACTACTGAATGCTAATAAAATATAACCCTTTGATAAATGTTTTCTGGGACATTTAATTCTGCATTCTTCAGCTATTTTTGCCAATGTTTCATAACTTTTTAAATATTTATCCTCATTTTCCTTCCATTCCATTTCTGTCACATTTATTTCGGCTTTAATTCTTTATCTTTGAATATCTGTGTTGCTTTAAGCAATTTTTCGTTTGCTCTTTCTTTCTCTTCAACTGTTTTTGCTAAGTGCTGATCATATACTTATATTTTCTGACCTGTCTTACTTCTTCAATGTGTTCTCAAATATTTGTGGATACCTCAACAATGAGTATATTTTAATCAAAATAATATCTTTACTTTGGCTCTTACTACCTGCCAGCTTTCTTCCTTCCTGTCTTTATCCCTCCTTGTTTTTAAGAGATATCCAAATGAACTATTATTCATAGCATGTGAGAATCTATGTGAGCTGATTAAATAAGATTTTCACCTACAGCTGAAATGCTCAAGATTATACCTAAATAGTTGGTAATTTAGAATGATTTTCCTGACTTCATATTTGTTGCTTTCAAACTTTTTCTGGAGTTTTAGATTTAGAGTATAACATTGGGTTTGGCATAGAAAGTTATATCAAGCTGTCTCTTTTTTTATTCTTTAGTTTCAGTCTACCAAATATACAATTTAACACATCCCTCAGCTAAAGTTGCCATTAAAGAGTTCTTACTTGTCCCTTTATCTGCTGAACACATTGAAATTATCTTGAATAACTATCTATGCTGAATTTCTGGTCAACAGAGCTTCCATATCTTGGTGAAGCAATTTTATTCATTGCTTTTTGCTTGCTATGTTGAAAGGTAAGTTTGGGCAATTTTAAAAATTATTTTATTGGAATTGATATGTGAGTTTATTACTGCTTTCTGATGGCAAAAAGGAGTTTGAAAGAAATTAATAGCATTGGGGTCATCTGTTATTTTTATGTATCCATTATTCATTCCTCTTCTAGTAGCATCTTGGCTTTGCCTTGAGGAACCACCTCTGCCTGTTTCCTAAATCTGAAGAAATTAGTCTAAGCAAAGTCAGCCCATGACATTTTCTGGAATTATCACAAAAGAAGCCTCTTTCTTCTACTGGAGTTGTTAATTTGGCAGGTATGGTAAAGAGAGTAATAGCTCTCCAAAGATGTCTGTCTCATCCATTGGGGCTGTTATACCCCAAATACCATAGACTGGGTGGCTTTAACAACCAGCATTTATTTCTCACAATTAAGGCTGGGAAATCCGAGATCAAGATAGCAGCAGATTCAGTGTCTGGTGAGGGCCGTTTCCTGGTTCATAGACGGTGCCTTCTTGCTGTGCTCTCACATGGTGGAAAGAGCAAGGCAGCTCTCTGGGGCCTCTTTTATAAAAGCACTAATCTCGCTCATGAGAACTCCACCCTCATGACCTAAACACCTCTCAGAGGTCCTTTCTCTTAATACCATTACCTTGGGGATTAGGAGTTCAACATACAAATTTTGAGGGGATGCAAACATTTGGTCTATAGTAATGTCCACCACCTATCCCCAGAACCTGTGAATATGTTACCTTATGTGGCAAATGTTCTTGAAAATGTGATTCAGAAAGTGGGATTCACCAAGAATCTTGAGATGAGAAGACTATTCTGGAATATGTGGCGTATCGCAATGTAATCTCAAGGGTCTAGGCTCAGGCGGTCCATGAAGGTGACAGGAGATGTGACAACGGTGGTAGAGGTCACAGTGCTGTGATTTCTAGTTTTGAAGATGGAAGAGGTCCATGAGCCAAGGGATGCAGCAGCCTCTAGAAGCTGGGGAAGCTCAGCGTTTCACTCAGTCTCCCCTAGAGCCTATAGAAGGAACATAGCCCTGCCAACACCTTTGTGTTAGTGCACTGAGACTTATGAGCTCCCAAACTGTAGGATAATAAAGTAATATTGTTTAAGCCACCATTTTTGTGGTAATTTGTTACAGCAGCAGGAGGAAACTAACACAGTAGGACACAAGTCTGAGGCTTCTGGTGGCCATCTTTGCCATCACGTGGGCCTGAGCTTGCTTCAGAGTAAAGCCAATATAAACAAGAGCTAAACGATGGAGACATGCTGTGGTGATATGATTTGAGCATTTAGTCCAGTCCTTCCTAAAGTAGTTAACCCAGATTTTTCAGTTTTATTAGCCAACAGATTTTTGTTTGGTTTTGTTTTGCTTCAGTTACTTTGATCTGGGCTCTCTCCTACTTGCATACTATTCTATGTACAAGCATCTTTTTAAAATTACAGTTTTACTTATAATAGCTCCAGTTTGGAAACAATGTACTTATCATGCTTACTGTATTTGTTGATTTACTCGATCAATAACTCAAGTTAGGCCGGGCGCAGAGGCTCATGCCTGCAAACCCAGCACTTTAGGAGGTCGAGGTAGGCGGATCAATTGAGGTCAGCAGTTTGAGACCAGCCTGGCCAACACAAGGAAACCCCCACTAAAAATTCAAAAATTAGCTGTGCAGGGTGGTGCGCACCTGTAATCCCTGCTACTCGGGAGGCTGAGGCAGGAGAATTGCCTGAATCTGGGAGGCAGAGGTTGCAGTGAGCTAAGATTGCACCACTGCACTCCAGCCTGGGTGACAGAGTGAGACTCCATCTGAAAAAAACAAAAACAAAAACAAAACAAAAAAACCCCTCAAGTTATTGAGTAAAATGAAGTATATTTCAAAAATATAATATAGCCATGGAAAACTCATGCTATAGAAAAACTGCTTGTTTATATGGGAACATTTTCACAATATATTAGTTTTTCACTGAAGCAAAAAAATGGAAAAGCAGATTTCATAGAAACACCCAACCATATACAAAAAAGTTTAAAAAGTTACAAAGGAAGGATTTTCCTATGATAACTTGGAAATTTGGATAACTTGGGAAGGTTAGAAATTTCTTCTAAACTCTTGTATTCTTCATAGAGTTATACAAAATGACATTTGAAACATTTATTAATGCCCCTGCCAAAGACTGCATTTTAAACCTAAATGCTATTGAAAAATGCACTGAAGAAGTTTAAAATATTGTGTAATCCCAAGTCAAATAATTACAAACTAATGTTAAAAAGGCACAAATTTCCTATGTAAACAATAATGGTAATAGTGTCATTTTTACATTTAACTTCTATTAATAAAGATAATTGAAATAAGTCTCATCTTGCAATTACTACTCTAGAAAAAGTGAGGACTACAAGTGCATGTATGGCATACAGCACTGTCTTCATGAATTTCTTTCTTATGTTCTATGTGTCTGTTACATTAATAAGACTGAGATGCTATAGCAGTTTGCCACCCTTTGGGAAGGCAAAAAGTCCAGTGGTTAAGGTGTCATACATTGTGTGATTCTAGGCATTTTGGCCTCTTTGAACTTATATTAATTCTTCACATAAAATTAGAATATCAATAGTAGTTACAGCATGGATTTGTTGGGACTACTAAATGATTATAAAGCATGTCATGCACCTCTCAGAATATGGGGTGCATATAGATACTCAATAATTGTTAGCTACTACTAATATTTTTATTATCAGCATGATACTGTTGTTACTATTAATTTTTGACATGCCATACAGTCCTGTGAGTTAGCTCAGAATTCTGAGTTGACGCAACTATAGAGGAGATAGCAAAATAGAAAATTTATCCATTTTTACTCTACAATGTTTAATGAGGAAAATGCCCATCAATTAATTACCTTCATTCAAAAAACTTTAAAAAATCATTTCTGTGAATTAAAGATTGTTGTGAGCACAGTTGCTATTGAAATGAGTAAAACTGTGTCCTTGGTAACCAACAGTTTGCATTTTAGTGAGGAGACAGTGAAAAATACCTATAAACACCATAAAGTGTTAGATTTGCCACATTAGAAATATGCTTAGGGTTTCAGTTAGGAGATAAAGGAGAAAGTGATCAGTTCTACCAGTGCAAGAGGGTCAGGACAAGGATTCAGAGAAGAGAGGAGGCTTGCGAACCTTTCAAATAATAGGCAAGTGGTTAGTTGGGGATGGGCATTCCATGCTGAGGGGAAATGCTGGCAAAGGCATAGATGTAGGAAACAATTTCATTTGCTGAGAGGTTGAGCGTGTATGGTGTTGGGAGATGGGAATATAGCAACAAATGAGGCAAAGTTGCTAAGCAGGGGACAGCCTAATTAATCCATGAATAGATGACCCTGACCATTTACCCTATCAGGTATAGTAAGTGCTGGAAATACAGTGGTGGCCTCTGCTTTGACGGACCTATATTCTAAATAATCAGGGCCTTTCTGTGGGAAATGAGGCTTTATTGAGGCAGAGGTATGTGTACATGATCTGATTTTTATTATAGGATGCTCACTCAGGCAGCTATGTGAAGCAATGTTTGAAGGGTGTATTTTAGTCTGTTTTCAGGCTGCTGATAAAGACATACCCAAGACTGGGAAGAAAAAGAGGTTTAATTGGATTTACAGTTACACATGGCTAGGGAGGCCTCAGAATCATGGTGGGAGGTGAAAGGCATTTCTTACATGGCGGCAGCAAGAGAAAAATGAGGAAGAAGCAAAAGCAGAAACCCCTGATAAACCCATCAGATCTTGTGAGACTTAATTCACTATCACGAGAATAGCATGGGAAAGAACAGCCCCCATGTTTCAATTACCTCCCCCTGGTTCCCTCCCACAACATGTGGGAATTCTGGGAGATATAATTCAAGTTGAGATTTGAGTGGGGACACAGCTAAACCAAATTAAAAGGGGACGCAATTGAAGGTAGACAGAGTAGATGAATGATTATTTATTAATTCAAATGAGAGGAGCTGCATGAAAGCACTAGAAGCAAGGATGGAAAGAAATGAGTTTAGATATGAAACTTGGTAACTAGCCTGAATCTAAGTCTGCGTGACTGATGGGCCTCAGGGGTAAAAGGGAGGGCAAAACCTGAATAGCCTGAAGGTGTCTTCCTTGTGTGAGAGAAAGGTTTTCATTTTGATTGGTGCCTACCCTACTTTTCCAGACAAGTAGAAGCCTGGGTGCCGAGCTGGGCTAGGGTGTGGCGTTACAGAAGCTGTTGTGTTTGGGAAATGACTCAGCAATCTGAATTATGATTCCGCAGTTTGGTCTTGGCCTCCCCTTAGCCTCTGCCACATCCAGTCGCTCTCACCACTCATTCCAAACAGACCCCCAACCTAAACTCTGCAGCCTGCTTATTGAACTTAATTATTTCAGCAGTTTGTCATTCCAAACTGCCTCTCACCACCCACAGTGAGCAGATGGAATAAAATGCTCCACAAGAGGCTTAATAGTGAAGGAGATGTATTGGGGGAATTGTGGGCATAAAAAGAAATGTTGGCATTATTTTTTTCATTTATTTTAATTTTTCCTTTAGCATAAGGGAGAATCTTCTCACAGTCCAGGCATCTCCCAATTCTGAGAATTCTCCCAAGTCTCAGAAGACATAGGTGTGGTGACTTGGACCATGGCAGCTGCTTGGCCTTACTGTTAGACCAGGTTTATCTAAATTGTCACCACCTGCTAGGCTGCCTTACCAGAAGCAATTATAGCATTACCAGAAGTTAACTTCCTTTTTTATTTTTATTTTTTTATTTTTTTTAGCATTTGCTGGTGAGTACTAGCAGTACATGAAATCCTACTTGACAATTGTTTGCTTTCTTTCCTTACTTTCTTATGTCAAGACAAATGAAGCTTTAAAGAACGTTAAGAAATACAGGATGAAGCCAGGTTAAAGTCAGAAAGAATGATGGATGGATGGGAAACAGTGAGTCTGACATGATGTAGTGGTTTTTTTTGCACCATTTTATAATTAGAAAGTAATAAGGTATGCATAAAAATCTGATAGCCCAGGCTGGAAAGTCGAGGGTGAAGAAATTCCCCAAACTGGAAACACAGGAATAGCAAACTTTTATTGTGTTCCTGAATCTTGAGCAAGGCTGAGGAGGAAAAAAAGAAGAAAAAATAAAGGCTTGTGGAGATGGTAAGAAATTCAGTTTTGGATATATATATATATATTTTTGAGACGGAGTCTCTCTCTGTCGCCCAGGCTGGAGTGCAGTGGCCAGATCTCAGCTCACTACAAGCTCCGCCTCCCAGGTTTACGCCATTCTCCTGCCTCAGCCTCCCGAGTAGCTGGGACTACAGGCGCCCGCAACCACGCCCGGCTAGTTTTTTGTATTTTTTAGTAGAGACGGGGTTTCACTGTGTTAGCCAGGATGGTCTCGATCTCCTAACCTCATGATCCGCCTGTCTCGGCCTCCCAAAGTGCTGGGATTACAGGCTTGAGCCACCGCGCCTGTCCTTTTGGATATATTGACTTTGATATGATCATGGGATATACAGACAGATAGTAATTAAAATAATAAAGCAAAAATACACAATTCTAAAATAATAGAGCTTTAGGTCAAGCTCTAAGATTCTCTGGATAGCAGTGATGCTTAGAATATGTTATCTGACCTATGTAACACACGGGCTTGTGCAGGTTTAATGAATTAACACGTGAAGATATTTTGAAAATCTATAAAGCATGTGTGGATTCATTATTTTATTACTATTTCAAAAATTACAGCTGATAGACATCCCCTCTGTGTTTCCTATAGTCAGATACATTTTTTTTTCCTTTAGTGAAGACAATGATTTCCTCTTTGTGTTCCTATAACCCTGAACACTTCCCCCTGACCTTTACACAGATGCTGAGGTCTGAGGTTTCTGTAAGCCTCTCCCTGTTGCTTAATTCACTGTGCGCTCCTATAAGCACAGAAATACATCGCGGCGTCCCCCAGCTGTGAGTCTGAGATCTTGAGACTGAAGGATTTGGTTGCTTTCTGGAAGTTCACAGAGAAACGATTCTCCGTTGCATTCTGTTGCTTATAAGCTTCTTGGCGAATAATGAGAGTCATCTGCCTGCTGGGAGGCTGCTTGTACCAGAACAAATAATAATCACTGTCACTGGTGTCGTATGTGCAGCTCAGGGTCACGGTCTCTGCCTCCTGCACAGACATCTCTGGTTGAGACTGAGTGACTGTCTGAGCCACGCCGGATTCTGTGGGAAAGAGGAGAGAAAGGACTTCACTGGGATATCATGTGGAAGAGAGAAACAGACTCACAAGCCTGTTCCCATTGCAACCCAGCTTTCTTCCTCTTGATCCAGACCTCTGACAAAATCCATCAACTTTCTTGCCTCTAACATCTGGGCCCAATGAGGAGTTTAGATTCCGGCACAATTAATCTTTCTTCCCACTTCTCTGTTCTATTGAATACTAGTTAAGGTAAATACATGTGCCTTCCTTACCAAGACAGGTGGAGATCACAAGTGCCCACAGGAAGCCAGGGCATGCCATGCTCACAGGTCCCTGCTGCCAGGTGAGAAGCCTCCTCTTCTGATCTGAACCTTGAGTATCAGCTGTACTGGTGCTGTAGCTGCTTTAGAACAGGAAATGGGATGTCAGGTGGGCTGTTTACGATGTCTCCCTTAGGGAAAGCTCCTTGACACTTTTTGTCTTTTGCTTCAGAAAATAAAACTTTGACTATAATGTTTAATGAAAAAAAGATGTTGTCGGAACTGTAATTTATTTGGGAATAAAAATGAAGAGGAAAGGGAGCTGATAAATTGTTTTTTAAAGACATAATTTGGAAAGGAGAATGAGATGGATGGGGAAAAGACAGGCCAAGCTGATGTTGTGACTTCAGTTTTCTCTATAAGCTTTTGTTGTCTTTCCACTTTCTCTCTCTCTCTTTCCTTCCCGTCTACCCTTTCTCCTTCCCTTCCCCTTACTCCTCCTTTTTCCTTTATTTTCCTTCCTTCTTTCCTTTTTTTCTCTCCCTCCTCTGTCTTGAAGCCAATATCAGAAAATTATTTCTGGGTTATGATAACACAGGTATTGGTTATGTAATTGTTTGACCAAATTGTATTTTAATACTTTGAGAAATGATGAAAAATAATGACAACAACAATAACATTCAGATAGTCTAGAGAAAATTGAAACCAGAATTTTGATATCTAATTATACTGTAATTTGCTGAAGACTTTCTTTTTTAAAAAAAGAATATCTGATTTTGGCTGTGTCAAGAAGCTCTACAATACTGGTGGCAAGGGCTTTTGTGTGCTTCTGTTAATGACTTTGTGAAGGAAGACTCAGAACAATTAACATAAAATTCATTTGGGAACATTCCGTGTTGCACATCTGACAGCTTTTCATTGGCACCTGATTTTTCCTCATGCACACATTCTTCTTTGAGGGAGGAAAGGTCAGGAATTAGTCTTCATTTTGTAGAAGAGACAACAGAGCAAAAATGAAAACTCACAATACAGAGAACTACTAGTTTCATTTGCATTAATTCTCTCTCCCTATTGAATTTGTGCCATCCAATCTTAGATAAGACTTCTCTATAGTTCAGCTTTATGTAAACTTTTCCCCCTGTAAAACAAGAAGGAGACTAAAAGACTAAATTAAAAGCTGACTTGCTGTATAGGGAGTGGTGGTCTTAACTCTCCCTTCCCATTTATTATTTCCACTTGGAAATGGTATTAACAGCGGGCATTCTGCCACAGATGTTCTTAACTCCAGAGGACTTCTTAAAGTACAGCATGTTGAGTTCTTCTGCAGTGGTCTCTTGTTTGCTTGGTGTTAAATTTCTGCACTACCTACTATTTTCTAGACAAATTCACAGGAAATTGGTAAATATGCTATTACTTTACAATTTACCCCCTTCTCCTCTCTGGTCCTTTTTGTTTTTCCTTTTGAGACAGAGTCTCACTCTGTCGCCCAGGCTGGAGTGCAGTGGCACAACTATGTAGCCTCAACCTCCTGGGCTCAAGTGATGCTCCCACCACAGCCTTCCAAGTAGCTGGGACTACAGGCATGTGCCACCACTCTCTAGTCTGTATAGGAAACTCTAGATGATTGAGCTGTCTTCTCTCCTAGTCTCAGGTCAGCTGCAGCTATGAGTTCACTAATTAGGGTCTCAAGAGTGAATGTTTTCTGCCTCTTGCCTGGGCTCACTGGGCCTGCAATTGCAATGCTGGTTGGGGACTCCAATGCTGCAATGGATCTTGCCATTTCAGATGAGATTGGGCATATTCAGGGTGGTGTGGCCACTTTAGACAAGATCTATCTTTTTTTGTGACCCTCTGGGGCCTATGCAATCAGAACTTTAGTATCTTGTATTTATCATCCAATCAGTTCCCAGCTTCCACAGTTAATCAAGTTATTGAACATTGAAGACCAAATAAAGCGATGTATATAAAAGAACTTGTAAGTGGGCAAATATGGGTGGGGTGGGCAGAAGGCTGCCTGTTTGTGGAAGCAGAACCCCTTCTGGGCAGTCTGGGAAATTCTACTGTGCTTCCTTGGGATATCAACCCTACTGGAGTTAGCTAGTTAGACTATAAACAGTAAAAACTAGGAGAAAAATATGTGAGTATCACACACCTACTCTCACGTTCTCATGGGAGAATTGTTACAGATTCAAAAACCGAGGCACATCAGCAATTAATGGCACAAGTGGGAGAAGCCGCTCCAATCATTGAGACAGCCCCTCTTAGATGAGTGGATCTTGATGAAAGAACACTCACGGTGCCCAGTCCTAATCACCTCAGACAGCTCATGGTCAGGGTTCTTGTGACTGTTAATTCCTTATCTGAAAATACAGTGAACAAAAAATGTTTTAAAAGTCTTTTAAACAAGATTTTCTCTGATTTGTTATATTCATTTACAATATTCGTTTGGTCAGAGGAGGTGATGAAGATGGTTTACTAACCCCCGAGTGGAGATCCCAATGCAGGGTGGAGGGGGTGGTGCATTTAGGTGCTTTCAGGGGCATGTAGGTTCCCTGCAGCACAGAAGTAGATGGCTAAGTCCCTCGACTGGGTGGTCTTGTGGTTCAGGGAGAGGTGGAGCTGGTACTAGCACTGAAGGAGGCTGCTTATCTTCCCCTGCACTACAAAACCCTAGTTAACAAGAACAGAAACAAAGGCATTAGACTTGTTCTAGATCTTTTTCATTCTATACCCATGGATCTGAAACACTGTTCAGATAATTATAGTAGATGATAAAACATCTTTCCTTCGTGGATGGGGTGATAGTTAATTTTAGGTGTCAACTTGACGGAATTAAGGAATACCTAGAGAACTGGTAAAGCATTATTTTTGGGTATGTTTGTGAGGGTGTTTCCAGAGGACATTAGCTTGTGAGTCTTAATGGAATATGTGGGGAAGATCCATCTTCAGTGTGGGCATCCAGTCTGCTAGGGCCCTGGGTAGAACAGAAACCTAGGAAAAGCAGCTTGTTCTCTCTCTCCCCTGGAGCTGGGATACGCTCTTTTTCTCTTGCCCTTAGACACAAGAACTCTGGGATCTGTGGCCTATGGACTCCAGGACTTATGCCAGTGGCCCCCTGGGTTCTCAGGCTTTTGGATTTGGGCTAGCCACCCTACTGCCAGCATCCCAGGTTCTCTAGTTTGCAGACAGTTTGTCACGGGACTTCTCAGCCTCCATAATTGCATGAGCCAATTCTTCTAATAAATCCCCTCTCATATAGCTATATATTCATCCTATTGGTTCTGTCTCTCTGGAGAACAGAGACTGGTTCTGTCTTTCTGGACAGTTGGTCAGGAAGAGCTTTCCCCTTTCTTGATAGCAAATTTTCTTAAAAAGATGAATTAATGGTAAGTTAAATAAAGGGTGAATTAAATATTTTATTTACTTTTTGAATCCCTTCTGTAAAATGTAGAGACTAGTTCTCAGAACCTTCTGAGTCCTCTGTGTTCTTGATGACATGAATTCACTCAGCTCTCATCCAGGCCAAAGCCACCAGATCACAAATACAGTTCCTAAAAGCTCCTCCATGGTTTGACCTTTCTAAACTGGTGGAAAATTTGATTCCAGGATGTGGAAATCTGACCTAGTCTCTACAGATAACACAGGATTTGTTCTAGTTATTTCGTATGTATTAGGAATAGCAGATTCTTCAAAATGAGATCGGTTTTTTGTAAATAACTGCTATAAACAGCAGCAAACAGTGCCCTCTTCAGGTCAAAGAGATAATTACAGAGGCAGTTTCTAGGACTTCTCTGTGTGGAAAGAACTTGGTTTAGTAAGAAATGTATTCTAGAAGTAATCTTTTTAAGAGTTTCAGATTTATGTTTCCACTAAATCAAAATACTTGGATGTTTAAATTGTATCTGTCCTTTCCTTTATCACTGCTTTCTTAAATTCTACCTTCTATCACATCTTACATCCTCAGAGAAACCTTTTGCCTTGATATTCTTTCAGAAATATAGCATGATTATAATTTAAACTTTAAGCATAATATTTGTGCCTTATCAGCACTTATTATGTGCTTAATACTGTGCTAAGAGCAGTGAGGAATTATGAAGGGTACAAGGCAAACTCTATCTGCATAGAGAATATAATGTATTTGAGGAGGAAAGATGAGTACCTTGAAACAATAGCAAATGCCTCAAGAAGGTATGTCAGTAAGAGTTGGATTGTTTGGTTCACAGTTGGTACTGTATGACATTTGGAAGAGAAGGAATTAAAGGATTCTTTGATTATTGGAGAAGAAATCTTGGAGGGGAGAGAGATTTCTGATGGTGGTTGTAAGATTCATATGGTTTAAGCAGTCAGCAATATACATAAAAGAGAAATTTGGGTGGGTGGAACAACCAGTAGAGAAATGCTAGAGGTAGCAATGAGCTTTAAGTGCTTATGAACCAGTAAGGGTAATAAACTGACTAGAAGAGAGACATATTTTGGGAATAACTAGGAATGAAGTTTAAATAGTAAAGGGTCAGAAAATTTGGGGAGGGGAAATGAAAGACAGTTGAAAGAGCTAAAACTTGGAAAGTAAAGTTTTTGAACACTGAAAAGACATAATCACATATCTGCAGAGATGGGAGTTTAGCAAATGCGATTTGCCTCATCATCTTTTGAAAAAAATGTGACATCTATCTTTTACAATTACTCACTCAAGTACTCACTTGCCTTTATTAGCTCAGCCCAGTAAGGTTCACCTTGAACTCTCCTCTGTTCTTTCTTTGTTAAATTTTCAAAGAATCTTTGGATTTCCAAAGATTCCTTGTATTAGTTTGATTTCCCCCCAAAACAGAGCCTGAAACTACCTTGGGTGAAAGTAGTTTATTTAGGAAGTGATCTCAGGAAGCAGGAGTGAGAAAATGGGTAAAGCAGGATGCCCACTCTCACCACTTTTATTCAAAATAGTGCTGGAACTCCTAGCCAAAGCAACTGGCAGGAGAAAGAAATAAAAGGCATCCAAACTGGAAAAGAAAAAGTCAAAGTCAAATTATCTGTTTGCTGATGATATGTCTTATACCTAGAAAACCCTCAAGGCTCCTCCAAAAGACTCCCAGATTTGATAAGTGAATTTAGTAAAGTTTCAAGATACAAAATCAATGTACAAAATAAGTAACATTTCTATACATCAGTAACAACCAAGCTGCAAACCAAATTTATAATAGCCACAAAATAATCCCATTTATCATAACCACAAAATAATACCTAGAAATACACTTAAACAAAAAAGTAGAAGATCTCTACTAGAAAAACTACAAAACACTGATGAAAGAAATTGTGGATGACCCAAATAAATGAAAAACATCGGGGCGGAGCAAGATGGCTGGAATAGGAGCAGCTCCAGTCTTTCAACTCCCAGCCAGCCACACAGAAGACCCAAGGGACAGCATTTTCAATCCGAGGTACTGTCTTCATCTCTACCTGGGGAGGCCGGAAGATCGGTACTGGTCAGCTGCTGCAGCCCGACCAGCCAGAAGGAAGCTATGTGGGCTTGTGCATTGCCTCACCTGGGAAGCTGCAAGGGGAAGGGAATCCCTTCCCAGCCATTGTGGAACTGAGACACACAACACCTGGAGAATCGGGTAACTCCACCCCAATACTGGCGCTGGAGCAAACAGGGCACACCCAGGAGATCATATCCCACACCTGGCTGGGAGGGTCCTACCCACGGAGCTCTCATTGCTA